>NC_139845.1:21408405-21638405 GCF_963691815.1 Echiichthys vipera
CAGGAAAAACATTTTACAGAATACTGGTAAAAGCAATAAACAAGACAAAACTGGACAGAAGACCTGACACTCCATGGAGGAGTTATCTGCAACTGGCTCCTGCAGCCAGACCAGAGTGGAGGTCCTTCTACAAGCCTCCACTCTCCAAAAGACATGCAGACATTCACTGGCGACTCCTCCATGGAGTAATCGCAGTAAACTCCTTTGTGTCCACCATAAACCCCTGCAGTAGAGGACACGTGTCCCTACTGCGACCAAAGAGAGACTGTGTTTCACTGTTTTTATGAGTGTCTTCGTCTTTTACCCTTGTTTCTGTTTTTACAAAATGTTTTTACCAAATGTGGTGAGGTTTTTTACCAAGCAGCTTTTTATCCTAGGTTTAAAAACACACACGCCAACACAAGAACAATTGCCAGCTTTTAAACTTTTGTTTTAGGGCAGGCCAGATGGCTGGGTATTTTAGCCGGAGGAGAAAGGTGGAGGATGGTTTTATTGTTGAACCTGTGACTGTGTGTATTAATATGATGAAGTCCAGACTCCTCATTGATTTTAAGTATTTTAACGCAGCAGGAGATCTGGACTCCTTTCAGCAGGTTTGGTGTTTTAATCAGGCGTTGTGTTCTGTGGAAAACCACACACTGCAGTTTGGAGATGTGCTCAATGTGAATCAAGTATTTATTTATTTATTTATTTATTCTTTCACTAATTTATTTACTCTAAGAGTAAGAGTGTAAAGACTTAAATATAATATATCGTTGTGTTTTTTGAAAAATGAACGAAAAATAAAGTTGATTCAAAATAAAAAAAAAAATCTCTCTCTCTCTCTCTCTCTCTCTCTCTCTCTCTCCTCTCTCTCTCTCTCTCTCCTCTCCTCTCATCTCTCCTCATCCTCTCTCTCTCTCTCGCTCTCTCTCTCTCTCTTCTCTCTCTCTCTCTCTCTCTCTCTCTCTCTCTCTCTCTCTCTCTCTCTGTGCGCATGCGTGAGTGTGAGCGGAGCGAGTGAGCTGGAGTGATTGACGGTGGTGAGTGGTTTTCTCAAAACTTTTCTATAATTGTTTGTTTGTTTGTTTTGCATGTTTTAGTGTAGTTTGTGACCTTGTTCCAGTCGGTGTGTGTGTGTGTGTGTGACACCGGGCATCATGCCGGTGTCGGAGTAGATGAGGTGGGGCTGCAGAAACTGACGAGGCGACATGCGGTCAAACTTTTGCCGGCTGTCGCCTGTACAGTTGAGGATGCAGCCTACGCCATCGGAGAGCTTGTGGGGTTTGTAAGTGTAAAAGCTGCCTCACGGATGAACAGCGCTATCGTCATCTTTCTGGATGATGTGGCAAAGGCGGAGAAAGTGGTGGAGAGCGGCGTGGTGATCCATGACACCTTCACGCCGGTGTTTCCTCTGGCTAACCCGGTGAGGAGGATCATGATCTCCAACACGCCACCTTTCATTAAAAACGAGGATTTAAACACAGAACTGTCCCGCTACGGACGGAGTCATCTCCCCAATAAAGATGATGATGTTGGGAGGTAAAACCCGACCGGAAATGAAACACGTTGTGTTTACGGCGGCCAGTACCTTCATGGTGCTCAAAGATGGAGTTAAAGACCTCAACCTGTCTTTGAGTTTCAAGGGGAAGGATTTAATTATATCGTTTTCGTCACATCTGAAACGATGAAGTGTTTTTCTTGTGGGGCCGAGGGGCACTTGGCTCGAGCCTGCCCTGAGGATAAGGAGGCTGCCGGTGGCACTGCGGGGCCGAGCGCCGGTGCATCACCCCGGCGTGCGGGGGCCAAAGGCCCCGCCCCTGGGGATCCGGGGCTTCGGCCTCTGGTGGACCTGGCGCTTTGGCCTCCGCTGAGCCGGCAGCTGATGCGTCAGCTGGTGGCGAGAGTGGTTCGGGTGAGACGGGCTCAGGTGAGACGGGCTCACCTGACGCGCTGCAGCCGGCGGCTGAGTTAGACTCGGCCGGTGTGCAGCGATCTGACGAGACGGCAGAACAGAGTGAACGGGAGGAGATGGAGCAGGAACAGGCTGTTTGCCCAGAGGAAAATATTACTGCTACAAAGAGCACGGTCACACCTGCTAATAAAAATAAACAGGAAAAGAAAAAGAAGGATAAAGAACATAATGTGAATGCAGACGAGGTGGTGAATGAGGTGATGGAGGAGGACATGGATGAGGATAAAAGATCAGGAAAAAGGAAAATCAGTGAGTGTAGGGAGGAGGAGGAGGATGATGGGATGAGGAGGAGGTGGAGGTGGAGGAAGATAGTGGGGATGAAGCGGGTGAAGAATGGGATATGACTCCATCTCAGGAGGTTCACACCACCACCTATTCATTGAGAGAAATTAAAAAGTTCCTAAAAGACACAAAAGGGAAAGTAGCTGTGCAGGTGAAGAATTTCTTCCCCGACCTGAAGGGCTTCATTGTGTCTGTGTCCACGCCTTAAAAAGATGGAAGACTCCTTTGAAACGAAGGAAAGTCTACAGACTGAACAAGTTTGTCACAAAAGCCAGGGTGAAGCTCGCTGAACTTAATGATGACTCACTTTAAACTTGTCTTATCACACCTTTGTGGCTGTTTTCTTATTTATTTTTTTTCATATCATTATGACTAATATAAATATTGGTTCTTTAAATATTAACGTGCCAGAAGTGTTGTGAAGAGAGCTTCTCTTTATAACCTTATTGATTTTAAGAAACTGGACGTAGTTTTTTATTCAAGAAACCCATAGTGATGATGAAAACAAGAGAGACTGGAAGAAGGAGTGGCCTGGCCAGGTTTTTCTCAGCCACAAATCTTTTAATAGTGCTGGAGTCGGTGTGCTTTTTAACAAAGCTTTTAACCCTCACTCCGTCGAGGTGCAGGATGTTTTATCAGGTCACATTTTGAAGGTCAGAGCACAGTTTGAGAATGTCATAATGGTTTTATATGTGTTTTATGCCCCTGTTTTTAGCAAAGATAGAATGTTTTTTTAGACATTCTATCTGATGCCATTAGCGGCTGCAGCACTGAAGAGTATTTATTTCTGGGAGGTGATTTTAATTGCACAGAGCATCCTAATACAGACAGGAATCACCTAGAGCCCCACCCTGCTTCATGTGCTCGGCTTCAGCGTCTCAGTGAAGCTCACGAGCTGCAGGACGTATGGAGAGGGTTTCATAGAAATATCCGGCAGTATACATGGAGCCACAGTCGTGAGAATGTATTATCGATGGCTCGACTTGATCGGGTTTTATTGCTTTAAACATCATTTTAGCATTTTTAAATCAAGTCATATTATACCGGTCGGCTTTACAGACCATTCTCTGGTTCAGTGTTCTTTTTTTATCTCAAATGTTAAGATAACCAGTGCGTATTGGCATTTTAACACAGCTCTTTTATTAGATAATGCTTTTAGAGAGGGTCTTAATTATTTATGGTTTTACACAAGGGCAAGAAGTCCAGTTTTATTTCTTTACAGCAGTGGTGGGATATTGGCAAGTCCAAATCCAACAATTTTGTAAACAATATACTCGCAATGTCACTAAGTACATCACCAGGTCTCTTCAGGACCTAGAGACTGAGGTGGTACAGCTGCAGGGTTTGGCAGACTGTACAGGAGAACAAGGGCATTTTGAAGCCCTTAAAAGGAAAAAGGCTGCTTTAGCCAACCTGCTGGGCATTACAGCACAGGGGGCGCTGGTCCGATCTCGTTTTTTGAATGCCTCGCAAATGGATGCTCCATCCCGGTTCTTCTTCAGCCTGGAGAGGAAAAATGGCCAGAAAAAGATCATCCACTCGCTACGTGCTGAAGATGGTTCTTCATACACGACAGGCCCAGAGATCCGGAGGTATGCCACACATTTCTATAAAAAACTGTATTCAAATGAGTTTGTGGATAACCCAGAGCTGGGTGGACAGTTTTTTAATAACCTGCCTCAGGTGGAGGCTGCCTCAACACAACACTGGACTCTGAGCTGACTGTTGATGAGCTCCACACAGCCCTCATGAGTCTGGCCAATGAGAAGGCTCCTGGCATTGATGGGCTCCCCGTGGAGTTCTACAAGTCTTTTGGCCGGTTCTCGGCGAAGACATGTTGGAGGTTTTCCAGGATAGTCTGAACCGGGGACAACTACCACTGAGCTGCAAGAGAGCTATAATTACTCTGCTCCTAAAAAAGGAGACCTGCAGCTTTTAAAGAACTGGAGACCGTTTCATTGCTGTGTGGGGACTACAAGATATTGTCCAAAGCCCTGGCCCTGAGGCTGAGGGAGGTCGTCAGTGAGGTCATCCATGTGGACCAGACATACTGTGTGCCCGGCAGGTCCATAAGTGATAATATCACTTTAATCAGGCATGTTTTGGACGTCTCTAGCTCATTAGGCGTGGACACTGGTCTGATTTCCGTAGACCAGAAAAAGCTTTTGACCGGGTTGAACACCAGTATCTGTGGCAGGCGCTGGCTGCTTTTGGGTTCAGCCCAGGCTTCATAGCTAAGATCCAGGTACTGTACCGTGACATTGCGAGCATACTGAAGGTTAACGGTGGCCTGGCTGCTCCTTTTAATGTGGAGAGGGGGGTTCGGCAGGGATGCTCCATATCAGGGATGCTTTATTCCCTCGCCATAGAGCCTCTGCTCCACAAATTAAGAAAGGAGCTCAATGGTGTTGTTTTTAATGGATGTCCTGCTGTTTTTAAACTGTCTGCCTATGCTGATGATGTCATTTTAATGGTGAACACACAAAAAGACATTGACATCATAAAAACTAATGTTGGACTGTTTAATGAGATGTCATCAGCAAAGGTAAACTGGAGTAAGAGCGATGCAGTGATGGTAAGTGACAAGCCCACAACTAAGCTGGTTTTACCAGGGGGACTGACGTGGAAGACAGGGGGCATAAAATACCTTGGGGTGTTCTTAGGCGATGAGACTGTTTTAAATAAGAACTGGGACAATGTGCTGGAGAAGATTGAAGGTCGGCTCAGGAGTGGAGCTGGCTGCTACCGAGCATGTCCTATAGAGGAAGGGCACTCATTATCAACAACCTGGTGTCCTCCTCCCTTTGGCACAGACTGGCCTGTGTGGACCCCTCCCCCTAACCTGCTGTCAAAAATACAGGCATTGTTAGTTAATTTTTTCTGGGACAAACTTCACTGGACCCCTCAAGCTGTCCTCTACCTTCCTAAGGATGAGGGAGGGCAGGGACTTGTCCACCTGGCCAGCAGGGGAGCTGCTTTCCGGCTACAGTTCTTTCAGCGACTGCTGTACGGCCCCCAAGGACCTGGTCTGGAGACCGTTGGCCCACATGGTTCTGCAGCGGTTCGCTGGACTGGGTTTAAAAGACTCTCTATTCCTCATGGACCTCAGCACTGCAGACCTTCGCACATTGCCACCTTTCTACCGGGGAGCCTTCACTGTGTGGAAGCTGATGGCGAAGGAGAAAAGTTCGGTCTCCTCTTCACTGGCTGCTTCAGGAGCCTGTGGTCTTTGGAGGACAGCTCAGCGCCCCTTTCTGGGCAGGAACAGCTCTTAGGGACATCTTCTGTAAGGCCAGGGTCATGACTCTGGGGTCTGTTGTTCACCTGGCTGGAGCTGAGCTGCAGGATGCAGCCGTCCTGGCAGCTGGTGTGGGGATCCGGGTCTGTGAGGAGCATTGGCAGACTTTTGGAGCATTGGAGAGGCTGCCTGAATGGACATCAACGTCTTCTACTGAGCCGGCACTCCCAAGGTTTTATTGCCCCCTGCACTGACGATCCGTTTCCCTCCATTACTGTTCGTCCGGTTTTTAAAGACTACATTGGTTGTTTTTTAAACTCACAGCACTGCACTTTAAGCCTACAGGAGGCCACTGGCAAAGCCTTGTACAGAGTCATGGTGACATGTCTAAATGGAAAGACTCTGAACCGAGTGGACACTCCATGGAGGGGTCACCTGCAGTTGGGAGATGAGGTGACACCCGCCTGGAGGAGTCTCTATAAAGGTCCTCTGACTAAAAAAGTGGCAGACCTACAGTGGAGGGTGCTACATGGCATTGTAGCAGTTAACTCCTTCCTGTCGATCATCTCCCCAGGGCACACTGACCGGTGTGTGTTCTGTGGTGAAAGGGAGACAGTTTTTCACTGTTACAGTGAGTGTGCACGTCTCACTCCTCTTTTCACTCTCCTGAAGAGGTCTCTTCAGAGCAGCTGGAGAAGAATTCTCTGTTCAGGTTTTTATCTTGGGTTTTAAGTACAGAAAGGCAGCAGAGAGCAAGTGTAAACTTTTAAATTTCTTACTGGGACAGGCCAAGATGGCAGTACATGTGAGCAGGAAGAGGAAAGAGGAGAACATGGTAGATGTTGAGGTGAGTTTGTTGTTCTGTCGGATGGTGAAGGCCAGGGTCCACATAGATTTTAAATACTACAGTCAGATGCAGTACATGGATCAGTTCACCAAGACCTGGACTCACTCCAACACACTGTGTTCAGTTACTGACAATACTCTGGTCTTCTCTCACCTTCTCATCTAATGCATCTCTCTAACCGTCTGCACGGGCTAAGCTGTGTATGTTTTATTGGTTTTAGTTTGAATTTTAATGTTTTTTAAAGGATGTGCTGTTTGATATGTGCTTTTTGATCAAAATGTGTATTCTTAATAGTTAAATAAAGGTACTATAAAAATCAAAAAAATCTCTCTCTCTCTCTCTCTCCTCTCTCTCTCTCTCTCTCTCTCTTCTCTCTCTCTCTCTCTCTCTCTCTCTCTCTCTCTCTCTCTCTCTCTCTCTCTCGTCTCTCTCGTCTCTCTCTCTCTCTCTCTCTCTCTCTCTCTCTCTCTAAAAAAAAAGGGAATGTATGAAAGAGTGGGCAGTTAATACATACAGAGTTTTAAATTTCATATCTAAGAACATGCCGTCTCTTCTTTGCAGGATTATGCTCCAGCTGTAGGAAAAGGAGCACAACCATGACACAAAACACTGTCATCCATTTGTTACATATTATTATTATTAGCTACGTTACACAAACAGCTACAGAACATACATTTGCATTGATGTTACTAATAAAGTGAAAGGTTATCCACAAAAATGTCTTTAAAATAATTAAATTAGATGATGTTCCAACGACTTCCCCAAATATAATTAGTGAACCAGGTCAAATGACAAACTAGCACTTTCTTGAGAATCCTTTACCACAAACTGAGCAACTAAATGGTTTCTCTCCTGTGTGGATCTCATGTGGTACTGATACTCATCCTTGCTCATTCATAACAATCATTACAAACTGAACAGGTGTGAGGCTTATCTCCTGTGAATTATCCTGTGTTTTTTCAGAGACCATTTCAAACCAAAAGTTTGACCACACTCAGAGCAGCTAATGGGTATCTCTCATGTGTGGGATCTCATGTGGTGTTTTAAACTTTCTCTGTGTTTGTAACATTTTTTACAGACTGAACAGCTGAAGGGTTTCTGTCCTGTAGGAGTTATCATGTGGTGCTTCAGAGACCATTTAAACCCAAAGGTTTGACCACACTGAGAGCAGCTAAATGGTTTCTCTCCTGAGTGGATTCTCATGTGGTGTTTTAAAATTTCTCTGTTTTTATCATTTGTATCACAGACAGAGCAGCTAAATGTATAAGTTCTCGTGTTTCTTTAGATTCCCCTTGATGGCACATCGTTTCCCACACTCAGAGCAGCTAAATGGTTTCTCTCCTGTGTGACTTCTCATGTGTACCTGTAACTTTCCATTTTCTGCAAAATATTTCTTACAGACCAAGCAGCTGAATGCTTTCTCTCCTGTATGAGTTCTCATGTGTCTCTTCAGATTCCCCTTGATGCCAAATATTTTCCCACACTCAGAGCAGCTAAATGGTTTCCCGACATCACTACATCTGGACTCACTGACAGAAACTTCATCATTACTCAGAGAGTTTAAACCTGACTGAGGTTCTCTGGTCTCCATCCAATCATCACTGTCATCAGTCTCAGATTCAGAATAATCTCCAATCCCTTCATCAGCATCTGGTTGTGGATGTCTTCCTGGATGTGGATAGTCATCAGCTTCTGTTTTAGTATGTTCAGTTGGTCTTTGTTGAAGCTGTGAAGCCTGGGCTTCTTCTTCTTCTTCATCTTCTTCTACACTCTTCACAGGGATAGAAGTGAATGAGAACTTGATATGATACTCCTCCAGTCCTTGAAGCTGCTCTCTCTCCTGACTGGTCCGTATTTCCTCCAGTTCCTCTTTAATGTGTGGGGGCTCTGGGTCCTCCTGGTCCCGACTGGAGCTCCAACCCTGTTGCTCAGGGGGAACCTCTTCTTTAACCACCAACAGCTTCTGGACGTCTGCAGAACAGAATAAAACACAGAAACGCATCATCATTTACACTAATTAACTAAAAAGACGAGATGGAAATTAAGTTTACAGAAAAGAGGGCAGTCGCAATCTGGAAGGAGCCAGTCCGTTCCCGGCCCCTAGATGAAGTCTGTGTTTCTCTTCATTAAGTCTCATGAAAATAAAACTCTAAACTGAATACACATCTTTTAAACCAACATTGTTAAAACAGAGCAGCTAATGTTGGTAAAACAATAAGTTAGCGTTCGTCCTGTAGCTGCTCTCTGTTGAACTCACAACAACCAAGGGTGAGGAGAGGAAAATCGTATATGACAGAAAACACAGGAAAGACACCTTTTGTTTTACAACTTCACCTGTGTCTAAGGACGTACTCACACTGTCCTTTTGGCCGGGGCCAAAACCGGTTTTTCAGCTAAAGCCTAGTACCTTTAAGCAGTGTGAGTGCACCCGTTCCGCGCATAACTGCGGCCAGCGGGCCGTCCACAGCCCGCTTGAAAGAGGTGGGCTTTAGCGGATCCGTTTGCACATGTACGAGCACGAGCGTGCGCACGTGTATGAGCACGAGCGTGCGCACGTGTACGAGCACGAGCACCAGCCCTACGGCAGTAGCGTTATGTCCGTCTGTTCGGACATGTAAATAGAAGGACGGACCATGCGCGGGACATTTAACAACAACAACAATGGCGGTGAAAGGTTCATGTTGATGTGATACGGAGGTGGAGTGTTTACTGCAGATTTGGTCGGATGAAAATATTAAAAAACAGTCGACAAGACGCACACAAACTCCAAGGTCTGTGGAAAGATTTGTAAACAAAGCCACACACACGCGATCAATGCGTGTGACATGTTATGGCGTGATGGCGTATGGACAGCAAGAAGCATTGGCCGGCCCTGGCAGTGTGAGTACAAACAGGGCTGGGGCGCGGGGGGGAGAGGGAGGGGGGACAAGTACCCTAAAGCCTGGGTCGCGGTACGGAAGGACAGTGTGAGTACGCCCTCACATGCAGGAAGCAAGCCAGCAAGAGAACACTCTTCTTTGATTCTCAAGTGCTAAGTGGAAACATGGGAAATCTGTGGGACAATGAGCTTTTGAAGCATTAACAGACTTTTTTTCAGTGTAAGTTTATCTGCCCGAGGTCAGAGGTATCCATGAAGAAAACCTTTTCCAGTGTGCTAAGGACCTCCAACTAGGCAGAAGGTTCATCTTCCAACCAGACAATGACCCTAAGCACACAGCTAAAATGACAAAGGAATGTCTTAGGGCACACTCAAACTGTCCTTCCGCACCGCGCCCCGGGCTTTAGGGTACTTGCCCCCCCCCTCCCTCTCCCCCCGCTGGCCAGCCCGTTTGTACTCACACTGCCTGGGCCTCGGGCAAATCCTTCTTGCCTGTCCATACGTCATCACGTCGTATCACGTCACACGCATTGATTGACGTCATTGCGATGGGTCGCTTTGTTTACAAATCTTTCCATAGACCTCAGAGTTTTTGTGCGTCTTGTCCGACTGTTTTTGAATATTTTCATCTGCCCAAATCTGCAGCAAACACTCCACCTCCGCATCACACCAATGTGAACCTTTCGCCACCATTGTTGGTGGCGTCGTGCTCGTACATGTGCGCATGCTCGTGCTCGTACATGTGCAAACGGGCTCTACAAAAGCCCACCTCTCTCAAACAGGCTGTGGACGGCCAACTGGCCGCAGCTAGGTGCGGAGCGGTTGCACTTACACTGATTAAACACACTAGGCTCTACCCGAAAAACCTGTTTTGGCCCGGTGCGGGGCGCACCCGTTCCGCGCATAACTGCGGACAGCGGGCCATCCACGGCCCGCTTGAAAGAGGTGGGCTTTTGTAGAGCCGTTTGCACATGTACGAGCACGAGCGTGCGCACGTGTACGAGCACGAGCCCTACGGTGGTAGCGGTATGTGCGCCTGTTCGGACATAGAAAATAGAACAACGGACCATGCGCGGACATTTAACATTTCACAACAACAATGGCGGTGAAAGGTTCACGTTGGTGTGATGCGGAGGTGGAGTGTTTACTGCAGATTTTGGTCGGATGAAAATATTCAAAAACAGGCAACAAGACGCACAAAAACTCAGAGGTCTGTGGAAAGATTTGTAAACAAAGCCACACACACGCGATCAATGCGTGTGACGTGTTACGGCATGATGACGTATGGACAGCAAGAAGCATTTGCGCGAGGCCCAGGCAGTGTGAGTACAAACAGGGCTGGGGCGCAGGGGGAGAGGGAGGGGGGGACAAGTACCCTAAAGCACGGGGCGCGGTGCGGAAGGACAGTGTGAGTGCGCCCTTAGGAACAACTCCATGACTGTTCTTAAATGGCCCAGTCAGAGCCCTGACTTAAACCCAATCTCTCTGGAGAGACCTGAAAATGGCTGTCCATTAACATTCACCATCCAACCTGACAGAAGTGGAGAGGATCTGCAGGTGTGAAAAACTTGCATCATTCCCAAGAAGACTCATGGCTATATGAGCTCAAAAGGGCTGCTTCTACTCAATACTGAGTAAAGCCTCTGAATACTTAGGGCCATGGGATATTTCACTTTTTGTTTTTTAATAATTTTGCAAACATTTCTAAAAGTCTGTGTTTTTCTGTCAAAATGAGGTACTGTGTGTACATACTGAGGAAAACAATAAACTTAAATGATTTTAGCTAGGGCAGCAAAACTCACGGTTCAGATTGTTTCGGGAATCACAGTCATGGATCACTGTGTAGAAGAGGACACTGGTGACCACAGACTGGTAAAACTTAAACAGCAGTTTTCTGCAGATGTTGAAGGAGCGCAGTCTCTTCAGGAAGTACAACCTGCTTTGTGTCTTCCTGTACAGGTGGCTGGTGTGTTATCCAGTCCAGTTCATTGTCCAGCCTCAGCCCGAGGTGTTTGTATACCTCCACATTAAAAAATTAGGCTCCAGAGGAATGTCGATTCACAGTTGTTTATTTAACTAAAAAACAGATCGTGAACAGTGTAAATTATTGTACAAAAGCGGTCAGTAAAATAGGACCTTCCCCCATCACCCTCTCAGTTCATTCATTCCATCAACAGGTGAAGAAAAACTGTTTTAATTATTCTGCTTACGTACCACCCCACCTGACTCTTACCGGATGTGACACACAAAAACACTACGTAGCTCCTACATTGACCTGGACTGCAGTCATTCGTGTGGTGATATTACCATAAGAGACAAGATGATTTGTTCTTCGATCAACTGTGCCAACAGACGGTTTAGGAACACACTGTGTTCAAATTAACTCTGTTATGCTAATTAAATAGCCGCACCTTGACTTGCAATACAGCCTCCTATTGATGGCACATACACTAGATGCTAATCTGGAGCATCTGGAGGATCCAGGCTGTGAGGGTTGGTGTTTTACAGTCTATGAGCATGATACTGTGTTAAATATCAGTTTAAATCCTAGATCGTATCAAAGTCAGAGTCTGCTTTATTGTCAATTCTTCTTGTTGTCGACGGGGCTGCTGTGGAGAGAGTGCAGCACATGGTTAGTGGTGGGTTGGCAGGAGGTTGTTGTTCCTACACCACGTGGTCAGAAGGTCTACCTCTTACCTGTAGTGTGTCTCGTCGCCCTTGGTGATGAGACCCACCAGAGTTGTGTCGTCCACAAACTTTATGAGGTGATTGGTGCTGTGAGTTGGTGTGCAGCCATGTGTCAGTAGGGTGAAGAGCAGAGGACTGAGCATGCAGCCTTGTGGGCCCCCCGTGCTCAGGGTGATGGTGCTGGAGGTGTTGTTCCCAACATGTACTGCTTGTGGCCTCTCGCTGAGGAAGTCGAGCAGCCAGTTGCAGAGTGAAGTGCTGAGGCCCAGCTTGTCCAGTTTGCAGATGAGCTGTTGTGGTATTATGGTATTAAATGCGGAACTGAAGTCTATGAACAGCATTCTCACATAAGAGTCTTTCTGCTCCAGGTGGGTGAGGGCCGGGTGGAGGGCAGAGCAAATTCCATCCTCTGTCGATCGTGTTTGATTTGTGACTGGACTAGCCGTTCGAAGCTCTTCATGATGATTCAGGATGGTAGTTGTTGTAGCAGGATGGGAATGATGTCTTTGCACAGGTATAATGGTGGCGGATTTGAAGCATGATGGGACAATGGCTTGCTTCAGGGAGGTGTTAAAGATGTCAGTGAAGATATCCTTCAGTTCCTCTGCACAGTCTTTCAGTACCCTACCAGGGATATTGTCTGGGCCTGTTGCTTTCCGGGCGTTGATGGTAGAGAGTGTCCTCTTTACGCTGGCGGCAGACAGGCACAGAGTCTGGCCATGGGGAGGTGTTGGGGTTTTCTGTGGGCGAGTGTTGTTTTGTACATCGAAGCGTGCAAAGAAGCTGTTCAGGTTGTTGAGCAGAGAGGTTTCAGACTGGCAGCTCTTTGGTCCAGGCTTATAGTTTGTGATAGTTTGAATGCCTTGCCATAGGCACTGTGCATTTTTGCTGTGTGTGATCCTGTTTTGCTTTTCTGATGCCCCAGAAAAGATTGGCTCTTGCTGTTCTCAAGCCAGATTCGTCTCCAGCTATGCAGGCCTTGTCTCTGGCCCTCAACAGCCTGTGAACATCCCCCATCGACCATGGCTTCTGGTTTGCCCGATTGACAATGTCCTTGGTGTGGGTCACATCATCAGTGCACTTTGCTATGTAGGAGGTCACAGTGTTTGTGTACTCCTCAATGTCTGTGTTGTTGTTGTGAGTCGCTGCCTGTTTGAACATCTCCAAGTCTGTTGTGTCAAAGCAGTCTTGAAGAGCTGAGGAGGCCCCCTCTTGCCACACTCTAATCTGCTTCAGAACCGGTAAGGTGGCTTTCACTGTTTGTCTGTATGCTGGCATTAGCATAACAGTGAGGTGATCAGATAGGCCAATGTGGGGGGGGTGGCTTTGTACGCTCCTTTGTGTGTGGTGAAGTGGGAGCCACTCAGTGTGCAATTAATAATCTACTCTTACATATCTGGATACTTATCTTCTTCTTTTCTGCACAATCATTTTATCCACCAATAACTTAATGTTACTGTTCATTTATGTGACATACAGTCATGCATATTTTATCTTAAACATTTCCTCTACATTTCAGATGTCATTTCCCATGAATTTTATTTTACCTGTATTCTTACATCTATCTCCTATACAGTGCTTTTTTATATACTTTCTGTATTTATGTAGCTAAGAGTTTATTGGTTATCCTATAGTTTTTTGTTTTATATATATACCTCCCTCGTGTTTTTGTAAGCTGCTGGAAATTCAATTTCCTTGCGAGAGTTCATCCCAAAGGGATCAATAAAGAGAAGTCTAAGCCTAAGTCTCCAAGTCTAAACATACAGACCAGAATGTATTTCTGTACCTAGCCTGCAATAGTTTTATTTATGCTGTGAAATCAGCCTGTTTGGGGGTTAATGGAAATTGCTCTATCATGCAACCTGTCCCTTGTGGCCACTGGACTAACTGCAACTTTTGAAAACTCCTTATTAACCAGGAAGTCGCTGTGGTGGGAGCTAGCATAACACCCATTCTGTCCTCAGATACAGGCTAGATCTGACTTTAACCCCCTGAGGACGACACCCGTGCGTCCTTCTGATGTTTTTTTCACTATTTATATCAATATCTTAGCGATTATACAGTGCAAAATCCTTATCTATATATTGAGAGAGACGGCAGACTCTCCTCTTTTGTATTCTTTTTACTGCAAGCTCATAGGTCACTCACAAGGCCAATTAGAAGACAGGAAAGACTACTTGTGACCGGCATCATTTGCTCCACAGTGGTGTGACCGTGGTGTCCGTCATCATTTTCTGTGAAACTAACCAAAAGACACTCACTCACTCAAAATCACAAAAGACCCACCCACTACCGTCAACAAGTTAGTATTATCATTTTACTGCATCCTCGCGCTGGCAGCAGATGACAACACTGGAAAACGCAAGAGCCGTTCTGGAACTGATTTCGTCCGCGACCAGGAAAATTAGAAAATTTCTAGTTCAGGAGGAGTCCTGTCCTGTTTCTGCTGCTGAGTGAAGTGACTGGTTCACTCCAGAGACTTCGTCCAGGAGACAAAAAAAAAGCATCTCCTCCTTTGATTTCTGAACAGTCAGGAAGGCGAAGCAGGAAAAGCTCAAACTGAGATACTTTAGTTTCCTTTTAGTGAAATGCTCTGAATGAATTTAAATTTCCTCTGGTAAACAGTTAACTGTTGTGTAGTGTGTGTGTCCAGAGCTTTTATTGTAAAAGGTCATTGCGGAAGAAGTGAAGCTATCTGCGTTGTCTTTGTCGATGTTGAAAGTAAAACAGTTTTCCGTCTGATCCATAGATGAATGAGGTCCAGCAGCACACCTTTGTGGTTTTATAATCCTAATAAGGAAACTAACGACCTGATTGGTTGATGTTTTTATTTGCGGTGTGAAAGTCCCGAAAAATTGTCCGTGATCCAAAAAAATAACGTAACGTTCTGTTTAAGTATTCATGAGGAAAACAACAGTTATAAATCTATATTTAACTGCAAATTAAGCACCCCCCCCCCCCCCCCCCCGTGTACAGAGGCCTTTAAACAGTTCAGTTGACTAATATCAGGTCTATGTAGACTCACAGTAGCTTACACAGCCTTTATAAAAGGTGGGCCGTTTTAAGAACGCGCATGCGTCACAGGTGCGCCCCGGTAGTAAACAGATGTAGCTAGGGATGGGCAAACGATACCGAGGCTTTGGAGCTTGTGTCGCTCTTCCTGAAGCAGGCTGGTCCGAAGCGCTGTGTCGAGGCTTGTATCAAATCTCCGCGATCACATGACCGATGACGTTTGAAGCTTCACACGTCACAACGAACCACCGCAAGTGAGGTGATTCGAAACTTTGGCGCGGCTTCGTTCTTTTTAAGGAGACCGAGATGCCCAGTGTTCCCCCCGCCTCATTGCGTTCTTACAGACCTTTGACAGCGACAACCCTACTTGAGTGATGGAGAATTCGAGTGGAAGAAAGCGTTCCCGTGTATGGGAACACTTCGAAGTTGTGTCACCCACTAAGGTAGGTGTTTTATAATCGGAATCAGAATACTTTATAGATCCCCGGGGAGAAATTGCTTTTGTTCCAGTTGCTCCGTGCAAAGTAGTAGAAAACGAGCTAAAATACAGTAAACAGATATATAAAGTGAAATCATTAGCTTTACAAATGCGTAATTATAATTATGCTTTGTTTGTTTTGACAGAGGAGTTATACAGTTTAATGGCCACAGGCAGGAATGACTTCCTGTGGCGCTCAGTTGTGCATTGAGGAGCAATGAGATATAATATATATAAAATAATATGGCATAGCAAAATATCTCCTGTTACACTTGGATGTAATGGTTACAGAAAAAGAATGAATGTTATGACATCACTTGTATTATTTTCAACTTCATATTATCTTGACTGTTTTTAATATTGCGTGTAAATACTTTTCTTAATGTATTTTTTTGAATTTAGGTTCAGTGCCTCATATGCTCGCGAGAGCTGGTGTATGGGAATAACACCTCCTCTATGTTGCGGCATCTTCGTGCCAAGCATGAGGATGCAGCAACTTCTCAGCCGAGCACCTCAGCTGAAGCTCACCCTGCTGACCCTTCTGGTATTGTAACTATTTAATACAACCTATTCTTCAGTTGAGTCTATAATATTTATATACAATAAGATTTGATAGTTGCACACGTAACCTAAATATTTTTCTTTCATCAGTGTCCAGGAAGTAACAGCTGGATGAGGCCTTGCTGAACCTTGTCATTGTGGATACACAGCCATTGTCTGTGGTGGAGAATGAAGGCTTTAGGGCCTTTGTCCACCTCCTGGATCCAACATATACGATCCCAGGAAGGAAGGCCCTGAAACGGATGATGGAAGAAAAATATAAGATCAGAAAAGAGCAGGCCGTGGCAGAAGTGGCAAAGGCGTCCACTATCTGTTTAACCGCAGATATGTGGACCTCCATAAACATGGATGCCTACTTACAGTGACTGGGCACTTTGTCACAGAGGAGGTCCAGCTCAAAACTGTCTTGCTTGGTGTCAAGCAATTCCCCCCGGCCCCACACTGCAGCACACATTGCAGAGGCCAAAGCCACTGTGATGGCTGAGTGGGGAATCAGAGCCAAAGTGAGGTGTCTGGTCACAGACGCAGCACCTAATATGATTGCTTGTGCCAATATTCTTAATGTGCGTCACATTAACTGTTTTGCTCATATGTTAAATCTGGTGGTGAAGAAGTCATTGACACAGACATCTGACCTGGATGAGCTACGCACCAGGGCACGTAAAATCGTGGGGCATTTCAAGTCCAGCACCACAGCCAAAGAACAGCTCTGTGAAATCCAGCGACAGATGGGCCGACCCGAGCACAAACTTGTGCAAGAAGTGGACACCCGCTGGAACAGTACATTCTCAATGTTCAAGCGGCTGTACGAGCAGAGGGAGCCCCTGGGTGCAGCCCTCAGCAGCCTCAACACCCCCCTCCTGCCATTTTCTGCTGAGGACTATGAAACTATTAATCAGTGCATTTCAGTCCTCTCTCCCTTCCACCAGGCCACAGAGGAGATGTCAACAGAAAGGAGGGTGTCTGGATCCAAGGTGATCCCCATGGTCAAAATGCTGAAGCACCAAGCTGTAAGACAGTGTGCTTCAGTAACACATCATATAGCCAGCAACTTGGTTCATAACATAAACACCAACCTGCAGGAGAAATGTGCCATGCTGGAAAAGGTAACTTCCTTAACACTTTCGACATTACTGGATCCCCGATTCAAAGAGGTGGGCTTCTGCAGCTCAACGAGCTGTCAGGCAGCGGTGGAAAGGCTCACAAGAGAATGTGCAAATATAATGCCTGCACCGGCTCTGCCACTGCCACCTGCAGAGGGTCCCCCCCTGTCCAGAACAACAGCCTCTGGGACCTACTCGACAGCCATGTGGATGCACAACGTCCATCCAATTGTACCGCCAGTGCAATAGCAGAGGTCCAGAGGTAAAACATTTAAACTTTACATATTCTAATTCATTTTGTATTCATATCTTGCTCAAATGATCATGACCTTGCATTTTTTCTTTACTTATCCAGATATCTGAAGGACAAACTACTGCCCAGGACAGAGGACCCGCTAAAATATTGGCTCCTCCAAAAGTCTGCCTACCCGCACCTTTTTATCGTTTCTACACAGTATCTCTCTACACCAGCATCCTCTGTCCCCTGTGAGAGGATCTTTTCCAAGGCTGGCGAGATCGTCAGCCAGAAAAGAAGCCGCTTGAAGTCAAGCACCATTGAACAAATTTTGTTTTTAAATAAAAACATGTAATAAAGTGTAGCACAAGCATTCACAACACAAGAACAACACATCCCCCAAGCACATTTCCCTTATGCACATATTCACTTTTTTTTGACACTGTAGCACAAGCACAATCTCACATATTCACAAAAGTACCTCTACAATGTTGCATTTTAATCTTTTCATATTATGTTACATCACAATCATAAGTCATAACCATAAGTGGTTTCCACTGAATTGCATAAAAACTTCTCACAAACTCAGTCACACCTCCAAAACACACGTTTCAAGTAATTACAGGTAATAACAGGACAGCACATTTAACATTTTATTAGTCAATTGACATTTTATAGTAACACTAATGTGTGAACAGTGATTCTTAGAATGAAGACACAACTGCTTAATAATGACTTTATTGCTTTTGTGTTGGAACTGGAATCAATGATGTGTGAATCACTTGGAGGTTCATTGCTGCTATAATTGCAGCTGACCACTAGATGTCACTGGTAGCGTCTTTCTTTGAAGCTTTGAAGCTTCGAATCTTTTTTCGGTACAATCAGAAAGAAGCCTCAAAAGCTTCATGAGGCTTCATTTGCCCATCTCTAGATGTAGCACTACAGCCCTGCTACTGAAGACTTGAAGTGGAAACATTCACAGCTGCTTTTACTGCTCCTTTCACTCACAAACACATCAAATCATTAACAGTAAAGACTCTGAATGAAACTTCAGGAGCTAGCTGCGGCTAACCGGCTGTATGTGTGTGAATGCTTTAGCTGACATTAGCTTAGCATCATTAGCAGATCAGTAGAAAGGAAACAAACCTCCTGGCAGCTTCGTTTCCGGTTTGATAACCAACTCCAGCTGTTTCCGGTGTCGGTCCATCTCTGGTGAACAAACAACCGTCGGTTTTTCTGCCGTTCTTTGGATTCAACTAACGGCTTCTCTCCGCTCTCTGCTCTCGGTGTTTAGGTCGGAAAATATCAAACTTCTTCTTCTTCTTTTTCCTTTTCTTCTTCTTCTTCTTCTTCTTCTTCTTCTTCTTCTTCTTGGTTGGCAGGTTGCAACCATCATTTTCTTTGGTGCATACCGCCACCAACTGTATCGGAGTATGTAACACTACCATCTATGTCTTTTCACATTAAAAGAAAGAGGGAATAAAATAAATGGGTAAATAAATAAAAAATGATATAACAAGAAATGATATATACTTTACCAGCCAGTCTCATTCTCTCCTTTGTGTATCTCTCTCACTCCATCAATACATGTGCTACACTTTCTGTTTGTCCACATTCACACCCATCCGATCCACTTTGTCCTATTAAAAACAACGTTTTATCTGTATTCATTTATATTCATATAAATATAAATATAAATTATGTTTAATCCTGTGTGTCCTATTCTCATTCTTGTCAGCACTGTTTCCTCCCTTCTGTTTTTTCCTTTTTTTGCACTCACACTTTTTTGTATATTATAAAAATATCTTTCAGTGATGTCTCTGTCCCACATAGTTTGCCACTTTTTTATTACTTCTTTTTTTAAATATTGCTTTAACTTCTATTATAATATTATTATTTGTTGCTCTTTTGGCAGTTTTGTCAGCTCCCTCATTCCCTTTGATACCTACATGGGCAGGAACCCAGCAAAACATTACAGATAAGCCTGTTCTGTGTGATCTATATAAGCTTTTTAGTATTTCTAAGAGACAGCCTTGTCTGTTAGAGTTTAAATTCTGTATACTTAGAAGGGCTGCTAATGAATAAACACAGATCACTACTCTATCTGGTCAAGCATCTTCCACCCACTGAAAACCAGTAATGATTGCCATCATCTCTGTTGAATATACTAAATTTTGAGCTGGTAACCTTTTCACAATATTGATGTGCATTGATGGAATATATACACCTGTTCCTACCTCTTCATTTTCATCTTTGGATCCATCTGTATATATGTCTAAATACCTCATAGTCATTTTTTAAAATTTTGTCATGGGGACAGGGTTTTTAGAGAGTAGAGACTGACATGGCACAGTGATTACACCGGCTCTGGGAGTAAAGTGGAGGCAACATTTATGATCTATGATTTAAATTGATATTCAACACAATACCATGAACAAAGACTGTAAAACACCGACCTTCACAGCCCGAATCCTCCCACTGCTCTAGGTAAGCATTTAACGTATGTGCCAGTAGGCTATAATGCAAGTCATGGTGTAAGTGTGGCTATTATAATTTAATAAATAGTAATATATAATAATATGAAATATAATTAGCACAACAGAGCTTACGCGTTGTGTATATATGAATATATGAATTGGGTGGGATGACATACCACCATGACCGTGGTGTATGAGAAAGTGGAGAAATACCAGTCAGCTTCACGTTATTTACTAAGGAACTGTTCACAGGCTATCAAATGAATGAATGGTAATGGAACAGTGTAATCTTGCCCTGTGTCTTTGCACAGGGATGTCAAGGGCCCCGGTGCGTCACACCAGAAGCACCGTCCTTACATATGCCCCTGAATAGGTGACAACGTTTGGTTTCATGGTGGTGCTCCTTCTCTTACCGCTGGAGCACAATCCTGCAATAAATGACAGCATGTTCCTGGATATCAATTGTCTTCTTATGAAAACTGTTTTTATGTTGCCTCTCTTTCTTAAACTTTTTTTTTTTGGCTTCTATTTGATAGTGCTGCTGGAGGTTGAAAGGCAATGGGAAAAGAGAGAGAGAGGGTGAGACACAGCGAGTGTCTCCCAACTGAAAGGAATTAATAAAGGCAACACTAGAACTGAAAGAGCTGCTTCATTCATTCTATATGATTCTTTTTTTTCTCTACTTGTTGAAAAGATGTCCAACCACAGTGATTCACAACACTTTAACACGACATTTTAACTTTTCATTTACTGACGTCTCCATGGCATCTGTCCCTGAGGACGGCCCAGGTTGAGATGAAAAGCTTCAGAAACAACTTATTTGGAACTTGTGCCGTGGTGGAAAGGAACTGAGTACATGAACTCAAGTATTGTACCTTAATACAATTTCGAGACACATTCACTTTACTGGAGTAATTCCATGTTATACTAATACTGCACTACATTTCAGAGGAATTTACTCGACTACATTTGATAACTTTAGTTACTTTACAGATTCTGATTGTTGATACAAAATATTATCAACAAATAAAATAGCATTTCTTGTTATAGATGAAGCTCCACAGCAGTGTACAAAGTAAAGCAAGTTATCAACTTCAAAAAGTTAAAGTGATACCTATTATAAATCATCAGTAATTACTCCTTGCAGCTTCGTTTCCGGTTTGATAACCACCTCCAGCTGTTTCCAGTGTCGGTCCATCTCTGATGAACAAACAATCATCGTTTTTTCTGCCGTTATTCGGATTCAACTAACGGCTTCTTCTTCTTCTGCTTCTTCTGCTTCTTCTTCTTCTTCTTCTGCATCAAATGCTTCTGTACAACCCTGTTTTGTGAAAATAATCCACCAGTTTATTTCTTTTAACCGGCTAATCCAGATTTAGAAGTGTGTGCGTATTATTATATTATTATTATTAAGACATTTTCCCCATCTGAAAGTTTCCTGAAGATAATCCTTCTGTGACTGGAGTATATTTTGCACTGGAGTACAACATGTTTACCTGTCTCACTTTCTCCACACTCATATTTGCCATCAGGATGTTTTTTCTAATCAGAAACAGCCCACTCCTCAGCCCACAGTGTCCAAGTCTCAGTCTTGAGATTACTACGTAGCGTGCCGCTGCCCTCTACACTTTGTTCTAAACTGTCATTTTAACAGCTTGTTATATTCATTTTTATATTTTTAGTTAATATTTATGAAAAAAATAAAGATGACAAAGTAAAACGTGTTCAACTGCCTCTGGAAAGCTTCCTCTTTTGTAATGTGTACTTGATACACTGGATGAGGATGTTTTACTCTCTGCGCCTCCACATTCACATTTTCCATCCATTCAGAGCCACATTTACAACCATATACTGAAGACAAGAATGGAGACTCCTCTGGTTATGGAAAACCTGGGAAATAGTGGGAAAATTTGGAAAACGTTATCTGATTTAGTTGTTTTAAATGACATTTCCTATGGATAACCTTCCACTTAATGTGACACGTTGGAGTGAATGTATTTTCTGTAGCTGTTGGTGTAACATGGCTTTAAGAAGCATCAACGGGTGACAACGTTTTGTTTCTTAGTTGCACTCCTTTTTCTACAGGTGGAGCATAATCTTGCAAGAAGTGACGGTGTGTTCTTAATAGTCAATCGTCAAACGGCCTCTTTTTCTTCTTCCTCGATCTTTTTTTAACGTTTTTGGGGGTTTCTATTTGATAGTTCTGCTGAAAGTTGATAGGCAATGGGAGAGAGAGAGAGAGAGAGAGAGAGAGAGAGAGGGAGAGATGAGACACATAGCAGGTGAACCTGAGCTGCTGCGGTGAAGACTTATAGCCTCTGTATAAAAACTGTCATTTAATCTTTGTAAAGTCCCTTGAGTGGCAGCTGTGGGCTGTAAATAAAGTAGCCTTGTCCTGGAAGAGGGATAGTGAGTGTTAGTGTTTGTCACTGACACAGCAAGTGTTTCCCAAACTGAAAGGAATTAATAAAGGCAACACAACAACTGAAAGAGCTGCTTCATTCTTTCTATATGTGTTTATTATTCTGAATCAGTTCAGTTTGATTTCATTATAATTTGATTTTTATTAGTATTCTAGTTTATTGTTATTAGTTTAGTTTAGGTGTTTAACTTAGGCACGTTACAGGGCACCTGCAATTATATAGGTAGGCTGTCGGTAAGGGACCAGCATGCACCTGGGTGGGCAAATGTTGTTGTTTTTTTTTTTTACCAGAGCAGCAGAAGACCATGATTTTTCCCCATTCGCGTACACCACAACCTATGTGGTGTGGTGCATCAGTGGTCCTTTGATTCGTATTATTTGAAGTTTGATTCGAAACTTTTATTTGTTTGTCAAACGACTACTACATAAGTAAAAAACCTGCCCTTGGAGAAGTATAAAAACAGCCCTTGGATAAGTAAATAACCTGCCCTTGGGGAAGTAGAAACCCTGCTCTTGGACTGTAAGGAAATAAGCTTAAATACTGGACTTGTTGCACCGTTATGGACAAATGGAAATCAGAGATTGTTTAATCACATTTTGGACTCAGCCAGGGAGCACATACTGTTTCTGGCCCAGATCGACAAGACGTTCAACCTTCTTAAAGAAACTGGTATGTGATACAACTGTGAAGAGCTGTAATGGAAAACGACCAAACAAGTGGAGTTTGACTGACAGTATTTCACAATAAATGGAGTTCAAAGAGTGCATTGACTCGCTACATGTCTACTTTTACGCACAGCCAAGGTGCATCCATTCATTCATAAAAAGCCGACCGCTGTGTGTGTTTGTTTGATGAAGAGGATCTGTTGGTCAGTAATCATTGTGTTTGGAACCTGCTCTTTTGTGCGTTTGGGGACTGGGATTGGTGTGTAAAAAAGGAAAAAAAATAACTAAAAGAATAAATCCTGCAGATAGTGCCTCCAATAGGCGTGTTTCAAAAATACCTGTGTCCTTAATATAGTGGCAGGATAAAGGAACATCCTCTGATCAACAGTCTGTTAACTCTTGAAATGTTTCACCTGCAGTCCTTCAGACCTGTGGCCATATTGGGGCCAGTCACAAAGATTTTTTTCTATTGTTGCAGTCAAAGTGAAGAGTCAGAGGAGTAACAGAACTGTGTAGATGTATGCTTTTTGGATCCTGGGAGCTCAGGAACATTTTGTACGGAGAACCAGGCCATAAAATTGAATGTGAGCAGTAAAAGGACTGGTATTCTGTTAAGAACAATTGGTCCAAAGAAGATTGTAAATGCTCATGTGTTGTCAGGGCTTGAAGTGTCTGGTCTGAATATGAATGACTTTATTGAGTTACCTGACGTTTTGATTCAAAACTAATCTCATCACTCAATATTCAACGACAAGAGGGTGTCATCAGTGGTCGTATCTCAAGGATGTTCAACTTCATGGCATTGATGAAGGTGTTGATCTGCTCATTGGAACTGATGCACCAAAGGTGATGGTGCCTTGGGAGCTCATAAACAGCCAGGAGGAGAAACCGTATGCTGTCAGAACCAGGGTGGGTTGGGTCATTAATGGTTCACTTGGTGGTGAAAGCAACAGGAATAAGAGTGACTTGCTGTGACATCGAACCGGATCTCTGTTGAATATCTTCAAGAAAAGCTGGTTAAACAGTTTAAGCATGATTTTAAGGAGGTCATCAGATTAACAGTTTGAAATGTCCAGAGAGGATCTCAAGTTAATGAATGTTATGAACAACACCACAAAGTTAATTGGACACCATTACAGCATTGACTTACCTTTAGGCAGGACATCCCTCTCTTGCCAAATAGGCTGAAGTTTATCTATGAGCCAAAGGAGGTTTGGCCTAAATTGGATGCTGATTTTGATAGTAAATTATGTTGTTGTGGATTTTAAAAGTGCCACAGATCACCTGCTCTGTTACTTTTCATCCTGGGCAAGACTAAAAAGGTCTGTTGCTTGGTTTCTGAAGGTCAAGACAACTCTTGTGTTATTGGGACAGAAGAGGAAGGAGTTGTATGCCTCTGCAGACCTCAGTAAGGACAAGCTGAAGCCACAAGAACCGGCAGTGAAAAAGAAAACTCAGAGCTTTAAGGCCACACTCAATGGACACATGTTGACTCCTGAAGATCTTGAGAAGTTAACTCAGTTATTCAGTATGCACAAGAACACAAGTTTAAAGCTGAAATATCCTCACAGAAGAATTGCTGTAAAATGTTTCAAAGGGGAGTCCTCTGTACAGACTGGATCCGGTCATTATAATGGAATCCTCAGAGTAGGTGGTCGGCTGGATAGGGCAGCATTACCAGCAGAGTCCAAACATCCAGTCATTTTGTCCAAAGATTTGCATGTATCCTTACTGATTCTGTGCTATATTCATCATCAAGTGGGACATGCGGGAAGAAATCACATGCTGTCCAGGCTGCAGCAGAGGTACTGGATCATCGATGCAAAGTCTGCTGCAAGGAAAGTGATATCTGACTGTGTTGTATGCAGACGCAACAGAGTAGTGTTGTTTTTGGCAGCATGTTTTACCTTTAGTCTAGTCTAGTTTTAGTCGACTAAAAGTCTGAGCATTTAAGTCTAGTTTTAGTCGACTAAAAGTCTGAGCATTTTAGTCTAGTTTTAGTCGACTAAAAGTCTGAGCATTTAAGTCTAGTTTTAGTCGACTAAAAGTCTGAGAGTTTTAGTCTAGTTTTAGTCGACTAAAAGTCTGAGAGTTTTAGTCAAGTTTTAGTCGACTAAAAGTCTGAGAGTTTTAGTTTAGTTTTAGTCGACTAAAAGTCTGAGAGTTTTAGTTTAGTTTTAGTCGACTAAAAGTCTGAGCATTTTAGTCTAGTTTTAGTCGACTAAAAGTCTGAGCATTTTAGTCTAGTTTTAGTCGACTAAAAGTCTGAGAGTTTTAGTTTAGTTTTAGTCGACTACAAGTCTGAGCATTTAAGTCTAGTTTTAGTCGACTAAAAGTCTGAGCATTTAAGTCTAGTTTTAGTCGACTAAAAGTCTGAGAGTTTTAGTCTAGTTTTAGTCGACTAAAAGTCTGACAGTTTTAGTTTAGTTTTAGTCTAGTTTTAGTCAAAGAAAATTGTATATTAGTCTATTTTTAGTGATGCAATTATATTTAATCAATATAATAAAAGTACCTAGTAGTATTGACGAAACCAACATTTTCTTTGAGCCAAACCCATGCAGATATCTTAAGTTTACAGCATGTACAGATCTAGAATAAGTCATCCAATTTATGTTGATGCTAAATTAAGTTCAGTGTTATTTGCTCTGTGAAATACAAAACTAGTGAAAGTATTTGGCCAACAAGAGGCAGTTTAGTGCACCTATAGAGTGAGTCAGTAAGGTAGGAACTAAAAACACACTTTACACTCTCTCACAAATAAATACACATACACACGCTAGCCACGCGTGTGCGCGCACACACACACACACACACACACACGCTAGTCTCTCTCACACGCACGCACACACACACACGCTAGTCTCTCTCTCACAAACACACGCACCTCCAGTGGCTAACGTCTAACGCTAGCGTTAAAACCCGACACATTAACCCTAGCCTCATGTCGCATGAGCTTTCTAAAACAGAAAGTATCGTTACGTTACGTCTTGACTTACCTAGAGTTCACTATGGGATGCCCTGAGGTGCCTCTTAAGATCCGTGGTGTTTTTTCCTGTGATCTATTGGCTGCATTTATCTCTTTCTTTTTCCACAACACATTCCGTTTTGCTTTCCACGTCTATGTAATGAAAGTGTTTCTTCTTATCCTCCTAAACACGACCCCCGGCTGGTGTCACACTTTGTTCTCATGTTTCTTTAGTTTAGTTAACTCTAACGGTAATGCTAACTCACAGCAGCGGCAGCTTCAGAATCATAATAATGCGCGTGTGGGGATTGAGGAAGTGACGTCGCCCAGACGCGAGACTGGGAGAAAACTACAAAATAATAATAATAATAACGTGACTAAACGAGACGAAACAACGTTATTTCGTCTCGTTTTCGTCAACGAAAATGAAGAGACATTTCGTTTTTATTCGTCAACGAAATTGCATAATATATATATCTTTGTCATCGTCACATGCCCAGCATTTTTGTTTCGTCTCGTCTAGTTTTCATCACGTGATAGAGGTTCGTTGACGAAGATATTTCGTCATCATTTTCGTTGACGAAAGCAACACTACAACTGAGGGAAACTTATTGAACAGCAGATGGCAGAACTTTTTTGCAAAAGATGGATTTCTGAATACTTATGATGCAAGAGTCACAGAAATGGACAAGATCAAGGAGACATTTCATTCCTGGAGACATCGTCCTCATGCAGATGCTGCAGCTCCAAGAGGATCTTGGCTGATGGGGAAAGTGTTGGATGTGAGAGCAAATGCAAAGGGCCTGGCTCTCTCTCTCTCTCTCTCTCTCCCCCTCTCTCTCTTTCTATCTCTCTCTCTCTCTCTCTCTCTCTCTCTTTCTATTTCTCTCTCTCTCTCTCTCACTCTCTCACTCTCTCTCTCTTCAATTCAATTTAATTCAATGAAAAAAGACAAGCTGGTTAAAGAGTTTAAGCATGATTTTAAGGAGGTCATCAGATTAACAGTTTGAAATGTCCAGAGAGGATCTCAAGTTAATGAATGTTATGAACAACACCACAAAGTTAATTGGACACCATTACAGCATTGACTTACCTTTAGGCAGGACATCCCTCTCTTGCCAAATAGGCTGAAGTTTATCTATGAGCCAAAGGAGGTTTGGCCTAAATTGGATGCTGATTTTGATAGTAAATTATGTTGTTGTGGATTTTAAAAGTGCCACAGATCACCTGCTCTGTTACTTTTCATCCTGGGCAAGACTAAAAAGGTCTGTTGCTTGGTTTCTGAAGGTCAAGACAACTCTTGTGTTATTGGGACAGAAGAGGAAGGAGTTGTATGCCTCTGCAGACCTCAGTAAGGACAAGCTGAAGCCACAAGAACCGGCAGTGAAAAAGAAAACTCAGAGCTTTAAGGCCACACTCAATGGACACATGTTGACTCCTGAAGATCTTGAGAAGTTAACTCAGTTATTCAGTATGCACAAGAACACAAGTTTAAAGCTGAAATATCCTCACAGAAGAATTGCTGTAAAATGTTTCAAAGGGGAGTCCTCTGTACAGACTGGATCCGGTCATTATAATGGAATCCTCAGAGTAGGTGGTCGGCTGGATAGGGCAGCATTACCAGCAGAGTCCAAACATCCAGTCATTTTGTCCAAAGATTTGCATGTATCCTTACTGATTCTGTGCTATATTCATCATCAAGTGGGACATGCGGGAAGAAATCACATGCTGTCCAGGCTGCAGCAGAGGTACTGGATCATCGATGCAAAGTCTGCTGCAAGGAAAGTGATATCTGACTGTGTTGTATGCAGACGCAACAGAGTAGTGTTGTTTTTGGCAGCATGTTTTACCTTTAGTCTAGTCTAGTTTTAGTCGACTAAAAGTCTGAGCATTTAAGTCTAGTTTTAGTCGACTAAAAGTCTGAGCATTTTAGTCTAGTTTTAGTCGACTAAAAGTCTGAGCATTTAAGTCTAGTTTTAGTCGACTAAAAGTCTGAGAGTTTTAGTCTAGTTTTAGTCGACTAAAAGTCTGAGAGTTTTAGTCTAGTTTTAGTCGACTAAAAGTCTGAGCATTTAAGTCTAGTTTTAGTCGACTAAAAGTCTGAGAGTTTTAGTCTAGTTTTAGTCGACTAAAAGTCTGAGCATTTAAGTCTAGTTTTAGTCGACTAAAAGTCTGAGCATTTAAGTCTAGTTTTAGTCGACTAAAAGTCTGAGAGTTTTAGTCTAGTTTTAGTCGACTAAAAGTCTGACAGTTTTAGTTTAGTTTTAGTCAAAGAAAATTGTATATTAGTCTATTTTTAGTGATGCAATTATATTTAATCAATATAATAAAAGTACCTAGTAGTATTGACGAAACCAACATTTTCTTTGAGCCAAACCCATGCAGATATCTTAAGTTTACAGCATGTACAGATCTAGAATAAGTCATCCAATTTATGTTGATGCTAAATTAAGTTCAGTGTTATTTGCTCTGTGAAATACAAAACTAGTGAAAGTATTTGGCCAACAAGAGGCAGTTTAGTGCACCTATAGAGTGAGTCAGTAAGGTAGGAACTAAAAACACACTTTACACTCTCTCACAAATAAATACACATACACACGCTAGCCACGCGTGTGCGCGCACACACACACACACAGACACACGCGCTAGTCTCTCTCACACGCACGCACACACACACACGCTAGTCTCTCTCTCACAAACACACGCACCTCCAGTGGCTAACGTCTAACGCTAGCGTTAAAACCCGACACATTAACCGTAGCCTCATGTCGCATGAGCTTTCTAAAACAGAAAGTATCGTTACGTTACGTCTTGACTTACCTAGAGTTCACTATGGGATGCCCTGAGGTGCCTCTTAAGATCCGTGGTGTTTTTTCCTGTGATCTATTGGCTGAATTTATCTCTTTCTTTTTCCACAACACATTCCGTTTTGCTTTCCACGTCTATGTCATGAAAGTGTTTCTTCTTTTCCTCCTAAACACGACCCCCGGCTGGTGTCACACTTTGTTCTCATGTTTCTTTAGTTTAGTTAACTCTAACGGTAATGCTAACTCACAGCAGCGGCAGCTTCAGAATCAAAATAATGCGCGTGTGGGGATTGAGGAAGTGACGTCGCCCAGACGCGAGACTGGGAGAAAACTACAAAATAATAATAATAATAACGTGACTAAACGAGACGAAACAGCGTTATTTCGTCTCGTTTTCGTCAACGAAAATGAAGAGACATTTCGTTTTTATTCGTCAACGAAATTGCATAATATATATATCTTTGTCATCGTCACATGCCCAGCATTTTTGTTTCGTCTCGTCTAGTTTTCATCACGTGATAGAGGTTCGTTGACGAAGATATTTCGTCATCATTTTCGTTGACGAAAGCAACACTACAACTGAGGGAAACTTATTGAACAGCAGATGGCAGAACTTTTTTTGCAAAAGATGGATTTCTGAATACTTATGATGCAAGAGTCACAGAAATGGACAAGATCAAGGAGACATTTCATTCCTGGAGACATCGTCCTCATGCAGATGCTGCAGCTCCAAGAGGATCTTGGCTGATGGGGAAAGTGTTGGATGTGAGAGCAAATGCAAAGGGCCTGGCTCTCTCTCTCTCTCTCTCTCTCCCCCTCTCTCTCTTTCTATCTCTCTCTCTCTCTCTCTCTCTCTCTTTCTAATTCTCTCTCTCTCTCTCTCTCTCTCACTCTCTCACTCTCTCTCTCTTCAATTCAATTTAATTCAATGAAAATAGACAAATAAATATCTCTCTTATTATTATTTATTTTGAAGAGGACAGATTGGAAGTGTTGGCCATGTGAGTTTATCTGACTTGAGAGGAACGAAGAAATAAAGTACACTGTTCAGTGAATGGAGTGCACGTATCTTTAATTTCTTATTCTACCCAAGTATAGGCGACTATAACGGTCACAATAGTAAATAATAAAAAATAATAATCCAGCTTTAGTCAAACAACTGCACTCCGCTCCACTGTGTTCTGTTGATGTTTCTTAATGCTTCTGGAATGTAAGCCGTAATACATCAACTAGTGAGCTGATTGGAGACGAAACAGCCAATCTGTGTAGTGTTTAAAAGGATCTATTTCTTTAGGTGTAATCACTCCCCATGTACATTGTTTTCCCTATTGGTGGTTCGGCATGCGCAGTGATATTCTGTTCTACATTAAAACGTAAACTGAGTGAACTTCATCTCCGTTTGAGAACTATTCTTTATAATTATGTAGTCGTAAAGACACAACAAATTGGCGACGAGTATTCCATGAACCTAACGTGCAAATGGAGCCGACTGTATGGAATGACAAGTCAACCGGAGGAAAGGAGAGAAAGCAAGAGCAGCAGCACTAACGGAGGGGAAATGTGGATGCGTGAGTAACGTGCATAGTACACAGTAAGCTACGCAACTAAACAAGCTAAAGAGGTTCATCTGCAGACTGACAATGGCTTTCATTGGAAAAGTAGACGATTTTGACAGCGCAAATGAAGACTGGGATGCTTACATAGAGAGAGTGGAACTGTACTGTGATGCTGATGACGTGAAGGATGAGAAGAAAGTCTCCGTGCTCCTCAGTCTAATGGGAGCTAAAACGTACAATCTCCTACGCAACCTAGTCAGCCCTGATAAACCGTCTAGCAAGAAATTCGACGAAATTAATCAGATTTTGAGAAATCACTTGAACCCTAAACCTCTGGTGATAGCTGAAAGATTCAGATTCCATAAAAGAAATCAGGCAAAGGATGAAAGCATTTCTGATTACATGGCTGAATTACGAAAACTTTCTCAATACTGTGACTTCAAGGAGGGACTTTCTGATGCATTAAGGGACAGGCTAGTATGTGGCATGCATTGCTCAAGCACACATAAGAGGCTACTGTTAGAAAAGGACTTGGCATTAGATAAAGCACTGACTATATCAATCTCAATGGAAACTGCAGCTAAGGATGCTTGAGAACTACAAACGAAAAGTATTGAAACTGAAATGCATAAGATGTCATTCAACAATGTGAAAAAGCAAAAATGCTACAGATGTGGAAAAACCTCCCATGATGCAAATGACTGTTGGTTCAAAGAAAAGACCTGCAGAAAATGTAATAGACAAGGCCACATAGAAAGAGCATGCAAAACAGATAAGAAGCACAGCCGAAAAGACAAATATGACAAAAACAAAAGTTTCAAGCGTAAAGCAAAACATGTACACAAAGTGACAGAATGTGAAAACTCAGACAGCACTGAAACTGACGGAGATGACCTGTCATGTCTAGAACTGCATAGCATAACCGAATCAGATAGGAAAATAATATGGATAGAAACGGAAGTGTCTGGAGTAAAGCTGAAAATGGAGCTGGACACAGGCTCTGCTTTGTCTGTAATATCTGAAGCGGACTATAAAAGACTGTTTTCCAAGCTACCATTAGAAAAGACTTCAGTGATGTTAAAGACATACACTGGCGAAAAGGTGTCTCCTAAAGGAAAACTGCAAGTGGATGTGACTTATGGTGACAAAACACACCAGTTGGAGCTCTATGTACTGAAAAGTGGAGGACCAGCTCTTTTTGGACGTGAGTGGTTGAGAAAAATCCAGCTTGATTGGCATACAATAAAAGCTCTCAACATATCACCAGGCCTGAAGAGTTCCACATGTAGCTCTAATCAAAGGATTTCACAGCTCTTAAAAGATCATGCAAATGTGTTCGAAAAAGGCATTGGCAAACTGAAACACATAAAAGCAAAAATTTAATTGGACGACAATGCAACACCAAGGTTCCACAAGGCGCGTCCAGTGCCGTACGCACTGCGTCCAAAAATAGATGCTGAACTTCAGAATCTGGAGACTTCTGGCATTCTTTCTAAAGTTGATTGGAGTGACTGGGCTACGCCAATCGTTCCAGTTATCAAGAAAGGGAAAAGTGGAGGTGTTCGCATATGCGGCGATTTCAAAGTGAGCATTAACCCGGTGCTGCGTACTGTGCAGTATCCCCTGCCACGAATTGAAGACATTTTCTCCTCATTAGCTGGAGGGGAGAAGTTTTCAAAAATTGATTTGTCACAAGCCTATCTCCAAATGGAGGTGGAGGAATCAAGTAGGAAGTTGTTAACTATCAACACGCATAAAGGACTGTACCAGTATAATCGTCTTGTGTTTGGCGTCGCATCAGCACCAGCCATTTGGCAAAGAGCAATGGATCAAGTGCTTCAAGATATACCGAGGACACAGTGTTATCTTGACGATATCATTGTGACAGGAAAGAATGACAAAGAACATCTTGAAAACCTCAGCAAGGTGCTCACAAGGCTTAGTGAGTATGGCCTACGAGCAAAGAGAGAGAAATGTGAGTTTTTCAAGAGCGAAATATCATATTGTGGTCACGTCATTGACAAACTTGGCTTACACAAATCCCAAGAGAAGGTCGAAGCAGTACTGAAAGCCCCTAGACCAGAAAACGTGTCACAGCTTAGATCGTACCTGGGCCTAGTAAACTATTACCACAAGTTTCTTCCAAACCTGGCTTCAGTGCTGCATCCACTGAACACCCTGCTACAGGTAGGAACCAAATGGGAATGGTCAGAAAGATGTGAGAAAGCATTCCAAGAAACAAAAAGACTGATCACCTCTGATGCACTCCTTACCCATTATGATCCATCACGCCCCATCCGCCTTGCATGCGATGCATCCCCGTATGGCATTGGCGCCGTGTTGTCACACAGTATGGATGATGGATCTGAGCGTCCAATTGCATTCGCTTCAAGGTCTCTGACGAGCGCTGAACGCAACTATGCACAGATCGGCAGAGAGGCCCTCAGCCTTGTGTGGGGCATAAAGAAGTTCCACCACTACCTCTATGGCCAGCGGTTCACATTAGTGACAGACCACCAGCCCCTTGTACCCTGTGATGTCAGCCACCCGACTACAACGGTGGGCACTGTTTTTGGGAGCGCACTCCTATGACATTGAGTTCAAGGGGACCAAGCAACACTGTAATGCTGGAAGAAAGGTCAACATCTCGAGATCCAGCAGAAGTGTTCCATACAGCACTGGTGGACCAGTTACCAGTAACGAATGCTGAGATTCAGAGAGAAACACGGAATGATCCAACGCTGTCGAAAGTGTATGACATCACGGTGCAAGGCTGGCCAGCCCACGGAAATGCCATGTTTCATGAGTTTTCTGTGAGACGTGATCACTCTCCGTTTGCCAGGGAACTCTGATGGGTGGATCACGTGTGGTGGTGCCTTCAAAGCTTCGCACTAGAGTGTTGGAGAACCTACATGAAGGTCACCTGGGTACAGTTAAAATGAAAAGTCTCGCCCGTAGTTATGTATGGTGGCCAGGGATTGATAAACAAATTGAAGATATCGCCAAAACCTGTTCGGGATGCCACAACATTCAAAATGCACCCCCACAGGCACCTTTACACCCATGGGAGTGGCCATCTGCACCCTGGCAGAGAGTGCATATCGACTTTGCTGGGCCATTCATGAACTACATGTTCCTCATTGCTGTGGACGCCCACTCAAAATGGCCAGAGGTTATACCAATGAAATCTACAACCTCAGAAAAGACTATTTCTGTACTGAGGAACATCTTTTCCAGGAATGGTCTCCCTGAGCAAATTGTGAGTGATAATGGTCCGCAGTATACTTCAGATGAGTTCAGGCTTTTTATGAAGAAGAATGGCATTAAACACTTCAAGTCAGCGCCACACCATCCAGCAACGAACGGACTAGCAGAACGGTTTGTCCAAACCTTTAAGAAGTCCATTAAAGCAATGGAAAAGGAGAACATCTCTCTTCAGCATAAAGTGGATAACTTCCTTTTTGTGTACCGTAACTCTGTTCATGCAACAACTAATCAAGCCCCGGCAATCCTCTTTATGAACAGACACCTGAGATCTCGTATTGACCTCCTGAAACCCAACTTACGGAGGGAAGTGCAGAATAAACAGTTCAAAACAATGTCAAGTGAGTCTGCAAGGAGTTTTGATGTCGGACAGCAAGTTTTGGGACGGGACTATCGTGAAAACAAGTGGACACCCGGGCGGATAGTCACGAAGAATGGACCACTGATGTACGAGGTGGACATTGGAGAACATACATGGAGACGTCGTGTTGATCAGCTATTGAACGCTCAGCCAAACAACACCACTGAGCAGCCTGAATCCAACAACCCCGCTACGGTGTGTTCGTCAAACCCATCTCCCACACCTGATCATGACACCCCCAGTACTGCGACACCTACAAAAAGAAATGTGCCTCCTGAAGAAAGCACTCCACAGATTCCAAGACGTTACCCTGACAGAATAAGGGAGCCACCTAAGAGACTGGACTTATAATGGACTGTCTTAGTTACAAGTGGCCATAACATAGTTATGGACTGAACTGTTAAAAAAAAAAAAAAAAAAAAAAGGTTATTGTTGAAATTGTTGATGCACTGATATTGATCTGCAAGGCAGACTGTTTTGATATTTGTTGTATTGAAATGTGTCACAAAACTGAGTATGTTACTATATGCTTAGATATGGAGCACAAATCTAAAAGGGGAGGAGTGTAGTGTTTAAAAGGATCTATTTCTTTAGGTGTAATCACTCCCCATGTACATTGTTTTCCCTATTGGTGGTTCGGCATGCGCAGTGATATTCTGTTATACATTAAAAAGTAAACTGAGTGAACTTCATCTCCGTTTAAGAACTATACTTTATAATTATGTAGTCGTAAAGACACAACAATCTGAATTGAGCTTTTCTTGATCTCTGATTGTCAGGAAATGTGGCACGTTTGTGACGCTGTGCCAAGTTGAGCGAGCGCAAAGGCAAAGTTGAGCACGCACAGAAGGGTAAGATTGAGAATGCGCATGCACTGGTCTGCAGTGCAGTTAGAAAGAGAAAGTGAAACTAAGTGAGAGGGCTTAATAATGCACGTTAAAATGAATAAGAGCAAACATGCAAACACATGTGTTGAGTACAGAATATTTTTTTGCTTGCTCAACTGAGAATATGTGCTCCAAAATTTATTTTTCTTATATCTGGTACACGCTCCTCAAGTCAATGCAATGGCCTATGCCGATGATGTTAGTGTAATTATAAAGAAACAACTAGAGATGGATGTGTTAACGAATCATTTAAACCTGTATGAACTCGCTTCAGGAGCCAAACTGAACCATAATAAAACAGAAGGAGTCTGGATTGGATCAGAAAGTAACAGGAGAATTATTAACATTAAAGTAAACGATGAGATTAAAATATATTTTTAAATATGTCTGTATGTGTGTGTGTATATATATATATATATATATATATATATATATATATAACTTGTAAAATGCATAAACTTTAATAAAGTTCTTCATAAAAAATAAAAAAAAGGAGGCGCTAAGCTTCACCGGAAAGTTCTCCGTGATAACATCCAGGGCATCACCAAACCCGCCATCTGCCGTCTGGCTCGCCGCGGCGGAGTGAAGCGTATCTCCGGTCTGATCTACGAGGAGACCCGCGGTGTGCTGAAGGTCTTCCTGGAGAACGTGATCCGTGATGCCGTCACCTACACCGAGCACGCCAAGAGGAAGACGGTGACCGCCATGGATGTGGTATACGCTCTGAAGAGGCAGGGCCGCACCCTGTACGGCTTCGGAGGTTAAACCAATGACAACCTGATGGGACAAAAGCCAACGACTCTTATAAGAGCCACACACTTGATCTGAAGACACGCTTCCTCTCCTCAGTCCCATCCAACTCTGTGACCTCTGGTTCTTCACTGAACACATTAGAAAGTCCCAACTGTGTTGACTCAAGGATCCAAATGAAACGGGTCATGATGATCACGTGACTAAAAGCCTGAAGTAAAAAACAACACAGATCCATTGTCTCACATTTCTGTTAGAAGTGTTGCTCCGTTGGGAAGAATACAATTTGTTCTGTTTTGTGAAAGATCCATTGGTCTCATTCATATTTGTTCTTATATAAACACATTTACATATATAGCATAAATATATACACACACACCTACACACCTAGGCCCTCATTTATCAAACGAACGTACGGCAGAAAAACGTGCGTACGACCTTTTCCTGGCAAACGTCGGCATTTATCAATTTGGACGTGAGCGGGAGCTACGATCAAATCTCACGTCTGGTCTGAGATCGTGTACGCACATTTCAGCCTGTGTATTTGCGGTGCAGCACATCAAAACCTGTCTGAAAATAATGAATAAACCTCAGCTGTCATTAAGCATAAGCAGTCACATATTAAGAACAGATAAAAACGGATTCTTTAAACGAATAAAAAAAATAAAAAATTGTGGTTGGAGCGATTTATTGTACTCATGAACGTCTGAAGGCACCATCCATGAATGATTACGCATTCATCAATCGCCAAAACTACCACTCGATAAAAGAAATGTACAGGTGATTTGTGATGCCAAGCTGTCGCTTTTAAACGTGGTGGCCAGGTGACCGGGGGGGGGGGGGACATACTATTCTTTTATATTTCAAAACAGGCTACCCTCGATAAATTGCATTAAATCAAACAAGGTATCAGATGATTAACATCTTGGTATGGTTCTTCTAGGTGAAAAAGGTATTCTCTTACAGAATACCTAATAACCCCGCTGGCAAACCCCGCTACAGAGCAAGTGCGCCGTATTCAGCACCCCTGCCGTGAAATGCACCCCCTCACATTATAGGTGATATTCTGGATCAGACGGCTGTTGTTTCCACCTAAAGGAGTAGTTTATATACCGCTAACCAACAACGGTCAGACCATTGGTTACTTACAGTCTTTAAACTATTTTAAAGAGTTTAAAATCACAAACTTGGATAATAGCGAACACAAAACAACACCCTTTTGTATGTTCTGTGGAAATATACTGCAGCCGTAATTACAAAATGAATGAAATGGATCTTTTGAGCAAGTTGAATGTATTTGACTTAGCGTTTCCTAAATATAATCCCAGCTTTTCTTGCAATTCATAGGTTTAAAAGTGTGCTTTTAATTTGGTTACACCTGTCCAACAATGCACACAGGCGCACTCGGGTCACAGTGGAGCGCTGCCGTTATTATTTTCCATACAGCGTTTTGATGGGCCCCTTTTATTCCACTCTTAAGACTGAAAAAAAGCACATCTTATATCAGGATGCCGATCTGTGTGTCGGAAAAGTTTCTTTTCTAACCAGCGTTCTTCCTCTCCGTGTTTGATCTCAGTGGGCGAGGCCTCCGAACCAGGAATATTTAGGGGCGTAACATGTTAAAGACGATCGAATTCAGCCGCAGCATTTATCAAGGCCCGCTCATTCATTCGTGGTCAGATACGAATGTTTCATAAATCACACGTGGGTCCTTTCCTACGACCAATTCTGCGCTCAGATCTGCGCCCGTTTTCAGGCAAGATTGATAAATGAGGCCCCTAGTGATCAAAGCCCTTCTTCCTCCCTGTATTTAGTGAGCATCCTTATCTCTATACTGTCTTTTTAAATGGATAATGTGTGGACACTGCTTGAGTTTAACATGGAGACTGTTCCTCAATTTCACACCATAAACTGAGATTCAACATTTTTTCATAGTGTCTGTATACTTGACGTTTTTAGATTTAGTTTTCCCCTGAAGTTATAGCCCCCCTCTCCATCATAGAACATTTTTTAATATCTAGAAAAAGATTATATCTACATTACCCGAAAGCTTTATTGATGTTCACAGGAGAAATTCAATTGTTGCAGCAGCACAAAGACGCAAACAGTTCACATGTATAAAGACAGTAAAGAAAAACTGTCAAGATCTGGTTCTGTCAGTGCCCTCCTCTCCATTGTCTTGTGTGTGTTTGTCTCCCTCTGTCTGCTTCTCCCTGCATGTGCTTCCCCCTGTCTGTCTGTAGGTCCGGTAGGCGTTCCTCCAAAGCTGCAGCCTGTTAGCTGATTACACCAACACCTTAAAAGCCCCAAGCTGGCAGCAGCTCCCCTTTCTCGTAGTGATTTTCACGCTCCCCGTTGTAAACTTACTAATCGTGTTTGTGTTCTGTTTTTCTCTCCGTAGTTTCCCGTGTTCCCGTCTGTCTAGCGATCTCCCGTCGTCTCCCCGTTCCTGTATTCCCGTGTTTGTTTAAGTTAGTCTTGTGTTTTGTTTATCTGTAGTGAGTCCACCTTTGTGTTATACCTGTACTGTTCATGACAGAACGGTCCGGCCATAACATGGACTCCATGGACATGGAAACCGAACCCCCAGGTTTTTCCGTGCGTCACGCGGTTTCTTCTCAGGGTTTACTCCTCGGTAAACATTCTCAGACGCTGCAAGGAATCCTGGAGACTCTCAGTCAGTTGACTGCCTGCGTCTCTCGTCTGGAATCGAGCCAGGTGAGACCTGTCCTTGTTGCTCCTGTGAATGCTGAGTCACCCGCTACTGCTGTGAGTACTCTCTTACCTCGTGCGCCCTATGTACCGGCACCAGAGCGTTACTGTGGAACGCTGGGTGAGTGTGGAATTTTCCTTTTCCAGTGCTCTCTAGTGTTCGGTCAGCACCCCGCACATATGCTAACGACTGCACCAAGATAGCATATGTGCTGGGGTTCTTGTCCGGTAGGGCTTGAGCCTGGGGAGCTGCGTTTTGGAACAATCCCCTGACTCGGCAGGCTTCGTTCCAACAGTTCTCCAGTGAGATCCTGTCTGTGTAGTGCGATCATCCCGTCTCTAATAGCGATTCCAGCAATCGGTTGCTGGATTTACGTCAGGGCTCCGCTAGCGCTGCAGATTACTCCGTTGAGTTTCGCACGTTAGCGGCAGAATTAGGGTGGGATGATCGGGCTCTTCAGTGTATTTTTGTTAAGGGGCTTAATGAGGAGGTTAAAGACAGTTTAGTGGGTAGATCTGAAATTGCTAACCTTCAGGAACTCATTAACCTCGCAATTAAGATTGATAATCGTCTGCGTGAGAGACGCCGCAACAGACAGTCTGAGTTTACCTTGACTCCTGTTTCCTCCGTTAGCTTTCCCGAGCGGATCCCTGTGACACCCGTAAGCCGCCGGGTTCCCTTATCCTCCGTCCCTGACCAAGAGGAACCCATGCAGCTCGGCCGTAGCCATCTGACCCCCGCGGAACGCGAACGGCGTTTCCGAAACCGTTTATGCATTTATTGTGGGGATCCGAACCACCAGATTTCTAACTGTAGAAAGAGGATAAACTGTCAGACTCACCAGTCACAGGCGGGGTCCTGGTGAGTCGTTCAGTGGTTCCTAATAATCCCCGTCAACGCATACATTTGGAAGTGGTATTGTCGTGTGAGGGCAGGGAGTATTCCCTTCAGGCACTCGTTGACTCAGGTGCCGACACGAACATTATTGATTGTGATTTTGTTTCCAGTAACGCCATTCCCGTGAGCCAGCTAGAGACCCCCTTAAGTGTCAACAGTCTCAGTGGGAGCGAATTCGCTCAGATCTCCGCAGAGACCTTGCCCTTAACAATGTCTCTGGCTGGTAACCACTCAGAGTCTATTGCGTTTCATGTCATGCCCTCCACCAATGCTCCAGTAGTCCTGGGACTCCCCTGGTTGATTACTCATAACCCGGTAATCGACTGGGTAACTGGTCGGATTGTGAGTTGGAGTAGTTTTTGTCATTCCTCCTGTCTACGCTCAGCTCCTCCTAGTGGTCCTCCTGTTCTCAATACCCCCGTACCTGATCCGCCTGATTTGACTTCCGTACCTCCCGTGTATCACGATCTGGCCGAGGTCTTTAGCAAAGCTAAGGCGCTTTCCTTACCTCCTCGCCGTCCTTACGACTGCCCCATTGAGCTTTTGCCGGGATCAACTTTTCCAACGAGTCGCCTATATAATCTGTCTGGTCCTGAACGGAAGTCAATGGCAACATATATAAATGACTTGCTCAAATCAGGGATCATCCGTCCCTTGTCTTCTCCACTGGGAGCAGGGTTTTTCTTTGTTGCTAAAAAGGATAAATCCCTACGGCCCTGCATAGATTACCGGGGACTTAATAATATCACCGTTAAAAATAAATACCCTCTACCGTTGATCAACTCCGCCTTTGAGCCGCTGCATGGCGCTACCGTTTTCTCCAAACTCGACCTCCGTAATGCTTATCACCTTGTGAGGGTGAGCGAGGGGTACGAGTGGAAGACGGCGTTCAATACACCACTGGGTCACTTTGAGTACCTCGTCATGCCTTTTGGCTTAACTAATGCCCCGGCAGTATTTCAGGCGTTAGTCAATGACGTTCTTCGGGACATGCTCAACCGCTCAGTTTTTGTGTATTTAGACGATATCCTGATCTTCTCTAAGGACTTGAATGAGCACGTGGTGCACGTTTGTCAGGTTCTTCAGCATCTTCAGGAGACCGTCTGTTCGTCAAAGCCGAGAAATGCGAGTTTCATGTTTCGTCCGTGGCGTTTTTGGGGTATATTGTTGAGAGCGGACAGGTTAGGGCTGACCCTGCCATGGTCACGGCTGTGACTGAGTGGCCCACACCTACCTCTCGCAAACACCTTCAGAGGTTTCTGGGTTTCGGCAACTTCTACCGCCGGTTCATTCGCAACTACAGTCAGGTAGTTTCCCCGATGACCAGATTAACTTCTCCCTCCACTCCTTTTTTTCTGGTCCCCTGCTGCTAACAGTGCATTCTTGGCCCTTAAGAAGCGTTTTTCTCCCCCCCCCCCCCCCCCCCCCCCTGTTCTCGTGCAACCAGACACTGGTCTCCAATTCATCGTTGAGGTGGACGCTTCTGACCTTGGAGTGGGGGCAGTCTTGTCTCAGCGAGCGGTTTCCGACAATAAGATTCACCCTTGTGCTTTTTTCTCTAAAAAACTTTCCCCAGCAGAGAGAAACTACGATGTCGGAAACCTTGAGCTATTAGCAGTCAAACTAGCGCTGGAGGAGTGGTGTCATTGGCTGGAGGGGGCGGAGGTTCCATTTGTGGTCTGGACAGACCATAAGAATTTGGCATACATCCAGACAGCCAAGAGACTCAATTCTCGTCAAGCCAGGTGGGCCCTGTTTTTCGGAAGATTTAACTTTACCTTGACCTACATTCCAGGAAGCAAGAATATCAAGCCTGATGCACTCTCGCGGCAGTTTGGACCTGCCGAGGAGGAGGAGTGCGGCGCAGAGAACATCCTCCCTTCGTCTTGTGTTATGGCAGCTTTAACCTGGGAGATCGAGGCCACGGTCAGGCAGGCGCAACGCTCACATCCTGATCCTGGTGGTGGACCACCGGGACGCCTGTTTGTTCCTTCCAGTGTTCGCTCTCAGGTACTCCAGTGGGGACACTCGTCTCGGCTCTCCTGTCATCCCTGAATCACCAGAGCTCTGAATCTCCTTCGTCGCCACTTCTGGTGGAACTCAATGGTACCAGATACCAAGCAGTTTGTTTTGGCCTGCACCCTCTGCGCTCGAGGGAAGGCTTCCCATCGACCTCCAGCTGGTCTTCTGCAACCTCTTCCAGTTCCTGGTCGACCATGGTCACACATCGCTCTGGATTTTGTTACCGGACTCCCCATGTCTCAAGGTAACGACACCATTGTGACAATTGTGGATCGTTTTTCCAAGATGGTGCATTTTGTCCCTTTACCAAAGCTGCCATCCGCCATGGAGACTGCTCAGATCCTCGTGGACCACGTATTCCGCCTCCACGGAATTCCTGCGGACATCGTCTCCGACCGTGGTCCTCAATTTACCTCCCGGGTCTGGAAGGCCTTCTGTCAAGCATTAGGGGCCATGGTCAGCTTATCCTCTGGTTTCCAGCCCCAGTCAAATGGTCAGACGGAGAGGGCGAACCAGGATCTGGAGACTGCTCTTCGTTGCATCTGTGCTCGCAACCCTTCTTCGTGGTCTTCGCAGCTTTCTTGGGTCGAGTACTCCCACAACTCCTTATCCAGCACCGCTAAAGGTATGTCCCCCTTCGAGGCGTCTTTGGGTTACTTACCTCCTCTGTTCCCGACCCAGGAAGCAGAGATAGCCGTGCCATCTGTCCAGCACCATCTCCGCAGAGTGCGTCGGATTTGGAGGGAGACCCGCGGGGCGCTACTCCGTACGGCAGAGCAGAATCGGAGGATGGCGGATCGTCATCGCATCCCCGCACCCAAGTACCGACCTGGACAAAAGGTTTGGTTGAACTCTCGAGACATTCCCCTGAGTATCTCTTCAAAGAAGCTGGCTCCCTGGTTCATTGGTCCTTTCGAGGTCGAGGCCATCGTGAACCCCAGTTCTGTTCGTCTCAAGCTCCCTGCGTCCCTTAAGATCCACCCTACCTTCCATGTTTCTCAAATCAAGCCCGTCACCATCAGCACATTGTGCCCGCCTGCCGTCGCCCCACCACCCCCCGTACTGTGGACGGCCATCCGGCTTACATGGTCAGGGCAATCCTGGACATGCGACGGCGTGGACGGGGGTTTCAGTACCTCGTGGACTGGGAGTGCTATGGTCCAGAGGAGAGGAGCTGGATCTCAAGAGCTCTAATCCTGGATCCGTCCCTTCTACCGGGCTCACCCCGAAAGGCCTGGTAGAGCGCCTGGAGGCGCTCGTTGGGGGGGTACTGTCAAGATCTGGTTCTGTCAGTGCCCTCCTCTCCTTTGTCTTGTGTGTGTTTGTCTCCCTCTGTCTGCTTCTCCCTGCATGTGCTTCCCCCTGTCTGTCTGTAGGTCCGGTAGGCGTTCGTCCAAAGCTGCAGCCTGTTAGCTGATTACACCAACACCTTAAAAGCCTGAAGCTGGCAGGCATGCAGCGCCGGACTGTCGTCGACCCAACCTTGGTAAAACTATTCCCCCCGGACTGGCATCCCCTTTCTCGTAGTGATTTTCACGCTCCCCGTTGTAAACTTACTAATCGTGTTTGTGTTCTGTTTTTCTCTCCGTAGTTTCCCGTGTTCCCGTCCGTCTCCCGATCTCCCGTCGTCTCCCCGTTCCTGTATTCCCGTGTTCGTTTAAGTAAGTCTTGTGTTTGTTTATCTGTAGTGTTTTTGCGTTTGTTCCGTTTGTTTCATTAAACGTTTTATTTGTAACTTTATTTTGTCCGTGTCTGCATCTGAGTCCACCTTTGTGTTATACCTGTACCGTTCATGACAAAAACACAAGAGAAACTCACAATAGAAACTATAGAAGAAGTCAGAGAAAAAATATTACAATGTAAAGTAAGTTACAAGGTACTAATGTGATGAACAATAAAAACAGGATTATAACAAAGAATATCAAAGATACGGTATAGTATGGGTATAATGTAATAAAGTGTAGCCACAGTTAATAATTAATTAATAATTACAGATAAATGAATATGTTTAAAATAGTCACATGTATAGTATCATATATGAAACAATCAACACTGATTATGCAATAAAACATCAATAATAATCCAATTATGTGAACACTCAGACATATATTAATATCTGTGACATAGGAAGTGTCTGTTCTTCTCTTCAAGACCTAAAGTGATTTCTAAAGTCAAACTGAAAAGTTGTTTTTTTCGGTGTGTTGCTTAAAGTCCCAAGTGTCATATCTGCATGTGTCCTCTGGATTATCATCACTCTCATGTTATGGAGCCTTTCACCTCCTGGATCTACAGGAAGAGTCCTTTGTTAACCACATGTTCTCATCATTTCCATACACGGACTTCATATTACAGCCTGTTGTGATAAATGCTGTTCAAAGGTCAGGAATATGAGGCTCTGAAGCTTCACTGTGAACCTCACAAATATGAAAGGACACTAAAGAGGCAGGAAGACACGATGACACCAAGAAAGAAAGAAGAAGCAAAAAGGAAAGAACAAAGGAAAAGAATGGGAGAAGGGCTGCCGACTTTGGCACCGCCCTACGGCAGGCCGACAGTGCCACAATTTGCGTGGGACTTTATGTGTCCCGGAACGCGTTCTGACCGACTTTACGTGTGCTGGAACGCATGCTGGAACGCATGCCGGAACGCGTTCTGACCGACTTTCAGACATGCTTTTGGGCGCGTGTTAAGGACACGTTAAGTATTCCTCTAGGACAGTTGCATATTAAACAGTCAGATGCTAATGATTTCCTCCCTTCGATTTTCTCAGCCAATAGATTTGAACTGCTTTCCACCAATCGTATGTCAGGGAAAACAGACCACATCAGTCGATGCCAGATCTCCTTTGGGCAGATCTTTGTTTCAAATACTAGTCCCTTTTCCATAAACTAATCAACGAACATAAAAACCACCACAAATTCCTCTTCTCCACAATTGACCTTTTAACAAACAAAAATTTTAATAGATCCTCCAAAACACCAACTGACGCCCTTTGTGAGGAAATAAAATCAATGACATCAGATCGAGTCTTTTACCCCAACAGATTTCCAATGCTGACACACCTGGATCATTGATTTTACCCGAGGAAACACTGGAGAGTTTTGCCCTGTTTGATGCGGGGACACTTGGTCATGTCCTCTCCCAAGTCCACAACCTGCCTATTAGATCCAATTCCCACACCGTTTTTCGAAACAGTTTGTGGATTCTTTGAGGATCAGCTTTTATACATGGTGAATTGCTCTCTTCAGACGGGGTTCTTTCCCGCCTCCTTTAAAACGGCGGTGGTGAAGCCCCTTCTGAAGAAGAGCAATTTAGATCCCAACATCTTTAATAATTATCGGCATGTATCCAACTTACCGTTTTTTAAGTAAAATTTTGGAAAAACTTGTTTTCAATCAAGTAAATTACTTTTTAATTGCAAACAACATTTTTGAGAAGTGTCAGTCTGGTTTCAGGGCGAACCACAGTACAGAGACAGCCCTTCTCTGTACAGTTCTTAACTGGTTAATTTCTTACCTCACAGATCGACACTTCTTTGTAAGTATGGATACATGTTCCTCAGAAACCCACAAAATAAAGTGTGGTGTTCCCCAAGGGTCCATTTTAGGTCCAACTCTTTACATGCTTCCCCTTGGGGACGTCATCAGGAGGCACGGCATCAGCTTTCATAGTTATGCTGACGATACGCAACTATATATCGCCATGTCTCCTGATGACACAGGACCTCGTCATATAGACTACTGTAATGCCCTGCTCTCTGGCCTTCCCAAAAAGAGCATTTCGAATCTACAATTATTACAAAACTCAGCTGCACGAGTGCTGACAAGGATCAGAGGGCTGGAGCACATAACACCAGTTTTAAAGTCGCTGCATTGGCTCCCCGTGCGTTTCAGGATTGATTTTAAAGTTCTTCTACTAGTTTTTAAGTGTCTTAACGGTCTTACCTATCCTCTTACCTATCTGATTTGCTTTTACCTTATCGGCCGCCGCGGACCCTGAGGTCCTCCGGCATCGGCCTTTTAACCATACCACAGGTAAGTTCAAAAAAGCACGGGGTGGCGGCTTTTAGTTGTTATGGGCCCCGACTATGGAACAGCCTGCCAGAGAGCCTCAGGGTCTCAGGGCGGAGACTGCTGAGGTTTTTAAAAAGAGGCTTAAGACCCATCTTTTTAACCAGGCTTTTAGTTAATTGATTTCTTTTAGGAAGTGCTAATCAGAGCACTTTTTATCCTTTTTTACTGTTTTAATCTCTGTGTTTTAGCCTTCATGCTTTTATTTATTTTTATGGCCTCATGTCTTATGCTCTTATGCTTTTATTTTCTATTTCATGTTTTAGCCTCTATGCTTTTATGGTTTTATGTTTTAGTCCCTCGTGTTTTTAGCCTCCATATTTTACCTTTGCTGTTTTAGGCAACAGTTTTTAATCTCCAGTGTTTCCTCAGGGGGCCTGCCTGTTTGGGAGTTGTCTCTGGTCTGGCCGCGGGGGGTGCTGTCCCGTGGACAGTTCCGGCCCGGGCAGCTAGAGGGCTCTGCACTTTGGTGCGGAGGCTCCTGTCTGCCTGGGGCGGGGTGGTCTCTGTAGCGGTGCTCCCTGTGACCTTGGACTGGGACCTCTCCCAGTGTGGTTGGCCCCCCAAAGGTAGCTTCCTCTAGACTCCTCTGTACCTCAGGTCTCGCTGCCCGGCCATGTCTCTGTAGTGACAGCTAGTGTTTGCGTAGGTGTGAGTGTGTGTGTCTGTGTGTCTGTGTGTCAGCGTGGCTGTGTGTGTTTATGTGAATGTGTGAATGAACGTATATACATTTGTGTATGTCTCTGTGCATGATTGTGGGAGGGTTGCGTTTTTTTAACTTTCTTCTCCTGATTTTATTTGATGTTTTTTTTTCTGTACATCTCTGTAAGGTACTTTGCGATACTTTTCTGTATGAAAAGCGCCATATAAATAAAGGTTGATTTGATTTGATTTGAAATACTACTACTACAGACTACTACAGGACTACTTATTTATGGTGTTTGTTTAGTGTTTAGTGTGCTTGAAAAAAATCACATATCTAACATTTGTGGACATTTTGTGTTGTGTTTAAAGATATTTAAAAGATATTTTTGCTTTTTATGTCTTCTTGACAGCAGTAGAGTAAGAGTGTCAGTTTGTGATGCAGTTCCCTATTGAGGTGCAGCTTCAAATCCCACTTTATGCATCACTCTTCCACGCTGTCTGTTATGCTGGTAATAATATAATACATAACCCAATAAGGCTGAATTTGGCTTTAAGTATTAACATACATTTACATAGCCTGAAGATGGCGACATAAGACCAAGATGCACCTTTAAGAACATACAGAGTCTACAAGAGAGAATAAACAATGTGGACCTATTTGAAATATGCTGTAATTGTGTTCCCAGATAAAAAGAAATTCCCAGCACACTGTAGCAGGAAATATAGGCCTATATGTGCATCGGGAGACCACTGATGTCCATAAAAATATGGAAAAAAACTTACAGTAAACATCTTCAATTTATTGAAATGTAACAGTCATAATGTTAAAAGTTTAAATCTTAAAATGTTCAAAGTTTCCCTTTAAAAAATAATAAGAAATATGTGGAAAGAGGTTTGAATCCTCGACATTTGACATTATTATGGATAATTAGTGTTTTTTAAACAAGAAATGTGAATATCACCTTGATCTTGTCTCGTCTTCTCTTTTGATTATGGTAGATATGAGTTACAGAGAGGTGTGTGCTAGTGTTTTCTATACATTATTTTCTTAAGTATTTGAACAAAAAACCTGACTGCAGTATGTGGACTAAAATACTAAAGTAAAACACAACTTGACATAATTACAGCATTATAAGTCCTTGATATACTTGGATGGATATTTAATTCAGTTATTAAAATGACACATAGTTGTAAATGAATGAATCGTGTTGTTAATTAAACAGTCTTAACAGGGGAGAACATCTATCTGGCTGGACCACAAATGATGAAGGGCAGCTGTCTCAACAATGGGCAGAAGTGCACAAACAAACCTGCAAATTACAAACCTGTGCCAACCAATGCAGTGAGGAAGAGCCCCCCTGCACACCTGACAGACTCAGATGTAGATGATGTTGATTTAAAAAATGAGGGCCGTTCATAAATGACCCTCTGTGCATTATGTTGTTCAGTGACATTTTAACATTTCTTCAGTTCTCCTCTGTTATGCCACCTGTGATTTGGCTTGTGCTGAAGTCATAATGCCTTGTTACTCTGTTATATGTTCTGCTTCACACAAGATGATTGTACAGAGTGTATACATCCGTATATATATATAAAGAGAAATATAATATATAACATATATATATATATTGGAGAGTTGACCTCTCCTGTGGAATCAACTCCCAAGTGTTGTTTAGGAAGGAAGACACTGTCCCCATATTTAAGAGTATGCTCAAAACTTTCCTTTCTGATAAAGCATATAGTTAGTGCCTCTTCCTGCTTTGCTACAATGCGGACGCTTTTCTGCTTGCTCTCGCCTTTGCTTGCATTTTTTTTTCATCTCATTTTGTCGGAGATGTCTTCTTGCCCTGCACCAGACGGGATGATGATTCCATAATTTAGTGTCATGTTAAAGTTGTCTTGTTATGCTGCTTTTGGTCAGTAATTATGTCCTGTGTCTGTTAACAGTCTGCTGTGCTGTCAATGGCGTCTGAGTTTCCATTTATCTATCTATCTATCTATCTATCTATCTATCTATCTATCTATCTATCTATCTATCTATCTATCTATCTATCTATCTATCTATCTATCCATCTATCTATCTATCTATCTATCTATCTATCTATCTATCTATCTATTTACCTATCTATCTATCTATCTATCTATCTATCTATCTATCTATCTATCTATCTACCTATCTACCTATCTATCTATCTATCTATCTATCTATCTATCTAGACATATATATGCTTCTCTTTCTCTCTCTCTTTTATATATATTTACTATATATATAACATATAAAAAGATATATACATAAATATTATATGAGAAGAGATAAAATATATTATATATATATTATATCTCTTTATATATATATATATTATATATAAAAAGAGAGATATAATATACAATATATATGTATGTATGCATGTATATATATTATATATATATAAAAAGAGAGATATAATATATATGTATGTATGTATATATATATTATATATATAAAAAGAGAGTTAAAAAAAAAAAAAAAATATATATATATATATAAAGAGAAATATAATATATAACATATATATACAGTATATTGGAGAGTTGACCTCTCCTGTGGAATCAACTCCCAAGTGTTGTTCAGGAAGGAAGACACTGTCCCCATATTTAATTACGCTCAAAACTTGCAGTGAGATAACAGAGGCATTTTTCAATATTTTTACGACTTCCTCAACGCTAGGCAGGGAGGCCTACCATTCAAGATAAGCCTGAGCCTGTGCTATAGTGCTAAAGGTAATCAGCAGAAGATGCCTCCCTTCTCTACGGAAGATTACCACAAACTACTACAGAAGATTTTACTGCTGGAAACAAAAAATAATCGGTTAGAAGTATACATAGAAGTGAATGGATATTGTGACAACAATACCACCCTTTAATGCCATAGACTCTAAGGGAAACAGTGAAAGATCTAAAGCCAACCACCTGCTGTCTTGATGCTTTACCTACCAACTTCTTAAGAATGTTTTTGACTGCCTATCAACAGACGTATTGCAAATAGTTAATAACTCTATTCATCTGGCAATTTCCCAAAGGCCTTCAAAACTGCAGTCATTAAACCTCTTCTAAAAAAGCGGAGCCTAGATGCCTCTATTATCAACAACTACAGACCAATTTCAAATCTACCATTCATAAGTAAAATAATTGAGAAAGTTGTACTCCAACAACTAAATCACTTCTTGGCTTCTACTGGCTGCCACAACAACCTCCAGTCAGGATTTCGACCTTTTCATAGCACCGAGACGGCCCTTATTAAAGTTATAAATGACATCCGTCTTAACACAGACTCTGGCAAAACTTCAGTATTAATGCTATTGGACCTCAGTGCTGCATTTGACACTGTCGAAAACTCAATACTTTTGGACAGGTTGGAAAACTGGGTGGGGCTCTCAGGCACAGTCTTAAACTGGTTCAAGTCATATCTACAAGATAGGAACTATTTTGTTTCCATTGGCAACTTTGTATCAGAACAAACCAACGTAACGTGTGGAGTCCCCCAAGGTTCAATCTTGGGGCAGACTTTATTTAACATCTATATGCTCCCACTAGGACAAATCATGCAAAATAATAACATTGACCACCATTGCTATGCCGATGACACCCAAATCTATGTAGCGCTATCACCAAATGACTACCGCCCCATAGATCGTCTGTGCCAGTGCATTGAGCAAGTCAAACACCGGATGTGCAAAAATTTCCTTCAACTAAATGAGGATAAAACTGAGATAATTGTTTTTGGTGCTAAGAAATAAAGGTTTAAAGTCATCCAACACCTTCAATCACTGTCCCTGAAAACCTCAAATAAAGCCAGAAATCTTGGGGTTATTATGGATTCTGATTTACATTTCGACAGTCGGCCTACTATCACCTTAAAAATGTAAGAGACTTAGAGGGCTCATGTCAGCTCAAGACTTAGAAAAACTTGTCCATGCCTTTATTACCAGTAGGCTAGACTACTGTAACTGTCTCCTTGCAGGTCTTCCCAGAAAAACTGTCAGGCAGTTACAGCTTGTTCAGAACGCTGCTGCTAGAGTTTTAACAAAGACCATAAAAATGTGAGCACATTACACCAATTCTTAAATCATTACACTGGCTTCCTGTACGTCAGAGAATGGATTTCAAAATCCTCCTGCTCACATATAAATCACTACATGGTCTAGGGCCGAAGTATATCACTGATATGCTCCCACTACATAAGCCTTCTAGATCACTAAGATCCTCTGAGGCCAATCTGTTAGTGGTTCGCAGAGTAAACTCAAATCAAGGGAAAGCATCTTTCAGTCATTATGCAACAAACAGCTGGAATAAACTTCCTGAAGATCTGAGACTTTCACCCACTCTGACCACTTTTAAAACTAGACTGAAAACCTTTATGTTCACCTTAGCTTTCTGCTAAATCTTTCCACTTTTAACGTCCACACTGTTTTTATTATTGTCTATGTTTTTATCCTCTTTGTCTTTCTGTAATGCATTTTAATTCATGACATGTTGTCCTGAAGCACTTTGAGTCTGCCTTGTGTATGAAAAGTGCTATACAAATAAAGTTGCCTTGCCTTGCCTTGCCTTAGGGCTCCCTAGCCCTTAGCTATGTTGTTATTGGCATTCAGTTTCTCTTTGAGCCTGCATGTGCGTGGCCTAAGCTGATTTTGTGTAATGATGCTGCTATAGGCCTAGTCTGCCGGGGGATAATCCTTTTCCTGATACTCTGAGCTTCTCTCCTCTCTGTCTGTATTATTCATGTCTCATCAATGCATGTCACTAATTAAACTTCTTCCCCGGAGTTGTTTGTGCTTTGTCATCTCTCAGGTCTCTGCTGATCGTGGTGGTGCCTTCTGCCGTGGTCCTGCATGACGCTGCCTGCTGCTATTATCACTGTTACTCATATATACTATCACTAGTTTTATAAATTATTATATTTGTAGCCATAAAAACATCATTTGTGATAAATCTCATTTTATCACAGCTGTTGTTACCACTACTCATCATTGATCATATTTATGACCTCTGATCATGCTCAAAACGCGTGCCCAAACGCGCTCCGGAACGCGTGCCTGAACGCGTGCCTGAACGTGCTCCGGAACATGCTCCGGAACGCGTGCCCGAACGCGCTCCAGAACGCGCGCCCGAACGCGCGCCCGAACGCGATGTCATGTGAACCAATCATATCAGGGCAAAGAGACTTTCCGGCTTCCTTCAGTCACTATTCCTCTGGATTATGAAGAGACAGCATCTCAGGTCGATTCGAGTTCGCTCTGTGGAGATTTATACAGTTATTAAGGGAAGTTATTTGCATTAAATAGTTATTTTATGATGAATTAATTAACAGTGAACTGACTACTTGTTGTGATATTTTGTCTCGTTGCATAGGAGTTAGCATAGTGGCTAAATTGATAAACATTTGGCCAAATGTAGTCCTGCGACATTGTACATCACACTCTTCTCCACTCAGTACTCAGTACTCAGTACTCTGGAGTGGTTTTTCTTTATGAAGGGCTGTAATAGTGGAGGGGTTAGTCCATTCAATACCTTCAAAATGAGGCAGGCATCCAAAAAAGTATGTATTCATTAGGCAGAATGGTTAATTCCAGAGTAGTATTGTATTATAATTATTGATAAGTTAATGTAATTCAAGATTCAAGATTCAAGATTCAAGATGCTTTATTTATCCCGAGGGAAATTATTTTGCAACAGTTTCAATACAAAGGTGGGAAAGGATCAGAGTAACAATAAGCATAAACATAAATCAAATCAAAATAAAACTGACATCAGATAAATCAAGCAATGAACTAAGTGTGACAGAGTGACAGAGTGCAACAGACATCGTGGTTAAGCGTAGGTATATACAATATACAACAATACGCACTGTTCAGTTTAGCAGCAGATAGAAATGAAATAAGTACAAACTAAATAAGCGAGAAGGAGCAATAAGTTATAGGTGTTAAAAATGTAGCAGCATTTCCTACAGAACTAATTGACAGTATGGCACAGTGGAGTGTAGCAGCATTTCGTACTGAAGTAAGTTACAGTAAGTTACAGTAAACCACAGTGAAATGTAGCAGCATGTCCTAAAGCACAGTAAGTGTAGCAGCAGATAGTTACAGTACCATTAATAAATAAATAAAGTGATGTAGTGGTGATATAAAGTGACAGTGTAAAGTGTAGCAGCATTACTTACTGAAGTAAGTGACAGTACAACTGAATAAAGTGGTGCAGTGATGGTATAAAGTGACAAAGTGACATTTTCAGGATACAGTGTCTCCACTGTTCCTTACCTGACCAGGGGGAGATGATTTATAAATTTAGATGGCCGCCGGAAGAAAAGACTTCCTCTGGCGTTCAGTATTACACCGGGAGAGAATGAGTCTGTGGCTGAAGGTGCTTCTGCTGGAGGTCAGCAACTGGTGGAGAGGGTGAGAGTTGTTGTCCAGGATGCTGTGCAGTTTAGACAGCATCCGCCTCTCAGACACGCTACCAAAGAGTCCAGTGTGACACCCAGGACGGAGCCAGCCTTCCTGATGATCTTACTGATCCTCTTTGCGTCTGCTGCCCTCAGTCTGCTGCCCCAGCACACAACAGCAAAGAAGATGGCACTGGCTACCACCGACTGATAGACCATCCTCAGCATGGTGTTTAAAACATTGAATGACCGGAGCCTCCTCAGGAAATAGAGACGACTCTGGCCCTTCTTGTAAACAGCCTCATTGTTCTTGGACCAGTCCAGTTTGTTGTCCAGGTATACTCCAAGGTATTTGTAATCCTGGACAACATCCACAGTCACGCCGTTGATGGAGATGGGTGTAGGGGAAGATTTACTCCTGCGGAAATCCAACACTAGCTCCTTAGTCTTGGTGGCGTTTAGAATCAGGTGATTAGCTGCACACCAGTCGACGAAGGAGTCCACAACGCCCCTGTACTCCTCCTCCTTCCCCTCACTGACACAGCCAACAATTGCAGAATCGTCAGCAAACTTCTGCAGGTGGCAGGACTCAGAGAGGAGCTGAAAGTCTGAGGTGTACAGGGTGAACAGAAATGGGGAAAGAACAGTGCCCTGTGGAGCTCCAGTGCTGCTGACACCAGTGTCAGACACTCCGTCCTGCAGTCTGACATACTGTGGTCGACCCGTCAAGTAATCCGTAATCCAGGAAACCAGGGGAAGGTCCACCTGCATCGCCGTCAGCTTCCTTCCCAGAGGAGCAGGCCGGATGGTGTTGAACGCACTGGAGAAGTCCATAAACAAGATTCTCACTGTGGTCCCCGCTCTGTCCAGGTGGGCGCAGGCATGGTTTAACAGGAAGATGATAGCGTGGCCTGGTGGCTGGAGAGGTGCCAGTTCATCTCCTGGGCACTGCCGAGGTGCTGTTGAGCAAGGCACCGAACCCCCAACTGCTCGGGGCGCTGGTCACTGGCAGCCCCCTCGCTCTAACATCTCTCCTTAATTGCATGTATAGGTCCTGGTTGTGCATGTGTGTATTTCGGGCCTTTGTGTGTAACATGTATAATAATAAGAGTGAAGAAATTGAATTTCCCCGTGGGGATAAATAAAGTGATTCTTCTTCTTCTTCTTCTCCTCCACACCTAGTCTCGGCTAGTAGGCAAACTGTAGAGGGTCCAGTGATGAGCTGACCAGGAGCCGAAGAAGTGAAAGAACCAGCCTCTCCAGGGACTTCATCAGGTGCGACGTCAGCGCCACCGGTCTGTAGTCTTCGGAGGTGCTGTGACGCACCTTCTTTGGTACTGGTACCAGGCAGGATGTCTTCCACAGCACAGGGACCTTCTCGAGACTCAGGCTGAGGTTATAGATGTACTGCAGGACTCCACACAGCTGGATCGCACATGTTTTGAGGACCCTCGGGCTGACACCGTCGGGACCTGCTGCCTTGCCTGGGCGGAGTCTGCACAGCTCCTTCCTCACCGGCTCTGCAGTGAAGGTCTGTCTGCTGTGTGTGTTGGTGGGGGTGGAGAGAGGTGATGGCGGGGGGGAGGGGAGAGGTAGGCAAAATCAGGAAGAAATTGAGGGGGAGGTGTCAGCAGATTAAAATGGAATTACTAATGTACAAGTACCTCAAAATTGTACCTAAGGTAATGTAGTGAATGTACCTTCCACCACTGCAACAACAACTCTCAGGGCTTTTCATACTGTCATGCTGTGTATGCTACAATACTGTCACTTTATTTATTTATTTATTATTTTTTGCAGGTAAAGGTAAATCAGTGGATCTTTCAGTTCAGTTGCAGTGACAGTTTGGACAAACTGTAAGTAAAATACACATGCACCATATACGTTGATATTTTTTTAGGCAATGTAGAAAGGTATCTTTTTTTGAAAATAAACTTAAAATAGAAGAAGAAATAAGCTTTGATACCTGAGGTGATCCAAATGTTAAGACCATTCATAGTGTGTTACTAGTGTCACATGATGACTGGGCTCCCTCACACTACTTACCAAGTTCTTTGAACTTCTTTGAACTGTAGTTTAAAGGGTTTCACCCACAGAGGTCAAGTAGAAGTCAAACAGTCCTCAACACAGCAGGTCAGGAAAAATGGGAAGGCAGACATGTAATCAAGTTCCAGACAAATACAGTGAGAATATGCAGACAGTAAGGGTACGTCCACACGATCAAAAACAACCTTTTTTTCTACATCATTGTTAAAAAGGTTTCCGTACACACAGCCTGGATTAAATCGGTGCTGTAACTGCCACAGAAATACACCAAAACAGAGAAGAAGAGACGAGGAGACGCTGTGGAGAATCCAAACACCGGAGAGTTTCTCTCCAAATCTGGAGACTTCCCAAATCCTCCTCCATCCAAGAGACAAATGTGTCCCTGTTTCTGGTGTTAGTGGAGACTTTGGTGCTGTTCTGGACTCTGATGCACAGATCACTCTGCAGTTAGTGTCCTCACTGAGCAGAGAATGCTGCTGGGAGCCCCTTCCCCGTCCCAAAGCACTCACAGGTGCCACTTTCTCACTACATTTAGAGACTTTTCACACCTTCTTAGAGCTTGATTTATGAAAAAGAGACTAGAGAGCAGTTTAGCTCCTTATTCAGAGCATCAGGGAAAAGGGAGAAATCTGTGGTCGGCCAAATAATTCCCAGTCCCAGTTCAGTAACAGTCTATGGGTCCGTCTTTCCCCTCTCATGCAGCAGCACTGTTGTTGGTATGTGCGCCGCGGGGTTGGAGGTCGGAGGTGGGATGATGACAGCATCGTTCAACATAGTCTGTGGTTTCGCCGGCTGCCTGTGGATGGTCGGCCAAAACAATACTAAAGTTGTGCGGTTAGAGGAAAACACATCTTTGTGTGCATGGGCCCTAAAAGTGCTGGGCCTAAGATTCAAACCTCCCTCTTTCCTGAGTCCCATTGAGCCCTGATCTTTCAACATGTGTTACACAAAACAGTGCCTGTCTATAACCTATTGAAAGACAAAATTGTTTTCTTCATTAAAGGGAAAATGCACAAACACGGCTTCTTCCCTGGGAAAGTCAATGTAGTCTTTCCCACTGGCCCGCTCGGATATCTCCACCAGGATCCAGCCAAACTGCTGAAGGACAACCCGTCACTGCAGGACAGGTCTGCTGCGTTGAAGGAGGAGCAGGTCAGGGATAATGCTCGGATTGTGATTGTCATGAGAGGGGATGATGCCTCAGACAAAACAGAAATGATGGGAGAGTACATCCTACAGTTTGAAAATACAAGGGGAAAACTTTCTGCTGGCTCTGATCTAGAACCAGCAAAAAGAAGAGGCTGCAGGAGTATTCATAGCTAAGTAACACAGCAAGGACAGCCTCCTGGAATTTCTGAGTTATGCCATCAGCTTTAAAAATATCCAGTCTCTTCTCCGCTACGAGTCAGAGATGCCAGTTGTGACAGCAGCAGCATCATAGGATAACCAGCTGATTTGTTTTTGCATTCATGCTAAAGACACCTGGAGACAGTTTTGGGACTGTAGGGATGATGGCTATGCTGCTTTCATACTCAAGAAAAGCTGTGTTTAGGGAACCAGGATGCAGAACGCGCAGCAGTACCTGAAGAGAACGCTGCAGTCAGCCTACGGCTCCTTACCTGCTCCTGCCAGAGCTGTGGGTGAGTCTTGTTTTGCATTTGTTTTGACAAACGGATTTGCATGTTACTGTCAGAGAACACCAGAAGAAACACTACATTGCCAAAATAAACAGGTGAAGTAAAAGATGGATAATTTGTTCCTTTACTAACACCCACTTTTGTACATTGCCAAATTATAAATGACTTACAGGACTGTTTCTGTCATAGGACCATCTGCTACACTGTCCACTGCGCCGCAGACGAAGGCTTCAGAAGTAGATGGTAAATGCATTATACACATTCTGTTCCATTTAAACTTTTCTGTCATAATCACTTTGCTTCTTTACATTCAAACCTAATTGATTGCTTTTTGTTGTCTGTCCCTCCCTGCAGAAACAGCTCTGCCAGCTGTGAAGATAGCTGCCCCCCTTCCCAAGGAGCTGATGTTTCTATTGCCGAAAACAGCAGGACCCCCGCCAACAGAGACAGCCATCACACTTCCAGGTGAGTGTAATTTTATCTGTATTCGCATTTAAAATATTAGTGTAGTATCCAATGTACTGTTGTCATTTGTAATTTTATATTCTGCCTTTATCTTCCTGTTAGTAATACAATGTTTGATATTATATGTAGAGCCATCTGCAGCACCCACTTAACCTCTGCTGACACAAAGTGCAAAGAGATCTCAAAGTAAGTATTTAAAGAAGCATTTACGCAAATCCAATTTCTTAATTTGGCCACTAGATGGAGCCAGTGGTGGAGCATATCAGATATAACCCCCCCCCCCCCCCTTTGCATATTTCAGCTTATTTTATGCTATCACTGCTATATTTGCAATAATAGTCCTTTGAATAAGGTATGAAAATCACTCACCTTTCGGCAAAATTTATATTTTGAAAACCAAAATAGGTGATCTACGTTAAGATCGTGTAGATCCGATGAGGCAATATTTTTGACATTATTTTATTTATAAATACATTTTAAAAAAAGGTTGGGGGGGGGGTTCTCTCTTTCCAAACACTAGGAATCGTCCTCAGCATCATCAGGAGTAACATTCAAGGAGGTTGTTATTGAGTAAAAAAAAGAAGAAAGCTTTACCATGTGGATTTATAAACCTCCAAGGGTCCAAAATCCCCGACTGTGATGTCTTTCACAGTCTGTCTGGTCGAATGTGTCGGCATATTTAGGTGGTATATCCGTTGAACGAGACGAATATTAATATTGTCCTGAAGCGTAAAAAGTTGCAGGAGTGAGACTCAACTCGTGTCTACTCCATCTCAGCCAAAGCGGAATTCCAATTATTACTACTTGTTTTGATCAGCTGTTGTGCTGTTGCATTTTGAGGCCTATTACTACTATTTACATTGATAAAATAAAGACAATACATGCACTCTTTATTATCGGGCTGCTCCAATAAGTCTGTTAAGAGTCTTCAGTTGGTCAAAAATGCTGCAGCTCGTGTACTAACTAAAACAAATCGAAGAGAACATATTTCTCCTGTATTAGCTTCTTTGCACTGGCTACCTGTAAAATCTAGAATAGCATTTAAAATCCTTCTCCTTGACTACAAAGCTCTTATTGGTCAGGCTCTGTTGTATCTTAAAGAGCTCATAGTACCGTATCACCCGACTAGATCGCTGCGCTCTGAGAATGCAGGGCTAATGGTCGTTCCTAAAGTCTCCGAAAGTAGAAATGGGAGGCAGAGCCTTCAGCTACCAAGCTCCTCTCCTGTGGAACAAACTCCCAAGTGTTTTTCAGGAGGCAGACACTGTCCCCATATTTAAAAGTACGCTCAAAACTTTCCTTTCTGATAAAGCACATGTTGTTATTGGCATTTAATTTCTCTTTGAGCCTGCATGTGCGGGGCCTAAGCTGATTTTGTTCTGCTTAATTCTGCTGCTATAAGCCTAGTCTGCCCGGGGATAAAACTTTTCCTGATACTCTGAGCTTTTCTCCTCTCTGTCTGTATCATTCATGTCTTATTATCAATGCATGTTACTAATTCAACTTCTTCCCCGGAGTTGTTTGTGCTTTGTTATCTCTCAGGTCTCTGCTGATCGTGGTGGTACCTGCTGCTATTATAACTGTTACTCATATAAACTATCATTAGTTTCTAGCCATAAAAACATCAGTAGTGCTATATCTAATTGTATCACAGCTGTTTTTACCACTACATCATTGATCATATTTACAAGCATAATTATTATCATTGTCAAATTCTGTCACCTTAGCTGTGCTTGTTTCTACTATTCTACTGTATTGTCTGCCATACAGACAGGTAGATCAAGAGCTTTGCCTTCTGGCTCAGCTCTCTTTTCGTCACAACAGTGCGGTAGTGACTGCAACACCGCCCCCGCTGCTCCGATTCTCTGGCCAAACTCCCGCTCCATTTTCCCCTCACTCGTGAACATGATCCCGAGGTAGATTTTTATCCCACACGGGGAAATTGAATTTTTTCACTCCTATTATTATACATGTTACACACACACACAGGCCTGAAATACACACATGCACAACCAGGACCCATACATGCAATTAATTGAATTAAGAGATGTTAGGGCAAGGGGGCTGCCTGTGACCAGCGCCCCGAGCAGTTGGGGGTTCGGTGCCTTGCTCAACAGCACCTCGGCAGTGCCCAGGAGATGAACTGGCATCTCTCCAGCCACCAGTCCACACTCCATACATGGCCCACACAAGGACTTGAACCAGCGACCCTACGGTTCCCAGCCAAGTCACCTATGGACTGAGCTACTTCCGCCCCTACTTGAAAGCCTTCACTTGTGGTAAGGACTCATTCCCTACCTGGAATAAGCAATCCACCGGTTTCCTGCTGAGAGCCGTGGCCTCAGATTTAGAGGTGCTGATCCTCATCCCAGCCGCTTCACACTCGGCTGCGAACCGATCCAGTGAGTGCTGAAGGCCAGTGACCGATGATGCCATCAGGACCACATCATCTGCAAAAAGCAGAGACGAGATCCCCAGCCCACTGAACTGCAACCCCTCCCCACCACGACTACGTCTTGATATCCTGTCCATGAAAATCACAAACAGGATTGGTGACAAAGCGCACCCCTGGCGGGGGCCAACCCCCACCGGGAACGAATCCGACTTACTGCCGAGGATCCGGACACAGCTCTCGCTTTGGGTGTACATAGATTGGATGGCCCACAGAGGTGACCCCCTCACCCCATACTTCCGCAGCACCTCCCACAGTATCTCCCGAGGGACCCGGTCATATGCCTTCTCCAGATCCACAAAACACATGTAGACTGGATGAGCATACTCCCAGGCCCCCTCCAGGATCCTTGCGAGAGTGAAGAGCTGGTCCGTTGTTCCACGTCCAGGACGGAATCCACATTGTTCCTCTTTAATCTGAGGTTCGACTATAGGACAAACCCTCCTTTCCAGCATCTTGGAGTAGACTTCACCAGGGAGGCTGAGTAGTGTGATACCCCTGTAATTGGCACACACCCTCTGGTCCCTCTTTTTAAAAAGATGAACCACCACCACGGTCTGCCACTCCCTTGGCACTGTCCCAGACTTCCACGCAATGTTGAAGAGACGTGTCAACCAAGACAGCCCCTCCAAACCCAAGGCTTTCAGCATTTCTGGACGAATCTCATCAACCCCTGGGGCTTTGCCACTGTGGAGTTGTTTGACTACCTCAGTGACTTCCGCCGGGGATATTGACAATGACTCCCCATCAGCCTCCAGCTCTGCCTCTACAAAAGAGGGCGTGTTAGTCAGATTAAGGAGTTCCTCAAAGTGCTCCTTCCACCGCCCAATTACCTCATCAGCTGAGGTCACCAGCGTCCCGTCCTTACTGTAAACAGCTTGGACGGTTCCCCGTTTCCCCCTCCTGAGATGTCAAATGGTTTTCCAGAAGCACCTTGGTGCCGCCAGAAAGTCCTTCTCCATGATTTCTCCGAACTCCTCCCACACCCGCTGCTTTGCCTCTGACACAGCAGAGGCTGCAGCCCTTCTGGCCTGTCGGTACCTTGCAACTGCCTCCGGAGTCTTCTGGGATAGCATATCCCGGAAGGCCTCCTTCTTCAGTCGAACAGCTTCCCTGACCACTGGTGTCCATCACGGTGTTCGAGGGTTACCGCCCCTTGAGGCACCTAAGACCTTGAGGCCACAGCTCACCGCTGCAGCTTCAGCAATGGAAGCTTTGAACAGGGGCCTCCTCCAGACGTTCCCAGTTCACCCGCACTACTCGTTTGGGTTTTCCTGGTCTGTCCAGAATCTTCCCCCATCTTCTGATCCAACTCATCACCAGATGGTGATCAGTTGACAGCTCTGCCCCTCTCTTCACCCGAGTGTCCAAAACATACGGCCTCAGATCAGATGATACGATCACAAAATCGATCATCGACCTTTGGCCTAGGGTGCTCTGGTATCACGTACACTTATGAGGATCCTTATGTTCAAACATGGTGTTAGTTATAGATAATCCGTGACAATCACAGAAGTCTAATAACTGACGACCGCTCGGATTTAGATCAGAGAGGCCGTTCCTCCCAATCACGCCTCTCCAGGTGTCTCCATCATTGCCCACGTTGGCGTTGAAGTCTCCCAGCAGAACTAACACTCGGCTCCAGACAACACAGCCCACAGGTTCACAGGGACACACAAACCTCTCCACCAGGATATGGTGATGGTTCCCGGAGAGGAATATGTCTTTAATGTAGGCTGCTTTTTGACTTCCACTCTTCTGCACCGCCCCTCCACATGCAATAAGGAACCTGGATGGACAAGGGCCCTCGATGCTTCAAGAACCTGGAAAAAATCCCCTCTGCCCTCCTGAAATGTCTTTAAACTAAATATCCCCTGTTTTAAGTTACATAGTATTTTTTATTTATATTTTATTCAAACCTTTCTGAAAAAAAAATGTAATGTCTGTAATCAAAGTAAGTAAAATAGCCTATTCACCTGCAGTGTCGCAGCACGACTCGAGTCCGAGCCTCAACTCGAGTCCCCCTTAAGTCCCACACAAATGAGACTTCAGACTCGACTCGGACTCGAGATTTGAGACTAGTGCACAATCTTTTTGTTTACATAGTGTTTGGAGCATGAACATCAGGAGCAGAAAGGCATTCTATAGACAGTTCATTGCAGGTTTGTAGTACATGTGTGGAAGAGGCTGCACATTGCTCTCTGGTTAAAAGGCTCAAGAATGTAACTCTTAAAGAGGGCAAGTTGATTCCCTGCAAGATCAACCTGTGTTTGAGCAGTGAGCATCTTGTGAGAGTGTTCATCTTTGCTTTCCTACCTTTTTTGGATTGTTGTGAATATTACAAAGCACATCAAACACTTCCTCAAACACAAAGCAACATTGTGGCCACTGAGGATGCAGCAGTGTGGTGACGAGATCATTACTCGCCAGCTGTTCAGCCCAGGAGTGAATTGAGCAGTGTTTAGGGTGAAGTAAATGCATTTTTTAGTGTATCAGTTAGAACAAGATCATTTATGTTGCGGAAACTGAACATCCAACGAGCCAGTTATATTGCATGGCAAAGTAAACAGCATTACGACGAGGAAGGGATGGGATGGGATGGGATGGGACCCATGCGTGCAGAGCACAATGGATTAGCAGTCCATCGCCTCAAGCACACGGCCACCTCCTCCTCCTCTCCTTGCTTTCTAACAGTAAGTGTCGGACCCAGGTGCGAAAAGTGTGGAATGGGGGGGAGCGTCAAAACGGGCGTGGCTACACATTAGTCTCTGGGAATTAGCTCAAATGGTAGAGCGCTTGCTTCGCATGTGAGAGGTAGCGGGATCATCGCCCGCATTCTCCACCATACTTTACTATGAGTTCAGTAATAACTAGTGTGGTGTGATGTTGGATGGACCGAGTGACTTTCTCTGGGTTGACTCGTATGACTTCCTGAAATCAAGCCACCGGTCCGCAGAGCTTATTCCTTGTAGTATGAACCCTTGACAAGAAGCAAGTCCTGACATAGGCTGGAGTTTCACTTTCACACATGGTAGCACACAACAGGATATAGTCTGTGTCAGTAGTGTTCTTACTGACTAAAAATATTGTTTGGTTTCAGCGAGGGGTGGTGTTGGTTCGAGCATGCAGCAGGCAGGACATGGCCACAAGCAACTAAGCCTATTGCCGTTCCTTGAATTTAACTGACCATTAGAGGGTGGGTCCTTAGATACAGAAGTTCCCAAATCCCGTCCTTTCTCCATTAGACAGTTCATTGCAGGTTTGTAGTACATGTGTGGAAGAGGCTGCACATTGCTCTCTGGTTAAAAGGCTCAAGAATGTAACTCTTAAAGAGGGCAAGTTGATTCCCTGCAAGATCAACCTGTGTTTGAGCAGTGAGCATCTTGTGAGAGTGTTCATCCTTGCTTTCCTACCTTTTTTGGATTGTTGTGAATATTACAAAGCACATCAAACACTTCCTTAAACACAAAGCAACATTGTGGCCACTGAGGATGCAGCAGTGTGGTGACGAGATCATTACTCATCAGCTGTTCAGCCCAGGAGTGAATTGAGCAGTGTTTAGGGTGACGTAAATGCATTTTTTAGTGTATCAGTTAGAACAAGAGCATTTATGTTGCGGAAACTGAACAACCAACGAGCCAGTTATATTGCAGGGCAAAGTAAACAGCATTACGACGAGGATGGGATGGGATCGGTTGGGATAGGATGGGATCGAATGGGATGGGACCCATGCGTGCAGAGCACAATGGATAAGCAGTCCAACGCCTCAAGCACACGGCCACCTCCTCCTCCTCTCCTTGCTTTCTGACAGTAAGTGTCGGACCCAGGTGCGAAAAGTGTGGAATAGGGGGAGGGGGGAAGCGTCGAAATGGGCGTGGCTACACATAAGTCTCTGGGCATTAGCTCAAATGGTAGAGCGCTTGCTTTGCATGTGAGAGGTAGCGAGATCAACGCCCTCATTCTCCACAATGTTTACTATGAGTTCGGTAAAAACTAGTGTGATGCGGTGTCGGATGGACCGAGTGATTTCCTCTGGATCGACACATATGACTTCCAGCAATCAAGCCATCAGTTGGCAGAGCTGGTTCCATGTACTATGAACCCTGGACAAGAATCAAGTACGGACATAGGGTGGAGTGTCTCTTTCACACATGGTAGCACACAACAGGAGATAGTCTGTGTCAGATGCGTGCTCACTGACTAAGAATATTGTTTGGTTTTTCAGCGAGGGGTGATGTTGGTGCATTCAAAAGGCAGGACATGGCCACAAGCAACTAAGCCTCTTGCCGTTCCTTGAATTTAACTGACCATTAGAGGGTGGGTCCTTAGATACAGAAGTTCCCAAATCCCGTCCTTTCTCCATTTAGACAGTTTATTGCAGGTTTGTAGTGCATGTGTTGAAGAGGCTGCACATTGCTCTCTGGTTAGAAGGCAAGTTGATTCCCCGCAAGATCAACCTGTGTTTGAGCACTGAGCATCTTGTGAGAGTGTTCATCTTTCCTTCCCTACCTTTTTTGGATTATTGTGAAGATTACAAAGTACATCAAAGACTTCTTCAAACACAAAGCAACATCGTGGCCTCTGAGGATGCAGCAGTGTGGTGACGAGATCATTACTCGTCTGCTGTTCAGCCCAGGAGTGAATTGAGCAGTGTGTTAAGGGTGAAGTTAATGCATTTTTCAGTGTATCAGTTGGAACAAGAGCATTTATTTTGCGGAAACTGATCTTCCAATGAGCCAGTTACATTGCGGGGCAAAGTAAGCAGCTATACGACGAGGATGGGATTCGGAATGCGTGCAGAGCACAATGGATTAGCAGTCCATCGCCTTAACCACTCGGCCACCTCGTCCTCTTCTCCTTGCTTTCTAACAGTAAGTGTCGGACCCAGGTGTGAAAAGTGCGGAATGGGGGGAGAGGAGAAGCATCCAAAGAGGCGGGGCTACACAGTACACATCGGGGAATTAGCTCAAATGGAAGAGCGCTCGCTTTGCATGTGAGAGGTAGAGGGATCAACGCCCTCCTCATTCTCCACAATGCTCTACTATGAGTTCGGTAAAAACTAGTGTGATGCGATGTCGGATGGACCGAGTGATTTCCTCTGGATCGACACATATGACTTCCAGCAATCAAGCCATCAGTTGGCAGAGCTGATTCCATGTACTATGAACCCTGGACAAGAATCAAGTCTGGACATAGGGTGGAGTGTCTCTTTCACACATGGTAGCACACAACAGGAGATAGTCTGTGTCAGATGCGTGCTCACTGACTAAGAATATTGTTTGGTTTTTCAGCGAGGGGTGATGTTGGTGCAGGCAGGACATGGCCACAAGCAACTAAGCCTCTTGCCGTTCCTTGAATTTAACTGACCATTAGAGGGTGGGTCCTTAGATACAGAAGTTCCCAAATCCCGTCCTTTCTCCATTTAGACAGTTCATTGCAGGTTTGTAGTGCATAAGTTGAAGAGGCTGCACATTGCTCTCTGGTCAGAAGGCAAGTTGATTCCCCGCAAGATCAACCTGTGTTTGAGCAGTGAGCGTGTTCATCTTTCCTTCCCTACCTTTTTTGGATTAAAGTGAAGATTACAAAGTACATCAAAGACTTCCTCAAACACAAAGCAACATCGTGGCCTCTGAGGATGCAGCAGTGTGGTGACGAGAGCATTACTCGTCTGCTGTTCAGCCCAGGAGTGAATTGAGCAGGGTGAAGTTAATGCATTTTTCAGTGCATCAGTATGTTGCGGAAACTGATCTTCCAATGAGCCAGTTACATTGCGAGGCAAAGTGAGCAGCTATACGACGAGGATGGGATTAAGACCCATGCGTGCAGAGCACAATGGATTAGCAGTCCATCACCTTAACCACTCGGCCACCTCGTCCTCTTCTCCTTGCCTTCTAACAGTAAGTGTCGGACCCAGGTGTGAAAAGTGCGGAATGGGGGGAGAGGAGAAGCGTCGAAAGGGGCGGGGCTACACAGTACACATCGGGGAATTAGCTCAAATGGTAGAGCGCTCGCTTTGCATGTGAGAGGTAGAGGGATCAACGCCCTCATTCTCCACAATGCTTTACTATGAGTTCAGTAAAAACTAGTGTGATGCGGTGTCGGATGGACCGAGTGATTTCCTCTGGTTCGACACATATGACTTCCAGCAATCAAGCCATCAGTTGGCAGAGCTGATTCCATGTACTATGAACCCTGGACAAGAATCAAGTCTGGACATAGGGTGGAGTGTCTCTTTCACACATGGTAGCACACAACAGGAGATAGTCTGTGTCAGATGCGTGCTCACTGACTAAGAATATTGTTTGGTTTTTCAGCGAGGGGTGATGTTGTTGCATTCAAAAGGCAGGACATGGCCACAAGCAACTAAGCCTCTTGCCGTTCCTTGAATTTAACTGACCATTAGAGGGTGGGTCCTTAGATACAGAAGTTCCCAAATCCCGTCCTTTCTCCATTTAGACAGTTCATTGCAGGTTTGTAGTGCATAAGTTGAAGAGGCTGCACATTGCTCTCTGGTCAGAAGGCAAGTTGATTCCCCGCAAGATCAACCTGTGTTTGAGGAGTGAGCGTGTTCATCTTTCCTTCCCTACCTTTTTTGGATTAAAGTGAAGATTACAAAGTACATCAAAGACTTCCTCAAACACAAAGCAACATCGTGGCCTCTGAGGATGCAGCAGTGTGGTGACGAGATCATTACTCGTCTTCTGTTCAGCCCAGGAGTGAATTGAGCAGTGAAGTTAATGCATTTTTCAGTGCATCAGTATGTTGCGGAAACTGATATTCCAATGAGCCAGTTACATTGCGGGGCAAAGTGAGCAGCTATACGACAGGGATGGGATTCAGACCCACGCGTGCAGAGCACAATGGATTAGCAGTCCATCACCTTAACCACTCGGCCACCTCGTCCTCTTCTCCTTGTCTTCTAACAGTAAGTGTCGGACCCAGGTGTGAAAAGTGCAGAATGGGGGGAGAGGAGAAGCGTCCAAAGAGGCGGGGCTACACAGTACACATCGGGGAATTAGCTCAAATGGAAGAGCGCTCGCTTTGCATGTGAGAGGTAGAGGGATCAACGCCCTCATTCTCCACAATGCTTTACTATGAGTTTGGTAAAAACTAGTGTCATGCGGTGTCGGATGGACCGAGTGATTTCCTCTGGATCGACACATATGACTTCCAGCAATCAAGCCATCAGTTGGCAGCGCTGATTCCATGTACAATGAACCCTGGACAAGAATCAAGTCTGGACATAGGGTGGAGTGTCTCTTTCACACATGGTAGCACACAACAGCAGATAGTCTGTGTCAGATGCGTGCTCACTGACTAAGAATATTGTTTGGTTTTTCAGCGAGGGGTGATTCAGCAGGCAGGACATGGCCACAAGCAACTAAGCCTCTTGCCGTTCCTTGAATTTAACTGACCATTAGAGGATGGGTCCTTAGAAACAGAAGTTCCCAAATCCCGTCCTTTCTCCATTTAGACAGTTCATTGCAGGTTTGTAGTGCATGTGTTGAAGAGGCTGCACATTGCTCTCTGGTTAGAAGGCAAGTTGATTCCCCGCAAGATCAACCTGTGTTTGAGCAGTGAGCGTGTTCATCTTTCCTTCCCTACCTTTTTTGGATTATTGTGAAGATTACAAAGTACATCAAAGACTTCCTCAAGCACAAAGCAACATCGTAGCCTCTGAGGATGCAGCAGTGTGGTGACGAGAGCATTACTCGTCTGCTGTTCAGCCCAGGAGTGAATTGAGCAGGGTGAAGGTAATGCATTTTTCAGTGCATCAGTATGTTGGGGAAACTGATCTTCCAATGAGCCAGTTACATTGCGGGGCAAAGTAAGCATCTATACGACGAGGATGGGATTGGGACCCATGCGTGCAGAGCACAATGGATTAGCAGTCCATCACCTTGACCACTCGGCCACCTCGTCCTCTTCTCCTTGTCTTCTAACAGTAAGTGTCGGACCCAGGTGTGAAAAGTGCGGAATGGGGGGAGAGGAGAAGCGTCCAAAGAGGCGGGGCTACACAGTACACATCGGGGAATTAGCTCAAATGGAAGAGCGCTCGCTTTGCATGTGAGAGGTAGAGGGATCAACGCCCTCATTCTCCACAATGCTTTACTATGAGTTCGGTAAAAACTAGTGTCATGCGGTGTCGGATGGACCGAGTGATTTCCTCTGGATCGACACATATGACTTCCAGCAATCAAGCCATCAGTTGGCAGCGCTGATTCCATGTACAATGAACCCTGGACAAGAATCAAGTCTGGAAATAGGGTGGAGTGTCTCTTTCACACATGGTAGCACACAACAGGAGATAGTCTGTGTCAGATGCGTGCTCACTGACTAAGAATATTGTTTGGTTTTTCAGCGAGGGGTGATTCAGCAGGCAGGACATGGCCACAAGCAACTAAGCCTCTTGCCGTTCCTTGAATTTAACTGACCATTAGAGGGTGGGTCCTTAGATACAGAAGTTCCCAAATCCCGTCCTTTCTCCATTTAGACAGTTCATTGCAGGTTTGTACTGCATAAGTTGAAGAGGCTGCACATTGCTCTCTGGTCAGAAGGCAAGTTGATTCCCCGCAAGATCAACCTGTGTTTGAGCAGTGAGCGTGTTCATCTTTCCTTCCCTACCTTTTTTGGATTAAAGTGAAGATTACAAAGTACATCAAAGACTTCCTCAAACACAAAGCAACATCGTGGCCTCTGAGGATGCAGCAGTGTGGTGACGAGATCATTACTCGTCTTCTGTTCAGCCCAGGAGTGAATTGAGCAGTGAAGTTAATGCATTTTTCAGTGCATCAGTATGTTGCGGAAACTGATATTCCAATGAGCCAGTTACATTGCGGGGCAAAGTGAGCAGCTATACGACAGGGATGGGATTCAGATCCATGCGTGCAGAGCACAATGGATTAGCAGTCCATCACCTTAACCACTCGGCCACCTTGTCCTCTTCTCCTTGTCTTCTAACAGTAAGTGTCGGACCCAGGTGTGAAAAGTGCGGAATGGGGGGAGTGGAGAAGCGTCCAAAGAGGCGGGGCTACACAGTACACATCGGGGAATTAGCTCAAATGGAAGAGCGCTCGCTTTGCATGTGAGAGGTAGAGGGATCAACGCCCTCATTCTCCACAATGCTTTACTATGAGTTCGGTAAAAACTAGTGTCATGCGGTGTCGGATGGACCGAGTGATTTCCTCTGGATCGACACATATGACTTCCAGCAATCAAGCCATCAGTTGGCAGCGCTGATTCCATGTACAATGAACCCTGGACAAGAATCAAGTCTGGACATAGGGTGGAGTGTCTCTTTCACACATGGTAGCACACAACAGGAGATAGTCTGTGTCAGATGCGTGCTCACTGACTAAGAATATTGTTTGGTTTTTCAGCGAGGGGTGATGTTGGTGCATTTCAAAGGCAGGACATGGCCACAAGCAACTAAGCCTCTTGCCGTTCCTTGAATTTAACTGACCATTAGAGGGTGGGTCCTTAGATACAGAAGTTCCCAAATCCCGTCCTTTTTCCATTTAGACAGTTTATTGCAGGTTTGTAGTGCATAAGTTGAAGAGGCTGCACATTGCTCTCTGGTCAGAAGGCAAGTTGATTCCCCGCAAGATCAACCTGTGTTTGAGCAGTGAGCGTGTTCATCTTTCCCTCCCTACCTTTTTTGGATTAAAGTGAAGATTACAAAGTACATCAAAGACTTCCTCAAACACAAAGCAACATCGTGGCCTCTGAGGATGCAGCAGTGTGGTGACGAGAGCATTACTCGTCTGCTGTTCAGCCCAGGAGTGAATTGAGCAGGGTGAAGTTAATGCATTTTTCAGTGCATCAGTATGTTGCGGAAACTGATCTTCCAATGAGCCAGTTACATTGCGAGGCAAAGTGAGCAGCTATACGACGAGGATGGGATTAAGACCCATGCGTGCAGAGCACAATGGATTAGCAGTCCATCACCTTAACCACTCGGCCACCTCGTCCTCTTCTCCTTGCCTTCTAACAGTAAGTGTCGGACCCAGGTGTGAAAAGTGCGGAATGGGGGGGAGGAGAAGCGTCGAAAGGGGCGGGGCTACACAGTACACATCGGGGAATTAGCTCAAATGGTAGAGCGCTCGCTTTGCATGTGAGAGGTAGAGGGATCAACGCCCTCATTCTCCACAATGCTTTACTATCAGTTCAGTAAAAACTAGTGTGATGCGGTGTCGGATGGGCCGAGTGATTTTCTCTGGTTCGACACATATGACTTCCAGCAATCAAGCCATCAGTTGGCAGAGCTGATTCCATGTACTATGAACCCTGGACAAGAATCAAGTCTGGACATAGGGTGGAGTGTCTCTTTCACACATGGTAGCACACAACAGGAGATAGTCTGTGTCAGATGCGTGCTCACTGACTAAGAATATTGTTTGGTTTTTCAGCGAGGGGTGATGTTGGTGCATTCAAAAGGCAGGACATGGCAACAAGCAACTAAGCCTCTTGCCGTTCCTTGAATTTAACTTACCATTAGAGGGTGGGTCCTTAGATACAGAAGTTCCCAAATCCCGTCCTTTCTCCATTTAGACAGTTCATTGCAGGTTTGTAGTGCATAAGTTGAAGAGGCTGCACATTGCTCTCTGGTCAGAAGGCAAGTTGATTCCCCGCAAGATCAACCTGTGTTTGAGCAGTGAGCGTGTTCATCTTTCCTTCCCTACCTTTTTTGGATTAAAGTGAAGATTACAAAGTACATCAAAGACTTCCTCAAACACAAAGCAACATCGTGGCCTCTGAGGATGCAGCAGTGTGGTGACGAGAGCATTACTCGTCTTCTGTTCAGCCCAGGAGTGAATTGAGCAGTGAAGTTAATGCATTTTTCAGTGCATCAGTATGTTGCGGAAACTGATATTCCAATGAGCCAGTTACATTGCTGGGCAAAGTGAGCAGCTATACGACAGGGATGGGATTCAGACCCATGCGTGCAGAGCACAATGGATTAGCAGTCCATCGCCTTAACCACTCGGCCACCTCGTCCTCTTCTCCTTGATTTCTAACAGTAAGTGTCGGACCCAGGTGCGAAAAGTGCGGAATGGGGGGAGAGGAGAAGCGTCGAAAGGGGCGGGGCTACACAGTACACGTCGGGGAATTAGCTCAAATGGTAGAGCGCTCGCTTTGCATGTGAGAGGTAGAGGGATCAACGCCCTCATTCTCCACAATGCTTTACTATCAGTTCAGTAAAAACTAGTGTGATGCGGTGTCGGATGGGCCGAGTGATTTTCTCTGGTTCGACACATATGACTTCCAGCAATCAAGCCATCAGTTGGCAGAGCTGATTCCATGTACTATGAACCCTGGACAAGAATCAAGTCTGGACATAGGGTGGAGTGTCTCTTTCACACATGGTAGCACACAACAGGAGATAGTCTGTGTCAGATGCGTGCTCACTGACTAAGAATATTGTTTGGTTTTTCAGCGAGGGGTGATGTTGGTGCATTCAAAAGGCAGGACATGGCAACAAGCAACTAAGCCTCTTGCCGTTCCTTGAATTTAACTTACCATTAGAGGGTGGGTCCTTAGATACAGAAGTTCCCAAATCCCGTCCTTTCTCCATTTAGACAGTTCATTGCAGGTTTGTAGTGCATAAGTTGAAGAGGCTGCACATTGCTCTCTGGTCAGAAGGCAAGTTGATTCCCCGCAAGATCAACCTGTGTTTGAGCAGTGAGCGTGTTCATCTTTCCTTCCCTACCTTTTTTGGATTAAAGTGAAGATTACAAAGTACATCAAAGACTTCCTCAAACACAAAGCAACATCGTGGCCTCTGAGGATGCAGCAGTGTGGTGACGAGAGCATTACTCGTCTTCTGTTCAGCCCAGGAGTGAATTGAGCAGTGAAGTTAATGCATTTTTCAGTGCATCAGTATGTTGCGGAAACTGATATTCCAATGAGCCAGTTACATTGCTGGGCAAAGTGAGCAGCTATACGACAGGGATGGGATTCAGACCCATGCGTGCAGAGCACAATGGATTAGCAGTCCATCGCCTTAACCACTCGGCCACCTCGTCCTCTTCTCCTTGATTTCTAACAGTAAGTGTCGGACCCAGGTGCGAAAAGTGCGGAATGGGGGGAGAGGAGAAGCGTCGAAAGGGGCGGGGCTACACAGTACACGTCGGGGAATTAGCTCAAATGGTAGAGCGCTCGCTTTGCATGTGAGAGGTAGAGGGATCAACGCCCTCATTCTCCACAATGCTTTACTATGAGTTCGGTAAAAACTAGTGTGATGCGGTGTCGGATGGACCGAGTGATTTCCTCTGGATTGACACATATGACTTCCAGCAATCAAGCCATCAGTTGGCAGAGCTGATTCCATGTACTATGAACCCTGGACAAGAATCAAGTCTGGACATAGGGTGGAGTGTCTCTTTCACACATGGTAGCACACAACAGGAGATAGTCTGTGTCAGATGCGTGCTCACTGACTAAGAATATTGTTTGCTTTTTCAGCGAGGGGTGATGTTGGTGCATTCAAAAGGCAGGACATGGCCACAAGCAACTAAGCCTCTTGCCGTTCCTTGAATTTAACTGACCATTAGAGGGTGGGTCCTTAGATACAGAAGTTCCCAAATCCCGTCCTTTCTCCATTTAGACAGTTCATTGCAGGTTTGTAGTGCATAAGTTGAAGAGGCTGCACATTGCTCTCTGGTCAGAAGGCAAGTTGATTCCCCGCAAGATCAACCTGTGTTTGAGCAGTGAGCGTGTTCATCTTTCCTTCCCTACCTTTTTTGGATTAAAGTGAAGATTACAAAGTACATCAAAGACTTCCTCAAACACAAAGCAACATCGTGGCCTCTGAGGATGCAGCAGTGTGGTGACGAGAGTATTACTCGTCTGCTGTTCAGCCCAGGAGTGAATTGAGCAGGGTGAAGTTAATGCATTTTTCAGTGCATCAGTATGTTGCGGAAACTGATCTTCCAATGAGCCAGTTACATTGCGAGGCAAAGTGAGCAGCTATACGACGAGGATGGGATTAAGACCCATGCGTGCAGAGCACAATGGATTAGCAGTCCATCACCTTAACCACTCGGCCACCTCGTCCTCTTCTCCTTGCCTTCTAACAGTAAGTGTCGGACCCAGGTGTGAAAAGTGCGGAATGGGGGGAGAGGAGAAGCGTCGAAAGGGGCGGGGCTACACAGTACACATCGGGGAATTAGCTCAAATGGTAGAGCGCTCGCTTTGCATGTGAGAGGTAGAGGGATCAACGCCCTCATTCTCCACAATGCTTTACTATGAGTTCGGTAAAAACTAGTGTGATGCGGTGTCGGATGGACCGAGTGATTTCCTCTGGGTCGACACATATGACTTCCAGCAATCAAGCCATCAGTTGGCAGAGCTGATTCCATGTACTATGAACCCTGGACAAGAATCAAGTCTGGACATAGGGTGGAGTGTCTCTTTCACACATGGTAGCACACAACAGGAGATAGTCTGTGTCAGATGCGTGCTCACTGACTAAGAATATTGTTTGGTTTTTCAGCGAGGGGTGATGTTGGTGCATTTCAAAGGCAGGACATGGCCACAAGCAACTAAGCCTCTTGCCGTTCCTTGAATTTAACTGACCATTAGAGGGTGGGTCCTTAGATACAGAAGTTCCCAAATCCCGTCCTTTCTCCATTTAGACAGTTCATTGCAGGTTTGTAGTGCATAAGTTGAAGAGGCTGCACATTGCTCTCTGGTCAGAAGGCAAGTTGATTCCCCGCAAGATCAACCTGTGTTTGAGCAGTGAGCGTGTTCATCTTTCCCTCCCTACCTTTTTTGGATTAAAGTGAAGATTACAAAGTACATCAAAGGCTTCCTCAAACACAAAGCAACATCGTGGCCTCTGAGGATGCAGCAGTGTGGTGACGAGAGCATTACTCGTCTGCTGTTCAGCCCAGGAGTGAATTGAGCAGGGTGAAGTTAATGCATTTTTCAGTGCATCAGTATGTTGCGGAAACTGATCTTCCAATGAGCCAGTTACATTGCGAGGCAAAGTGAGCAGCTATACGACGAGGATGGGATTAAGACCCATGCGTGCAGAGCACAATGGATTAGCAGTCCATCACCTTAACCACTCGGCCACCTCGTCCTCTTCTCCTTGCCTTCTAACAGTAAGTGTCGGACCCAGGTGTGAAAAGTGCGGAATGGGGGGGAGGAGAAGCGTCGAAAGGGGCGGGGCTACACAGTACACATCGGGGAATTAGCTCAAATGGTAGAGCGCTCGCTTTGCATGTGAGAGGTAGAGGGATCAACGCCCTCATTCTCCACAATGCTTTACTATGAGTTCAGTAAAAACTAGTGTGATGCGGTGTCGGATGGGCCGAGTGATTTTCTCTGGTTCGACACATATGACTTCCAGCAATCAAGCCATCAGTTGGCAGAGCTGATTCCATGTACTATGAACCCTGGACAAGAATCAAGTCTGGACATAGGGTGGAGTGTCTCTTTCACACATGGTAGCACACAACAGGAGATAGTCTGTGTCAGATGCGTGCTCACTGACTAAGAATATTGTTTGGTTTTTCAGCGAGGGGTGATGTTGGTGCATTCAAAAGGCAGGACATGGCAACAAGCAACTAAGCCTCTTGCCGTTCCTTGAATTTAACTTACCATTAGAGGGTGGGTCCTTAGATACAGAAGTTCCCAAATCCCGTCCTTTCTCCATTTAGACAGTTCATTGCAGGTTTGTAGTGCATAAGTTGAAGAGGCTGCACATTGCTCTCTGGTCAGAAGGCAAGTTGATTCCCCGCAAGATCAACCTGTGTTTGAGCAGTGAGCGTGTTCATCTTTCCTTCCCTACCTTTTTTGGATTAAAGTGAAGATTACAAAGTACATCAAAGACTTCCTCAAACACAAAGCAACATCGTGGCCTCTGAGGATGCAGCAGTGTGGTGACGAGAGCATTACTCGTCTTCTGTTCAGCCCAGGAGTGAATTGAGCAGTGAAGTTAATGCATTTTTCAGTGCATCAGTATGTTGCGGAAACTGATATTCCAATGAGCCAGTTACATTGCTGGGCAAAGTGAGCAGCTATACGACAGGGATGGGATTCAGACCCATGCGTGCAGAGCACAATGGATTAGCAGTCCATCGCCTTAACCACTCGGCCACCTCGTCCTCTTCTCCTTGATTTCTAACAGTAAGTGTCGGACCCAGGTGCGAAAAGTGCGGAATGGGGGGAGAGGAGAAGCGTCGAAAGGGGCGGGGCTACACAGTACACGTCGGGGAATTAGCTCAAATGGTAGAGCGCTCGCTTTGCATGTGAGAGGTAGAGGGATCAACGCCCTCATTCTCCACAATGCTTTACTATGAGTTCGGTAAAAACTAGTGTGATGCGGTGTCGGATGGACCGAGTGATTTCCTCTGGATCGACACATATGACTTCCAGCAATCAAGCCATCAGTTGGCAGAGCTGATTCCATGTACTATGAACCCTGGACAAGAATCAAGTCTGGACATAGGGTGGAGTGTCTCTTTCACACATGGTAGCACACAACAGGAGATAGTCTGTGTCAGATGCGTGCTCACTGACTAAGAATATTGTTTGCTTTTTCAGCGAGGGGTGATGTTGGTGCATTCAAAAGGAAGGACATGGCCACAAGCAACTAAGCCTCTTGCCGTTCCTTGAATTTAACTGACCATTAGAGGGTGGGTCCTTAGATACAGAAGTTCCCAAATCCCGTCCTTTCTCCATTTAGACAGTTCATTGCAGGTTTGTAGTGCATAAGTTGAAGAGGCTGCACATTGCTCTCTGGTCAGAAGGCAAGTTGATTCCCCGCAAGATCAACCTGTGTTTGAGCAGTGAGCGTGTTCATCTTTCCTTCCCTACCTTTTTTGGATTAAAGTGAAGATTACAAAGTACATCAAAGACTTCCTCAAACACAAAGCAACATCGTGGCCTCTGAGGATGCAGCAGTGTGGTGACGAGAGTATTACTCGTCTGCTGTTCAGCCCAGGAGTGAATTGAGCAGGGTGAAGTTAATGCATTTTTCAGTGCATCAGTATGTTGCGGAAACTGATCTTCCAATGAGCCAGTTACATTGCGAGGCAAAGTGAGCAGCTATACGACGAGGATGGGATTAAGACCCATGCGTGCAGAGCACAATGGATTAGCAGTCCATCACCTTAACCACTCGGCCACCTCGTCCTCTTCTCCTTGCCTTCTAACAGTAAGTGTCGGACCCAGGTGTGAAAAGTGCGGAATGGGGGGAGAGGAGAAGCGTCGAAAGGGGCGGGGCTACACAGTACACATCGGGGAATTAGCTCAAATGGTAGAGCGCTCGCTTTGCATGTGAGAGGTAGAGGGATCAACGCCCTCATTCTCCACAATGCTTTACTATGAGTTCGGTAAAAACTAGTGTGATGCGGTGTCGGATGGACCGAGTGATTTCCTCTGGGTCGACACATATGACTTCCAGCAATCAAGCCATCAGTTGGCAGAGCTGATTCCATGTACTATGAACCCTGGACAAGAATCAAGTCTGGACATAGGGTGGAGTGTCTCTTTCACACATGGTAGCACACAACAGGAGATAGTCTGTGTCAGATGCGTGCTCACTGACTAAGAATATTGTTTGGTTTTTCAGCGAGGGGTGATGTTGGTGCATTCAAAAGGCAGGACATGGCCACAAGCAACTAAGCCTCTTGCCGTTCCTTGAATTTAACTGACCATTAGAGGGTGGGTCCTTAGATACAGAAGTTCCCAAATCCCGTCCTTTCTCCATTTAGACAGTTCATTGCAGGTTTGTAGTGCATAAGTTGTAGAGGCTGCACATTGCTCTCTGGTCAGAAGGCAAGTTGATTCCCCGCAAGATCAACCTGTGTTTGAGCAGTGAGCGTGTTCATCTTTCCTTCCCTACCTTTTTTGGATTAAAGTGAAGATTACAAAGTACATCAAAGACTTCCTCAAACACAAAGCAACATCGTGGCCTCTGAGGATGCAGCAGTGTGGTGACGAGAGCATTACTCGTCTGCTGTTCAGCCCAGGAGTGAATTGAGCAGGGTGAAGTTAATGCATTTTTCAGTGCATCAGTATGTTGCGGAAACTGATCTTCCAATGAGCCAGTTACATTGCGAGGCAAAGTGAGCAGCTATACGACGAGGATGGGATTAAGACCCATGCGTGCAGAGCACAATGGATTAGCAGTCCATCACCTTAACCACTCGGCCACCTCGTCCTCTTCTCCTTGATTTCTAACAGTAAGTGTCGGACCCAGGTGTGAAAAGTGCGGAATGGGGGGAGAGGAGAAGCGTCGAAAGGGGCGGGGCTACACAGTACACATCGGGGAATTAGCTCAAATGGTAGAGCGCTCGCTTTGCATGTGAGAGGTAGAGGGATCAACGCCCTCATTCTCCACAATGCTTTACTATGAGTTCGGTAAAAACTAGTGTGATGCGGTGTCGGATGGACCGAGTGATTTCCTCTGGATCGACACATATGACTTCCAGCCATCAGTTGGCAGAGCTGATTCCATGTACTATGAACCCTGGACAAGAATCAAGTCTGGACATAGGGTGGAGTGTCTCTTTCACACATGGTAGCACACAACAGGAGATAGTCTGTGTCAGATGCGTGCTCACTGACTAAGAATATTGTTTGCTTTTTCAGCGAGGGGTGATGTTGGTGCATTCAAAAGGAAGGACATGGCCACAAGCAACTAAGCCTCTTGCCGTTCCTTGAATTTAACTGACCATTAGAGGGTGGGTCCTTAGATACAGAAGTTCCCAAATCCCGTCCTTTCTCCATTTAGACAGTTCATTGCAGGTTTGTAGTGCATAAGTTGAAGAGGCTGCACATTGCTCTCTGGTCAGAAGGCAAGTTGATTCCCCGCAAGATCAACCTGTGTTTGAGCAGTGAGCGTGTTCATCTTTCCTTCCCTACCTTTTTTGGATTAAAGTGAAGATTACAAAGTACATCAAAGACTTCCTCAAACACAAAGCAACATCGTGGCCTCTGAGGATGCAGCAGTGTGGTGACGAGAGTATTACTCGTCTGCTGTTCAGCCCAGGAGTGAATTGAGCAGGGTGAAGTTAATGCATTTTTCAGTGCATCAGTATGTTGCGGAAACTGATCTTCCAATGAGCCAGTTACATTGCGAGGCAAAGTGAGCAGCTATACGACGAGGATGGGATTAAGACCCATGCGTGCAGAGCACAATGGATTAGCAGTCCATCACCTTAACCACTCGGCCACCTCGTCCTCTTCTCCTTGCCTTCTAACAGTAAGTGTCGGACCCAGGTGTGAAAAGTGCGGAATGGGGGGAGAGGAGAAGCGTCGAAAGGGGCGGGGCTACACAGTACACATCGGGGAATTAGCTCAAATGGTAGAGAGCTCGCTTTGCATGTGAGAGGTAGAGGGATCGACGCCCTCATTCTCCACAATGCTTTACTATGAGTTCGGTAAAAACTAGTGTGATGCGGTGTCGGATGGACCGAGTGATTTCCTCTGGTTCGACACATATGACTTCCAGCAATCAAGCCATCAGTTGGCAGAGCTGATTCCATGTACTATGAACCCTGGACAAGAATCAAGTCTGGACATAGGGTGGAGTGTCTCTTTCACACATGGTAGCACACAACAGGAGATAGTCTGTGTCAGATGCGTGCTCACTGACTAAGAATATTGTTTGGTTTTTCAGCGAGGGGTGATGTTGGTGCATTCAAAAGGCAGGACATGGCCACAAGCAACTAAGCCTCTTGCCGTTCCTTGAATTTAACTGACCATTAGAGGGTGGGTCCTTAGATACAGAAGTTCCCAAATCCCGTCCTTTCTCCATTTAGACAGTTCATTGCAGGTTTGTAGTGCATAAGTTGAAGAGGCTGCACATTGCTCTCTGGTTAGAAGGCAAGTTGATTCCCCGCAAGATCAACCTGTGTTTGAGCAGTGAGCGTGTTCATCTTCCTTCCCTACCTTTTTTGGATTAAGGTGAAGATTACAAAGTACATCAAAGACTTCCTCAAACACAAAGCAACATCGTGGCCTCTGTGGATGCAGCAGTGTGGTGACGAGAGTATTACTCGTCTGCTGTTCAGCCCAGGAGTGAATTGAGCAGGGTGAAGTTAATGCATTTTTCAGTGCATCAGTATGTTGCGGAAACTGATCTTCCAATGAGCCAGTTACATTGCGAGGCAAAGTGAGCAGCTATACGACGAGGATGGGATTCAGACCCATGCGTGCAGAGCACAATGGATTAGCAGTCCATCGCCTTAACCACTCGGCCACCTCGTCCTCTTCTCCTTGATTTCTAACAGTAAGTGTCGGACCCAGGTGCGAAAAGTGCGGAATGGGGGGAGAGGAGAAGCGTCGAAAGGGGCGGGGCTACACAGTACACGTCGGGGAATTAGCTCAAATGGTAGAGCGCTCGCTTTGCATGTGAGAGGTAGAGGGATCAACGCCCTCATTCTCCACAATGCTTTACTATGAGTTCAGTAAAAACTAGTGTGATGCGGTGTCGGATGGACCGAGTGATTTCCTCTGGTTCGACACATATGACTTCCAGCAATCAAGCCATCAGTTGGCAGAGCTGATTCCATGTACTATGAACCCTGGACAAGAATCAACTCTGGACATAGGGTGGAGTGTCTCTTTCACACATGGTAGCACACAACAGGAGATAGTCTGTGTCAGATGCGTGCTCACTGACTAAGAATATTGTTTGGTTTTTCAGCGAGGGGTGATGTTGGTGCATTCAAAAGGCAGGACATGGCCACAAGCAACTAAGCCTCTTGCCGTTCCTTGAATTTAACTGACCATTAGAGGGTGGGTCCTTAGATACAGAAGTTCCCAAATCCCGTCCTTTCTCCATTTAGACAGTTCATTGCAGGTTTGTAGTGCATAAGTTGAAGAGGCTGCACATTGCTCTCTGGTCAGAAGGCAAGTTGATTCCCCGCAAGATCAACCTATGTTTGAGCAGTGAGCGTGTTCATCTTTCCTTCCCTACCTTTTTTGGATTAAAGTGAAGATTACAAAGTACATCAAAGACAAAGCAACATCGTGGCCTCTGAGGATGCAGCAGTGTGGTGACGAGATCATTACTCGTCTTCTGTTCAGCCCAGGAGTGAATTGAGCAGTGAAGTTAATGCATTTTTCAGTGCATCAGTATGTTGCGGAAACTGATATTCCAATGAGCCAGTTACATTGCGGGGCAAAGTGAGCAGCTATACGACAGGGATGGGATTCAGACCCATGCGTGCAGAGCACAATGGATTAGCAGTCCATCGCCTTAACCACTCGGCCACCTCGTCCTCTTCTCCTTGATTTCTAACAGTAAGTGTCGGACCCAGGTGCGAAAAGTGCGGAATGGGGGGAGAGGAGAAGCGTCGAAAGGGGCGGGGCTACATAGTACACGTCGGGGAATTAGCTCAAATGGTAGAGCGCTCGCTTTGCATGTGAGAGGTAGAGGGATCAACGCCCTCATTCTCCACAATGCTTTACTATGAGTTCGGTAAAAACTAGTGTGATGCGGTGTCGGATGGACCGAGTGATTTCCTCTGGATCGACACATATGACTTCCAGCAATCAAGCCATCAGTTGGCAGAGCTGATTCCATGTACTATGAACCCTGGACAAGAATCAAGTCTGGACATAGGGTGGAGTGTCTCTTTCACACATGGTAGCACACAACAGGAGATAGTCTGTGTCAGATGCATGCTCACTGACTAAGAATATTGTTTGGTTTTTCAGCGAGGGGTGATGTTGGTGCATTCAGCAGGCAGGACATGGCCACAAGCAACTAAGCCTCTTGCCGTTCCTTGAATTTAACTGACCATTAGAGGGTGGGTCCTTAGATACAGAAGTTCCCAAATCCCGTCCTTTCTCCATTTAGACAGTTCATTGCAGGTTTGTAGTGCATGTGTTGAAGAGGCTGCACATTGCTCTCTGGTCAGAAGGCAAGTTGATTCCCCGCAAGATAAACCTGTGTTTGAGCAGTGAGCGTGTTCATCTTTCCTTCCCTACCTTTTTTGGATTATAGTGAAGATTACAAAGTACATCAAAGACTTCCTCAAACACAAAGCAACATCGTGGCCTCTGAGGATGCAGCAGTGTGGTGACGAGAGCATTACTCGTCTGCTGTTCAGCCCAGGAGTGAATTGAGCAGGGTGAAGTTAATGCATTTTTCAGTGCATCAGTATGTTGCGGAAACTGATCTTCCAATGAGCCAGTTACATTGCGAGGCAAAGTGAGCAGCTATACGACGAGGATGGGATTAAGACCCATGCGTGCAGAGCACAATGGATTAGCAGTCCATCACCTTAACCACTCGGCCACCTCGTCCTCTTCTCCTTGCCTTCTAACAGTAAGTGTCGGACCCAGGTGTGAAAAGTGCGGAATGGGGGGAGAGGAGAAGCGTCGAAAGGGGCGGGGCTACACAGTACACATCGGGGAATTAGCTCAAATGGTAGAGCGCTCGCTTTGCATGTGAGAGGTAGAGGGATCAACGCCCTCATTCTCCAAAATGCTTTACTATGAGTTCAGTAAAAACTAGTGTGATGCGGTGTCGGATGGACTGAGTGATTTCCTCTGGTTCGACACATATGACTTCCAGCAATCAAGCCATCAGTTGGCAGAGCTGATTCCATGTACTATGAACCCTGGACAAGAATCAAGTCTGGACATAGGGTGGAGTGTCTCTTTCACACATGGTAGCACACAACAGGAGATAGTCTGTGTCAGATGCGTGCTCACTGACTAAGAATATTGTTTGGTTTTTCAGCGAGGGTGATGTTGGTGCATTCAAAAGGCAGGACATGGCCACAAGCAACTAAGCCTCTTGCCGTTCCTTGAATTTAACTGACCATTAGAGGGTGGGTCCTTAGATACAGAAGTTCCCAAATCCCGTCCTTTCTCCATTTAGACAGTTCATTGCAGGTTTGTAGTGCATAAGTTGAAGAGGCTGCACATTGCTCTCTGGTTAGAAGGCAAGTTGATTCCCCGCAAGATCAACCTGTGTTTGAGCAGTGAGCGTGTTCATCTTTCCTTCCCTACCTTTTTTGGATTAAGGTGAAGATTACAAAGTACATCAAAGACTTCCTCAAACACAAAGCAACATCGTGGCCTCTGAGGATGCAGCAGTGTGGTGACAAAATCATTACTCATCTTCTGTTCAGCCCAGGAGTGAATTGAGCAGGGTGAAGGTAATGCATTTTTCAGTGCATCAGTATGTTGCAGAAACTGATCTTCCAATGAGCCAGTTACATTGCGGGGCAAAGTAAGCATCTATACGACGAGGATGGGATTCGGACCGATGCGTGAAGAGCACAATGGATTAGCAGTCCATCACCTTAACCACTCGGCCACCTCGTCCTTTTCTCCTTGCCTTCTAACAGTAAGTGTCGGACCCAGGTGTGAAAAGTGCGGAATGGGGGGGAGAGGAGAAGCGTCGAAAGGGGCGGGGCTACACAGTACACGTCGGGGAATTAGCTCTAATGGTAGAGTGCTCGCTTTGCATGTGAGAGGTAGAGGGATCAACGCCCTCATTCTCCGCAATGCTTTACTATGAGTTCGGTAAAAACTAGTGTGATGCGGTGTCGGATGGACCGAGTGATTTCCTCTGGATCGACACATATGACTTCCAGCAATCAAGCCATCAGTTGGCAGAGCTGATTCCATGTACTATGAACCCTGGACAAGAATCAAGTCTGGACATAGGATGGAGTGTCTCTTTCACACATGGTAGCACACAACAGGAGATAGTCTGTGTCAGATGCGTGCTCACTGACTAAGAATATTGTTTGGTTTTTCAGCGAGGGGTGATGTTGGTGCATTCAGCAGGCAGGACATGGCCACAAGCAACTAAGCCTCTTGCCAACCTTGAATTTAACTGACCATTAGAGGGTGGGTCCTTAGATACAGAAGTTCCCAAATCCCGTCCTTTCTCCATTTAGACAGTTCATTGCAGGTTTGTAGTGCATGTGTTGAAGAGGCTGCACATTGCTCTCTGGTTAGAAGGCAAGTTGATTCCCCGCAAGATCAACCTGTGTTTGAGCAGTGAGCGTGTTCATCTTTCCTTCCCTACCTTTTTTGGATTATAGTGAAGATTACAAAGTACATCAAAGACTTCCTCAAACACAAAGCCTCTGAGGATGCAGCAGTGTGGTGACGAGAGCATTACTCGTCTGCTGTTCAGCCCAGGAGTGAATTGAGCAGGCTGAAGGTAATGCATTTTTCAGTGCATCAGTATGTTGGGGAAACTGATCTTCCAATGAGCCAGTTACATTGCGGGGCAAAGTAAGCATTTATACGATGAGGATGGGATTTGGACCCATGCGTGCAGAGCACAATGGATTAGCAGTCCATCACCTTAACCACTCGGCCACCTCGTCCTCTTCTCCTTGCCTTCTAACAGTAAGTGTCGGACCCAGGTGTGAAAAGTGCGGAATGGGGGGAGAGGAGAAGCGTCGAAAGGGGCGGGGCTACACAGTACACATCGGGGAATTAGCTCAAATGGTAGAGCGCTCGCTTTGCATGTGAGAGGTAGAGGGATCAACGCCCTCATTCTCCAAAATGCTTTACTATGAGTTCAGTAAAAACTAGTGTGATGCGGTGTCGGATGGACTGAGTGATTTCCTCTGGTTCGACACATATGACTTCCAGCAATCAAGCCATCAGTTGGCAGAGCTGATTCCATGTACTATGAACCCTGGACAAGAATCAAGTCTGGACATAGGGTGGAGTGTCTCTTTCACACATGGTAGCACACAACAGGAGATAGTCTGTGTCAGATGCGTGCTCACTGACTAAGAATATTGTTTGGTTTTTCAGCGAGGGTGATGTTGGTGCATTCAAAAGGCAGGACATGGCCACAAGCAACTAAGCCTCTTGCCGTTCCTTGAATTTAACTGACCATTAGAGGGTGGGTCCTTAGATACAGAAGTTCCCAAATCCCGTCCTTTCTCCATTTAGACAGTTCATTGCAGGTTTGTAGTGCATAAGTTGAAGAGGCTGCACATTGCTCTCTGGTTAGAAGGCAAGTTGATTCCCCGCAAGATCAACCTGTGTTTGAGCAGTGAGCGTGTTCATCTTTCCTTCCCTACCTTTTTTGGATTAAGGTGAAGATTACAAAGTACATCAAAGACTTCCTCAAACACAAAGCAACATCGTGGCCTCTGAGGATGCAGCAGTGTGGTGACAAAATCATTACTCATCTTCTGTTCAGCCCAGGAGTGAATTGAGCAGGGTGAAGGTAATGCATTTTTCAGTGCATCAGTATGTTGCAGAAACTGATCTTCCAATGAGCCAGTTACATTGCGGGGCAAAGTAAGCATCTATACGACGAGGATGGGATTCGGACCGATGCGTGAAGAGCACAATGGATTAGCAGTCCATCACCTTAACCACTCGGCCACCTCGTCCTTTTCTCCTTGCCTTCTAACAGTAAGTGTCGGACCCAGGTGTGAAAAGTGCGGAATGGGGGGGAGAGGAGAAGCGTCGAAAGGGGCGGGGCTACACAGTACACGTCGGGGAATTAGCTCTAATGGTAGAGTGCTCGCTTTGCATGTGAGAGGTAGAGGGATCAACGCCCTCATTCTCCGCAATGCTTTACTATGAGTTCGGTAAAAACTAGTGTGATGCGGTGTCGGATGGACCGAGTGATTTCCTCTGGATCGACACATATGACTTCCAGCAATCAAGCCATCAGTTGGCAGAGCTGATTCCATGTACTATGAACCCTGGACAAGAATCAAGTCTGGACATAGGATGGAGTGTCTCTTTCACACATGGTAGCACACAACAGGAGATAGTCTGTGTCAGATGCGTGCTCACTGACTAAGAATATTGTTTGGTTTTTCAGCGAGGGGTGATGTTGGTGCATTCAGCAGGCAGGACATGGCCACAAGCAACTAAGCCTCTTGCCAACCTTGAATTTAACTGACCATTAGAGGGTGGGTCCTTAGATACAGAAGTTCCCAAATCCCGTCCTTTCTCCATTTAGACAGTTCATTGCAGGTTTGTAGTGCATGTGTTGAAGAGGCTGCACATTGCTCTCTGGTTAGAAGGCAAGTTGATTCCCCGCAAGATCAACCTGTGTTTGAGCAGTGAGCGTGTTCATCTTTCCTTCCCTACCTTTTTTGGATTATAGTGAAGATTACAAAGTACATCAAAGACTTCCTCAAACACAAAGCCTCTGAGGATGCAGCAGTGTGGTGACGAGAGCATTACTCGTCTGCTGTTCAGCCCAGGAGTGAATTGAGCAGGCTGAAGGTAATGCATTTTTCAGTGCATCAGTATGTTGGGGAAACTGATCTTCCAATGAGCCAGTTACATTGCGGGGCAAAGTAAGCATTTATACGATGAGGATGGGATTTGGACCCATGCGTGCAGAGCACAATGGATTAGCAGTCCATCGCCTTAACCACTCGGCCACCTCGTCCTCTTCTCCTTGCTTTCTAACAGTAAGTGTCGGACCCAGGTGCGAAAAGTGCGGAATGGGGGGAGAGGAGAAGCGTCGAAAGGGGCGGGGCTACACAGTACACGTCGGGGAATTAGCTCAAATGGTAGAGTGCTCGCTTTGCATGTGAGAGGTAGAGGGATCAACGCCCTCATTCTCCACAATGCTTTACTATGAGTTCGGTAAAAACTAGTGTGATGCGGTGTCGGATGGACCGAGTGATTTCCTCTGGATCGACACATATGACTTCCAGCAATCAAGCCATCAGTTGGCAGAGCTGATTCCATGTACTATGAACCCTGGACAAGAATCAAGTCTGGACATAGGATGGAGTGTCTCTTTCACACATGGTAGCACACAACAGGAGATAGTCTGTGTCAGATGCGTGCTCACTGACTAAGAATATTGTTTGGTTTTTCAGCGAGGGGTGATGTTGGTGCATTCAGCAGGCAGGACATGGCCACAAGCAACTAAGCCTCTTGCCAACCTTGAATTTAACTGACCATTAGAGGGTGGGTCCTTAGATACAGAAGTTCCCAAATCCCGTCCTTTCTCCATTTAGACAGTTCATTGCAGGTTTGTAGTGCATGTGTTGAAGAGGCTGCACATTGCTCTCTGGTTAGAAGGCAAGTTGATTCCCCGCAAGATCAACCTGTGTTTGAGCAGTGAGCGTGTTCATCTTTCCTTCCCTACCTTTTTTGGATTAAAGTGAAGATTACAAAGTACATCAAAGACTTCCTCAAACACAAAGCAACATCGTGGCCTCTGAGGATGCAGCAGTGTGGTGACGAGATCATTACTCGTCTTCTGTTCAGCCCAGGAGTGAATTGAGCAGTGAAGTTAATGCATTTTTCAGTGCATCAGTATGTTGCGGAAACTGATATTCCAATGAGCCAGTTACATTGCGGGGCAAAGTGAGCAGCTATACGACGAGGATGGGATTCAGACCCATGCGTGCAGAGCACAATGGATTAGCAGTCCATCGCCTTAACCACTCGGCCACCTCGTCCTCTTCTCCTTGCTTTCTAACAGTAAGTGTCGGACCCAGGTGCGAAAAGTGCGGAATGGGGGGAGAGGAGAAGCGTCGAAAGGGGCGGGGCTACACAGTACACGTCGGGGAATTAGCTCAAATGGTAGAGTGCTCGCTTTGCATGTGAGAGGTAGAGGGATCAACGCCCTCATTCTCCACAATGCTTTACTATGAGTTCGGTAAAAACTAGTGTGATGCGGTGTCGGATGGACCGAGTGATTTCCTCTGGATCGACACATATGACTTCCAGCAATCAAGCCATCAGTTGGCAGAGCTGATTCCATGTACTATGAACCCTGGACAAGAATCAAGTCTGGACATAGGGTGGAGTGTCTCTTTCACACATGGTAGCACACAACAGGAGATAGTCTGTGTCAGATGCGTGCTCACTGACTAAGAATATTGTTTGGTGTTTCAGCGAGGGGTGATGTTGGTGCATTCAGCAGGCAGGACATGGCCACAAGCAACTAAGCCTCTTGCCGTTCCTTGAATTTAACTGACCATTAGAGGGTGGGTCCTTAGATACAGAAGTTCCCAAATCCCGTCCTTTCTCCATTTAGACAGTTCATTGCAGGTTTGTAGTGCATGTGTTGAAGAGGCTGCACATTGCTCTCTGGTCAGAAGGCAAGTTGATTCCCCGCAAGATCAACCTGTGTTTGAGCAGTGAGCGTGTTCATCTTTCCTTCCCTACCTTTTTTGGATTATAGTGAAGATTACAAAGTACATCAAAGACTTCCTCAAACACAAAGCAACATCGTGGCCTCTGAGGATGCAGCAGTGTGGTGACGAGAGCATTACTCGTCTGCTGTTCAGCCCAGGAGTGAATTGAGCAGGGTGAAGTTAATGCATTTTTCAGTGCATCAGTATGTTGCGGAAACTGATCTTCCAATGAGCAAGTTACATTGCGAGGCAAAGTGAGCAGCTATACGACGAGGATGGGATTAAGACCCATGCGTGCAGAGCACAATGGATTAGCAGTCCATCACCTTAACCACTCGGCCACCTCGTCCTCTTCTCCTTGCCTTCTAACAGTAAGTGTCGGACCCAGGTGTGAAAAGTGCGGAATGGGGGGAGAGGAGAAGCGTCGAAAGGGGCGGGGCTACACAGTACACATCGGGGAATTAGCTCAAATGGTAGAGCGCTCGCTTTGCATGTGAGAGGTAGAGGGATCAACGCCCTCATTCTCCACAATGCTTTACTATGAGTTCAGTAAAAACTAGTGTGATGCGGTGTCGGATTGACTGAGTGATTTCCTCTGGTTCGACACATATGACTTCCAGCAATCAAGCCATCAGTTGGCAGAGCTGATTCCATGTACTATGAACCCTGGACAAGAATCAAGTCTGGACATAGGGTGGAGTGTCTCTTTCACACATGGTAGCACACAACAGGAGATAGTCTGTGTCAGATGCGTGCTGACTGACTAAGAATATTGTTTGGTTTTTCAGCGAGGGGTGATGTTGGTGCATTCAGCAGGCAGGACATGGCCACAAGCAACTAAGCCTCTTGCCGTTCCTTGAATTTAACTGACCATTAGAGGGTGGGTCCTTAGATACAGAAGTTCCGTAAATCCCGTCCTTTCTCCATTTAGACAGTTCATTGCAGGTTTGTAGTGCATGTGTTGAAGAGGCTGCACATTGCTCTCTGGTTAGAAGGCAAGTTGATTTCCCGCAAGATCAACCTGTGTTTGAACAGTGAGCGTGTTCATCTTTCCTTCCCTACCTTTTTTGGATTATTGTGAAGATTACAAAGTACATCAAAGACTTCCTCAAACACAAAGCAATATCTTGGCCTCTGAGGATGCAGCAGTGTGGTGACGAGATCATTACTCGTCTTCTGTTCAGCCCAGGAGTGAATTGAGCAGTGTGTTTAGGGTGAAGTTAATGCATTTTTCAGTGCATCAGTATGTTGCGGAAACTGATCTTCCAATGAGCCAGTTACATTGCGGGGCAAAGTGAGCAGCTATACGACGAGGATGGGATTCAGACCCATGCGTGCAGAGCACAATGGATTAGCAGTCCATCGCCTTAACCACTCGGCCACCTCGTCCTCTTCTCCTTGCCTTCTAGCAGTAAGTGTCGGACCCAGGTGTGAAAAGTGCGGAATGGGGGGAGAGGTGAAGCGTCCAAAGAGGCGGGGCTACACAGTACACATCGGGGAATTAGCTCAAATGGTAGAGCGCTCGCTTTGCATGTGAGAGGTAGAGGGATCAATGCCCTCATTCTCCACAATGCTTTACTATGAGTTCGGTAAAAACTAGTGTGATGCGGTGTCGGCTGGACCGAGTGATTTCCTCTGGATCGACACATATGACTTCCAGCAATCAAGCCATCAGTTGGCAGAGCTGATTCCATGTACTATGAACCCTGGACAAGAATCAAGTCTGGACATAGGGTGGAGTGTCTCATTCACACATGGTAGCACACAACAGGAGATAGTCTGTGTAAGATGCGTGCTCACTGACTAAGAATATTGTTTGGTTTTTCGGCGAGGGGTGATGTTGGTGCATTCAGCAGGCAGGACATGGCCACAAGCAACTAAGCCTCTTGCCGTTCTTGAATTTAACTGACCATTAGAGGGTGGGTCCTTAGATACAGAAGTTCCCAAATCCCGTCCTTTCTCCATTTAGACAGTTCATTGCAGGTTTGTAGTGCATGTGTTGAAGAGGCTGCACATTGCTCTCTGGTTAGAAGGCAAGTTGATGAGACCAATCTGTTAGTGGTTCGCAGAGTAAACTCAAATCAAGGGAAAGCATCTTTCAGTCATTATGCAACAAACAGCTGGAATAAACTTCCTGAAGATCTGAGACTTTCACCCACTCTGACCACTTTTAAAACTAGACTGAAAACTTTTATGTTCACCTTAGCTTTCTGCTAAATCTTCGCACTTTTAACGTCCGCACTGTTTTGATTATTGTCTATGTTTTTATTCTCTTTGTCTTCCTGTAATGCATTTGAATTCATGACATGTTGTGCTGTGAAGCACTTTGAGTCTGCCTTGTGTATGAAAAGTGCTATACAAATAAAGCTGCCTTGCCTTGCCTTGCCTTGATTCCCCGCAAGATCAACCTGTGTTTGAGCAGTGAGCATCTTGTGAGAGTGTTCATCTTTCCTTCCCTACCTTTTTTGGATTATTGTGAAGATTACAAAGTACATCAAAGACTTCCTCAAACACAAAGCAACATCTTGGCCTCTGAGGATGCAGCAGTGTGGTGACGAGATCATTACTCGTCTTCTGTTCAGCCCAGGAGTGAATTGAGCAGTGTGTTTAGGGTGAAGTTAATGCATTTTTCAGTGCATCAGTATGTTGCGGAAACTGATCTTCCAATGAGCCAGTTACATTGCGGGGCAAAGTGAGCAGCTATACGACGAGGATGGGATTCAGACCCATGCGTGCAGAGCACAATGGATTAGCAGTCCATCACCTTAACCACACGGCCACCTCGTCCTCTTCTCCTTGCTTTCTAACAGTAAGTGTCGGACCCAGGTGCGAAAAGTGCGGAATGGGGGGAGAGGAGAAGTGTCAAAAGGGGCGGGGCTACACAGTACACGTCGGGGAATTAGCTCAAATGGTAGAGCGCTCGCTTTGCATGTGAGAGGTAGAGCGATCAACGCCCTCATTCTCCACAATGCTTTGCTATGAGTTCGGTAAAAACTAGTGTAATGGGGTGTCGGATGGACCGAGTGATTTCCTCTGGATTGACACATATGACTTCCTGCATTCAAGCCATCAGTTGGCAGAGTTGATTCCATGTAGTATGAACCCTGGACAAGAATCAAGTCTGGACATAGGGTGGAGTGTCTCTTTCACACATGGTAGCACACAACAGGAGATAGTCTGTGTCAGATGCGTGCTCACTGACTAAGAATATTGTTTGGTTTTTCAGCGAGGGGTGATGTTGGTGCATTCAGCAGGCAGGACATGGCCACAAGCAACTAAGCCTCTTGCCGTTCCTTGAATTTAACTGACCATTAGAGGGTGGGTCCTTTGATACAGAAGTTCCAAAATCCCGTCCTTTCTCCATTTAGACAGTTCATTGCAGGTTTGTAGTGCATGTGTTGAAGAGGCTGCACATTGCTCTCTGGTTAGAAGGCAAGTTGATTTCCCGCAAGATCAACCTGTGTTTGAACAGTGAGCGTGTTCATCTTTCCTTCCCTACCTTTTTTGGATTATTGTGAAGATTACAAAGTACATCAAAGACTTCCTCAAACACAAAGCAATATCTTGGCCTCTGAGGATGCAGCAGTGTGGTGACGAGATCATTACTCGTCTTCTGTTCAGCCCAGGAGTGAATTGAGCAGTGTGTTTAGGGTGAAGTTAATGCATTTTTCAGTGCATCAGTATGTTGCGGAAACTGATCTTCCAATGAGCCAGTTACATTGCGGGGCAAAGTGAGCAGCTATACGACGAGGATGGGATTCAGACCCATGCGTGCAGAGCACAATGGATTAGCAGTCCATCGCCTTAACCACTCGGCCACCTCGTCCTCTTCTCCTTGCCTTCTAGCAGTAAGTGTCGGACCCAGGTGTGAAAAGTGCGGAATGGGGGGAGAGGTGAAGCGTCCAAAGAGGCGGGGCTACACAGTACACATCGGGGAATTAGCTCAAATGGTAGAGCGCTCGCTTTGCATGTGAGAGGTAGAGGGATCAATGCCCTCATTCTCCACAATGCTTTACTATGAGTTCGGTAAAAACTAGTGTGATGCGGTGTTGGCTGGACCGAGTGATTTCCTCTGGATCGACACATATGACTTCCAGCAATCAAGCCATCAGTTGGCAGAGCTGATTCCATGTACTATGAACCCTGGACAAGAATCAAGTCTGGACATAGGGTGGAGTGTCTCATTCACACATGGTAGCACACAACAGGAGATAGTCTGTGTAAGATGCGTGCTCACTGACTAAGAATATTGTTTGGTTTTTCGGCGAGGGGTGATGTTGGTGCATTCAGCAGGCAGGACATGGCCACAAGCAACTAAGCCTCTTGCCGTTCTTGAATTTAACTGACCATTAGAGGGTGGGTCCTTAGATACAGAAGTTCCCAAATCCCGTCCTTTCTCCATTTAGACAGTTCATTGCAGGTTTGTAGTGCATGTGTTGAAGAGGCTGCACATTGCTCTCTGGTTAGAAGGCAAGTTGATGAGACCAATCTGTTAGTGGTTCGCAGAGTAAACTCAAATCAAGGGAAAGCATCTTTCAGTCATTATGCAACAAACAGCTGGAATAAACTTCCTGAAGATCTGAGACTTTCACCCACTCTGACCACTTTTAAAACTAGACTGAAAACTTTTATGTTCACCTTAGCTTTCTGCTAAATCTTCGCACTTTTAACGTCCGCACTGTTTTGATTATTGTCTATGTTTTTATTCTCTTTGTCTTCCTGTAATGCATTTGAATTCATGACATGTTGTGCTGTGAAGCACTTTGAGTCTGCCTTGTGTATGAAAAGTGCTATACAAATAAAGCTGCCTTGCCTTGCCTTGCCTTGATTCCCCGCAAGATCAACCTGTGTTTGAGCAGTGAGCATCTTGTGAGAGTGTTCATCTTTCCTTCCCTACCTTTTTTGGATTATTGTGAAGATTACAAAGTACATCAAAGACTTCCTCAAACACAAAGCAACATCTTGGCCTCTGAGGATGCAGCAGTGTGGTGACGAGATCATTACTCGTCTTCTGTTCAGCCCAGGAGTGAATTGAGCAGTGTGTTTAGGGTGAAGTTAATGCATTTTTCAGTGCATCAGTATGTTGCGGAAACTGATCTTCCAATGAGCCAGTTACATTGCGGGGCAAAGTGAGCAGCTATACGACGAGGATGGGATTCAGACCCATGCGTGCAGAGCACAATGGATTAGCAGTCCATCACCTTAACCACACGGCCACCTCGTCCTCTTCTCCTTGCTTTCTAACAGTAAGTGTCGGACCCAGGTGCGAAAAGTGCGGAATGGGGGGAGAGGAGAAGTGTCAAAAGGGGCGGGGCTACACAGTACACGTCGGGGAATTAGCTCAAATGGTAGAGCGCTCGCTTTGCATGTGAGAGGTAGAGCGATCAACGCCCTCATTCTCCACAATGCTTTGCTATGAGTTCGGTAAAAACTAGTGTAATGGGGTGTCGGATGGACCGAGTGATTTCCTCTGGATTGACACATATGACTTCCAGCATTCAAGCCATCAGTTGGCAGAGTTGATTCCATGTAGTATGAACCCTGGACAAGAATCAAGTCTGGACATAGGGTGGAGTGTCTCTTTCACACATGGTAGCACACAACAGGAGATAGTCTGTGTCAGATGCGTGCTCACTGACTAAGAATATTGTTTGGTTTTTCAGCGAGGGGTGATGTTGGTGCATTCAGCAGGCAGGACATGGCCACAAGCAACTAAGCCTCTTGCCGTTCCTTGAATTTAACTGACCATTAGAGGGTGGGTCCTTTGATACAGAAGTTCCAAAATCCCGTCCTTTCTCCATTTAGACAGTTCATTGCAGGTTTGTAGTGCATGTGTTGAAGAGGCTGCACATTGCTCTCTGGTTAGAAGGCAAGTTGATTTCCCGCAAGATCAACCTGTGTTTGAACAGTGAGCGTGTTCATCTTTCCTTCCCTACCTTTTTTGGATTATTGTGAAGATTACAAAGTACATCAAAGACTTCCTCAAACACAAAGCAATATCTTGGCCTCTGAGGATGCAGCAGTGTGGTGACGAGATCATTACTCGTCTTCTGTTCAGCCCAGGAGTGAATTGAGCAGTGTGTTTAGGGTGAAGTTAATGCATTTTTCAGTGCATCAGTATGTTGCGGAAACTGATCTTCCAATGAGCCAGTTACATTGCGGGGCAAAGTGAGCAGCTATACGACGAGGATGGGATTCAGACCCATGCGTGCAGAGCACAATGGATTAGCAGTCCATCGCCTTAACCACTCGGCCACCTCGTCCTCTTCTCCTTGCCTTCTAGCAGTAAGTGTCGGACCCAGGTGTGAAAAGTGCGGAATGGGGGGAGAGGTGAAGCGTCCAAAGAGGCGGGGCTACACAGTACACATCGGGGAATTAGCTCAAATGGTAGAGCGCTCGCTTTGCATGTGAGAGGTAGAGGGATCAATGCCCTCATTCTCCACAATGCTTTACTATGAGTTCGGTAAAAACTAGTGTGATGCGGTGTCGGCTGGACCGAGTGATTTCCTCTGGATCGACACATATGACTTCCAGCAATCAAGCCATCAGTTGGCAGAGCTGATTCCATGTACTATGAACTCTGGACATAGGGTGGAGTGTCTCATTCACACATGGTAGCACACAACAGGAGATAGTCTGTGTAAGATGCGTGCTCACTGACTAAGAATATTGTTTGGTTTTTCGGCGAGGGGTGATGTTGGTGCATTCAGCAGGCAGGACATGGCCACAAGCAACTAAGCCTCTTGCCGTTCTTGAATTTAACTGACCATTAGAGGGTGGGTCCTTAGATACAGAAGTTCCCAAATCCCGTCCTTTCTCCATTTAGACAGTTCATTGCAGGTTTGTAGTGCATGTGTTGAAGAGGCTGCACATTGCTCTCTGGTTAGAAGGCAAGTTGATGAGACCAATCTGTTAGTGGTTCGCAGAGTAAACTCAAATCAAGGGAAAGCATCTTTCAGTCATTATGCAACAAACAGCTGGAATAAACTTCCTGAAGATCTGAGACTTTCACCCACTCTGACCACTTTTAAAACTAGACTGAAAACTTTTATGTTCACCTTAGCTTTCTGCTAAATCTTCGCACTTTTAACGTCCGCACTGTTTTGATTATTGTCTATGTTTTTATTCTCTTTGTCTTCCTGTAATGCATTTGAATTCATGACATGTTGTGCTGTGAAGCACTTTGAGTCTGCCTTGTGTATGAAAAGTGCTATACAAATAAAGCTGCCTTGCCTTGCCTTGCCTTGATTCCCCGCAAGATCAACCTGTGTTTGAGCAGTGAGCATCTTGTGAGAGTGTTCATCTTTCCTTCCCTACCTTTTTTGGATTATTGTGAAGATTACAAAGTACATCAAAGACTTCCTCAAACACAAAGCAACATCTTGGCCTCTGAGGATGCAGCAGTGTGGTGACGAGATCATTACTCGTCTTCTGTTCAGCCCAGGAGTGAATTGAGCAGTGTGTTTAGGGTGAAGTTAATGCATTTTTCAGTGCATCAGTATGTTGCGGAAACTGATCTTCCAATGAGCCAGTTACATTGCGGGGCAAAGTGAGCAGCTATACGACGAGGATGGGATTCAGACCCATGCGTGCAGAGCACAATGGATTAGCAGTCCATCACCTTAACCACACGGCCACCTCGTCCTCTTCTCCTTGCTTTCTAACAGTAAGTGTCGGACCCAGGTGCGAAAAGTGCGGAATGGGGGGAGAGGAGAAGTGTCAAAAGGGGCGGGGCTACACAGTACACGTCGGGGAATTAGCTCAAATGGTAGAGCGCTCGCTTTGCATGTGAGAGGTAGAGCGATCAACGCCCTCATTCTCCACAATGCTTTGCTATGAGTTCGGTAAAAACTAGTGTAATGGGGTGTCGGATGGACCGAGTGATTTCCTCTGGATTGACACATATGACTTCCAGCATTCAAGCCATCAGTTGGCAGAGTTGATTCCATGTACTATGAACCCTGGACAAGAATCAAGTCTGGACATAGGGTGGAGTGTCTCTTTCACACATGGTAGCACACAACAGGAGATAGTCTGTGTCAGATGCGTGCTCACTGACTAAGAATATTGTTTGGTGTTTCAGCGAGGGGTGATGTTCGTGCATTCACTAGGCAGGACATGGCCACAAGCAACTAAGCCTCTTGCCGTTCCTTGAATTTAACTGACCATTAGAGGGTGGGTCCTTAGATACAGAAGTTCCCAAATCCCGTCCTTTCTCCATTTAGACAGTTCATTGCAGGTTTGTAGTGCATGTGTTGAAGAGGCTGCACATTGCTCTCTGGTCAGAAGGCAAGTTGATTCCCCGCAAGATCAACCTGTGTTTGAGCAGTGAGCGTGTTCATCTTTCCTTCCCTACCTTTTTTGGATTATAGTGAAGATTACAAAGTACATCAAAGACTTCCTCAAACACAAAGCAACATCGTGGCCTCTGAGGATGCAGCAGTGTGGTGACGAGAGCATTACTCGTCTGCTGTTCAGCCCAGGAGTGAATTGAGCAGGGTGAAGTTAATGCATTTTTCAGTGCATCAGTATGTTGCGGAAACTGATCTTCCAATGAGCCAGTTACATTGCGAGGCAAAGTGAGCAGCTATACGACGAGGATGGGATTAAGACCCATGCTTGCAGAGCACAATGGATTAGCAGTCCATCACCTTAACCACTCGGCCACCTCGTCCTCTTCTCCTTGCCTTCTAACAGTAAGTGTCGGACCCAGGTGTGAAAAGTGCGGAATGGGGGGAGAGGAGAAGCGTCGAAAGGGGCGGGGCTACACAGTACACATCGGGGAATTAGCTCAAATGGTAGAGCGCTCGCTTTGCATGTGAGAGGTAGAGGGATCAACGCCCTCATTCTCCACAATGCTTTACTATGAGTTCAGTAAAAACTAGTGTGATGCGGTGTCGGATGGACTGAGTGATTTCCTCTGGTTCGACACATATGACTTCCAGCAATCAAGCCATCAGTTGGCAGAGCTGATTCCATGTACTATGAACCCTGGACAAGAATCAAGTCTGGACATAGGGTGGAGTGTCTCTTTCACACATGGTAGCACACAACAGGAGATAGTCTGTGTCAGATGCGTGCTCACTGACTAAGAATATTGTTTGGTTTTTCAGCGAGGGGTGATGTTGGTGCATTCAGCAGGCAGGACATGGCCACAAGCAACTAAGCCTCTTGCCGTTCCTTGAATTTAACTGACCATTAGAGGGTGGGTCCTTAGATACAGAAGTTCCCAAATCCCGTCCTTTCTCCATTTAGACAGTTCATTGCAGGTTTGTAGTGCATGTGTTGAAGAGGCTGCACATTGCTCTCTGGTTAGAAGGCAAGTTGATTTCCCGCAAGATCAACCTGTGTTTGAACAGTGAGCGTGTTCATCTTTCCTTCCCTACCTTTTTTGGATTATTGTGAAGATTACAAAGTACATCAAAGACTTCCTCAAACACAAAGCAACATCTTGGCCTCTGAGGATGCAGCAGTGTGGTGACGAGATCATTACTCGTCTTCTGTTCAGCCCAGGAGTGAATTGAGCAGTGTGTTTAGGGTGAAGTTAATGCATTTTTCAGTGCATCAGTATGTTGCGGAAACTGATCTTCCAATGAGCCAGTTACATTGCGGGGCAAAGTGAGCAGCTATACGACGAGGATGGGATTCAGACCCATGCGTGCAGAGCACAATGGATTAGCAGTCCATCACCTTAACCACACGGCCACCTCGTCCTCTTCTCCTTGCTTTCTAACAGTAAGTGTCGGACCCAGGTGCGAAAAGTGCGGAATGGGGGGAGAGGAGAAGTGTCAAAAGGGGCGGGGCTACACAGTACACGTCGGGGAATTAGCTCAAATGGTAGAGCGCTCGCTTTGCATGTGAGAGGTAGAGCGATCAACGCCCTCATTCTCCACAATGCTTTGCTATGAGTTCGGTAAAAACTAGTGTAATGGGGTGTCGGATGGACCGAGTGATTTCCTCTGGATTGACACATATGACTTCCAGCATTCAAGCCATCAGTTGGCAGAGTTGATTCCATGTAGTATGAACCCTGGACAAGAATCAAGTCTGGACATAGGGTGGAGTGTCTCTTTCACACATGGTAGCACACAACAGGAGATAGTCTGTGTCAGATGCGTGCTCACTGACTAAGAATATTGTTTGGTTTTTCAGCGAGGGGTGATGTTGGTGCATTCAGCAGGCAGGACATGGCCACAAGCAACTAAGCCTCTTGCCGTTCCTTGAATTTAACTGACCATTAGAGGGTGGGTCCTTTGATACAGAAGTTCCAAAATCCCGTCCTTTCTCCATTTAGACAGTTCATTGCAGGTTTGTAGTGCATGTGTTGAAGAGGCTGCACATTGCTCTCTGGTTAGAAGGCAAGTTGATTTCCCGCAAGATCAACCTGTGTTTGAACAGTGAGCGTGTTCATCTTTCCTTCCCTACCTTTTTTGGATTATTGTGAAGATTACAAAGTACATCAAAGACTTCCTCAAACACAAAGCAACATCTTGGCCTCTGAGGATGCAGCAGTGTGGTGACGAGATCATTACTCGTCTTCTGTTCAGCCCAGGAGTGAATTGAGCAGTGTGATTAGGGTGAAGTTAATGCATTTTTCAGTGCATCAGTATGTTGCGGAAACTGATCTTCCAATGAGCCAGTTACATTGCGGGGCAAAGTGAGCAGCTATACGACGAGGATGGGATTCAGACCCATGCGTGCAGAGCACAATGGATTAGCAGTCCATCGCCTTAACCACTCGGCCACCTCGTCCTCTTCTCCTTGCCTTCTAGCAGTAAGTGTCGGACCCAGGTGTGAAAAGTGCGGAATGGGGGGAGAGGAGAAGCGTCCAAAGAGGCGGGGCTACACAGTACACATCGGGGAATTAGCTCAAATGGTAGAGCGCTCGCTTTGCATGTGAGAGGTAGAGGGATCAATGCCCTCATTCTCCACATTGCTTTACTATGAGTTCGGTAAAAACTAGTGTGATGCGGTGTCGGCTGGACCGAGTGATTTCCTCTGGATCGACACATATGACTTCCAGCAATCAAGCCATCAGTTGGCAGAGCTGATTCCATGTACTATGAACCCTGGACAAGAATCAAGTCTGGACATAGGGTGGAGTGTCTCATTCACACATGGTAGCACACAACAGGAGATAGTCTGTGTAAGATGCGTGCTCACTGACTAAGAATAATGTTTGGTTTTTCGGCGAGGGGTGATGTTGGTGCATTCAGCAGGCAGGACATGGCCACAAGCAACTAAGCCTCTTGCCGTTCCTTGAATTTAACTGACCATTAGAGGGTGGGTCCTTAGATGCAGAAGTTCCCAAATCCCGTCCTTTCTCCATTTAGACAGTTCATTGCAGGTTTGTAGTGCATGTGTTGAAGAGGCTGCACATTGCTCTCTGGTTAGAAGGCAAGTTGATTCCCTGCAAGATCAACCTGTGTTTGAGCAGTGAGCATCTTGTGAGAGTGTTCATCTTTCCTTCCCTACCTTTTTTGGATTATTGTGAAGATTACAAAGTACATCAAAGACTTCCTCAAACACAAAGCAACATTGTGGCCTCTGAGGATGCAGCAGTGTGGTGACGAGATCATTACTCGTCTGCTGTTCAGCCCAGGAGGGAATTGAGCAGTGTGTTTAGGGTGAAGTTAATGCATTTTTCAGTGCATCAGTATGTTGCGGAAACTGATACTCCAATGAGCCAATTACATTGCGGGGCAAAGTAAGCAGCTATACGACGAGGATGGGATTCGGGACCAATGCGTGCAGAGCACCATGGATTAGCAGTCCATCGCCTTAACCACACGGCCACCTCGTCCTCTTCTCCTTGCTTTCTAACAGTAAGTGTCGGACCCAGGTGCGAAAAGTGCGGAATGGGGGGAGAGGAGAAGTGTCAAAAGGGGCGGGGCTACACAGTACACGTCGGGGAATTAGCTCAAATGGTAGAGCGCTCGCTTTGCATGTGAGAGGTAGAGCGATCAACGCCCTCATTCTCCACAATGCTTTGCTATGAGTTCGGTAAAAACTAGTGTAATGGGGTGTCGGATGGACCGAGTGATTTCCTCTGGATTGACACATATGACTTCCAGCATTCAAGCCATCAGTTGGCAGAGTTGATTCCATGTAGTATGAACCCTGGACAAGAATCAAGTCTGGACATAGGGTGGAGTGTCTCTTTCACACATGGTAGCACACAACAGGAGATAGTTTGTGTCAGATGCGTGCTCACTGACTAAGAATATTGTTTGGTTTTTCGGCGAGGGGTGATGTTGGTGCATTCAGCAGGCAGGACATGGCCACAAGCAACTAAGCCTCTTGCCGTTCCTTGAATTTAACTGACCATTAGAGGGTGGGTCCTTTGATACAGAAGTTCCAAAATCCCATCCTTTCTCCATTTAGACAGTTCATTGCAGGTTTGTAGTGCATGTGTTGAAGAGGCTGCACATTGCTCTCTGGTTAGAAGGCAAGTTGATTTCCCGCAAGATCAACCTGTGTTTGAACAGTGAGAGTGTTCATCTTTCCTTCCCTACCTTTTTTGGATTATTGTGAAGATTACAAAGTACATCAAAGACTTCCTCAAACACAAAGCAACATTGTGGCCTCTGAGGATGCAGCAGTGTGGTGACGAGATCATTACTCGTCTGCTGTTCAGCCCAGGAGGGAATTGAGCAGTGTGTTTAGGGTGAAGTTAATGCATTTTTCAGTGCATCAGTATGTTGCGGAAACTGATACTCCAATGAGCCAATTACATTGCGGGGCAAAGTAAGCAGCTATACGACGAGGATGGGATTCGGGACCAATGCGTGCAGAGCACCATGGATTAGCAGTCCATCGCCTTAACCACACGGCCACCTCGTCCTCTTCTCCTTGCTTTCTAACAGTAAGTGTCGGACCCAGGTGCGAAAAGTGCGGAATGGGGGGAGAGGAGAAGTGTCAAAAGGGGCGGGGCTACACAGTACACGTCGGGGAATTAGCTCAAATGGTAGAGCGCTCGCTTTGCATGTGAGAGGTAGAGCGATCAACGCCCTCATTCTCCACAATGCTTTGCTATGAGTTCGGTAAAAACTAGTGTAATGGGGTGTCGGATGGACCGAGTGATTTCCTCTGGATTGACACATATGACTTCCAGCATTCAAGCCATCAGTTGGCAGAGTTGATTCCATGTAGTATGAACCCTGGACAAGAATCAAGTCTGGACATAGGGTGGAGTGTCTCTTTCACACATGGTAGCACACAACAGGAGATAGTTTGTGTCAGATGCGTGCTCACTGACTAAGAATATTGTTTGGTTTTTCGGCGAGGGGTGATGTTGGTGCATTCAGCAGGCAGGACATGGCCACAAGCAACTAAGCCTCTTGCCGTTCCTTGAATTTAACTGACCATTAGAGGGTGGGTCCTTTGATACAGAAGTTCCAAAATCCCATCCTTTCTCCATTTAGACAGTTCATTGCAGGTTTGTAGTGCATGTGTTGAAGAGGCTGCACATTGCTCTCTGGTTAGAAGGCAAGTTGATTTCCCGCAAGATCAACCTGTGTTTGAACAGTGAGCGTGTTCATCTTTCCTTCCCTACCTTTTTTGGATTATTGTGAAGATTACAAAGTACATCAAAGACTTCCTCAAACACAAAGCAACATCTTGGCCTCTGAGGATGCAGCAGTGTGGTGACGAGATCATTACTCGTCTTCTGTTCAGCCCAGGAGTGAATTGAGCAGTGTGTTTAGGGTGAAGTTAATGCATTTTTCAGTGCATCAGTATGTTGCGGAAACTGATCTTCCAATGAGCCAGTTACATTGCGGGGCAAAGTGAGCAGCTATACGACGAGGATGGGATTCAGACCCATGCGTGCAGAGCACAATGGATTAGCAGTCCATCGCCTTAACCACTCGGCCACCTCGTCCTCTTCTCCTTGCCTTCTAGCAGTAAGTGTCGGACCCAGGTGTGAAAAGTGCGGAATGGGGGGGGAGGAGAAGCGTCCAAAGAGGCGGGGCTACACAGTACACATCGGGGAATTAGCTCAAATGGTAGAGCGCTCGCTTTGCATGTGAGAGGTAGAGGGATCAATGCCCTCATTCTCCACAATGCTTTACTATGAGTTCGGTAAAAACTAGTGTGATGCGGTGTCGGCTGGACCGAGTGATTTCCTCTGGATCGACACATATGACTTCCAGCAATCAAGCCATCAGTTGGCAGAGCTGATTCCATGTACTATGAACCCTGGACAAGAATCAAGTCTGGACATAGGGTGGAGTGTCTCTTTCACACATGGTAGCACACAACAGGAGATAGTCTGTGTCAGATGCGTGCTCACTGACTAAGAATATTGTTTGGTTTTTCGGCGAGGGGTGATGTTGGTGCATTCAGCAGGCAGGACATGGCCACAAGCAACTAAGCCTCTTGCCGTTCTTGAATTTAACTGACCATTAGAGGGTGGGTCCTTAGATACAGAAGTTCCCAAATCCCGTCCTTTCTCCATTTAGACAGTTCATTGCAGGTTTGTAGTGCATGTGTTGAAGAGGCTGCACATTGCTCTCTGGTTAGAAGGCAAGTTGATTCCCCGCAAGATCAACCTGTGTTTGAGCAGTGAGCATCTTGTGAGAGTGTTCATCTTTCCTTCCCTCCCTTTTTTGGATTATTGTGAAGATTACAAAGTACATCAAAGACTTCCTCAAACACAAAGCAACATTGTGGCCTCTGAGGATGCAGCAGTGTGGTGACGAGATCATTACTCGTCTGCTGTTCAGCCCAGGAGGGAATTGAGCAGTGTGTTTAGGGTGAAGTTAATGCATTTTTCAGTGCATCAGTATGTTGCGGAAACTGATATTCCAATGAGCCAATTACATTGCGGGGCAAAGTAAGCAGCTATACGACGAGGATGGGATTCGGAATGCGTGCAGAGCACAATGGATTAGCAGTCCATCGCCTTAACCACTCGGCCACCTCGTCCTCTTCTCCTTGCTTTCTAACAGTAAGTGTCAGACCCAGGTGCGAAAACTGCAGAATGGGGGGAGAGGAGAAGCGTCGAAAGGGGCTAAACAGTACGCATCGGGGAATTAGCTCAAATGGTAGAGCGCTCGCTTAGCATGTGAGAGGTAGAGGGATCAACGCCCTCATTCTCCACAATGCTTTACTATGAGTTTGGTAAAAACTAGTGTGATGCAGTGTCGCATGGACCGAGTGATTTCCTCTGGATCGACACATATGACTTCCAGCAATCAAGCCATCAGTTGGCAGAGCTGATTCCATGTACTATGAACCCTGGACAAGAATCAAGTCTGGACATAGGGTGGAGTGTCTCTTTCACACATGGTAGCACACAACAGGAGATAGTCTGTGTCAGATGCGTGCTCACTGACTAAGAATATTGTTTGGTGTTTCAGCGAGGGGTGATGTTGGTGCATTCAGCAGGCAGGACATGGCCACAAGCAACTAAGCCTCTTGCCGTTCCTTGAATTTAACTGACCATTAGAGGGTGGGTCCTTAGATACAGAAGTTCCCAAATCCCGTCCTTTCTCCATTTAGACAGTTCATTGCAGGTTTGTAGTGCATGTGTTGAAGAGGCTGCACATTGCTCTCTGGTCAGAAGGCAAGTTGATTCCCCGCAAGATCAACCTGTGTTTGAGCAGTGAGCGTGTTCATCTTTCCTTCCCTACCTTTTTTGGATTATAGTGAAGATTACAAAGTACATCAAAGACTTCCTCAAACACAAAGCAACATCGTGGCCTCTGAGGATGCAGCAGTGTGGTGACGAGAGCATTACTCGTCTGCTGTTCAGCCCAGGAGTGAATTGAGCAGGGTGAAGTTAATGCATTTTTCAGTGCATCAGTATGTTGCGGAAACTGATCTTCCAATGAGCCAGTTACATTGCGAGGCAAAGTGAGCAGCTATACGACGAGGATGGGATTAAGACCCATGCGTGCAGAGCACAATGGATTAGCAGTCCATCACCTTAACCACTCGGCCACCTCGTCCTCTTCTCCTTGCCTTCTAACAGTAAGTGTCGGACCCAGGTGTGAAAAGTGCGGAATGGGGGAGAGGAGAAGCGTCGAAAGGGGCGGGGCTACACAGTACACATCGGGGAATTAGCTCAAATGGTAGAGCGCTCGCTTTGCATGTGAGAGGTAGAGGGATCAACGCCCTCATTCTCCACAATGCTTTACTATGAGTTCAGTAAAAACTAGTGTGATGCGGTGTCGGATGGACTGAGTGATTTCCTCTGGTTCGACACATATGACTTCCAGCAATCAAGCCATCAGTTGGCAGAGCTGATTCCATGTACTATGAACCCTGGACAAGAATCAAGTCTGGACATAGGGTGGAGTGTCTCTTTCACACATGGTAGCACACAACAGGAGATAGTCTGTGTCAGATGCGTGCTCACTGACTAAGAATATTGTTTGGTTTTTCAGCGAGGGGTGATGTTGGTGCATTCAGCAGGCAGGACATGGCCACAAGCAACTAAGCCTCTTGCCGTTCCTTGAATTTAACTGACCATTAGAGGGTGGGTCCTTAGATACAGAAGTTCCCAAATCCCGTCCTTTCTCCATTTAGACAGTTCATTGCAGGTTTGTAGTGCATGTGTTGAAGAGGCTGCACATTGCTCTCTGGTTAGAAGGCAAGTTGATTTCCCGCAAGATCAACCTGTGTTTGAACAGTGAGCGTGTTCATCTTTCCTTCCCTACCTTTTTTGGATTATAGTGAAGATTACAAAGTACATCAAAGACTTCCTCAAACACAAAGCAACATCGTGGCCTCTGAGGATGCAGCAGTGTGGTGACGAGAGCATTACTCGTCTGCTGTTCAGCCCAGGAGTGAATTGAGCAGGGTGAAGTTAATGCATTTTTCAGTGCATCAGTATGTTGCGGAAACTGATCTTCCAATGAGCCAGTTACATTGCGAGGCAAAGTGAGCAGCTATACGACGAGGATGGGATTAAGACCCATGCGTGCAGAGCACAATGGATTAGCAGTCCATCACCTTAACCACTCGGCCACCTCGTCCTCTTCTCCTTGCCTTCTAACAGTAAGTGTCGGACCCAGGTGTGAAAAGTGCGGAATGGGGGGAGAGGAGAAGCGTCGAAAGGGGCGGGGCTACACAGTACACATCGGGGAATTAGCTCAAATGGTAGAGCGCTCGCTTTGCATGTGAGAGGTAGAGGGATCAACGCCCTCATTCTCCACAATGCTTTACTATGAGTTCAGTAAAAACTAGTGTGATGCGGTGTCGGATGGACTGAGTGATTTCCTCTGGTTCGACACATATGACTTCCAGCAATCAAGCCATCAGTTGGCAGAGCTGATTCCATGTACTATGAACCCTGGACAAGAATCAAGTCTGGACATAGGGTGGAGTGTCTCTTTCACACATGGTAGCACACAACAGGAGATAGTCTGTGTCAGATGCGTGCTCACTGACTAAGAATATTGTTTGGTTTTTCAGCGAGGGGTGATGTTGGTGCATTCAGCAGGCAGGACATGGCCACAAGCAACTAAGCCTCTTGCCGTTCCTTGAATTTAACTGACCATTAGAGGGTGGGTCCTTTGATACAGAAGTTCCAAAATCCCGTCCTTTCTCCATTTAGACAGTTCATTGCAGGTTTGTAGTGCATGTGTTGAAGAGGCTGCACATTGCTCTCTGGTTAGAAGGCAAGTTGATTTCCCGCAAGATCAACCTGTGTTTGAACAGTGAGCGTGTTCATCTTTCCTTCCCTACCTTTTTTGGATTATTGTGAAGATTACAAAGTACATCAAAGACTTCCTCAAACACAAAGCAATATCTTGGCCTCTGAGGATGCAGCAGTGTGGTGACGAGATCATTACTCGTCTTCTGTTCAGCCCAGGAGTGAATTGAGCAGTGTGTTTAGGGTGAAGTTAATGCATTTTTCAGTGCATCAGTATGTTGCGGAAACTGATCTTCCAATGAGCCAGTTACATTGCGGGGCAAAGTGAGCAGCTATACGACGAGGATGGGATTCAGACCCATGCGTGCAGAGCACAATGGATTAGCAGTCCATCGCCTTAACCACTCGGCCACCTCGTCCTCTTCTCCTTGCCTTCTAGCAGTAAGTGTCGGACCCAGGTGTGAAAAGTGCGGAATGGGGGGAGAGGAGAAGCGTCCAAAGAGGCGGGGCTACACAGTACACATCGGGGAATTAGCTCAAATGGTAGAGCGCTCGCTTTGCATGTGAGAGGTAGAGGGATCAATGCCCTCATTCTCCACAATGCTTTACTATGAGTTTGGTAAAAACTAGTGTGATGCGGTGTCGGCTGGACCGAGTGATTTCCTCTGGATCGACACATATGACTTCCAGCAATCAAGCCATCAGTTGGCAGAGCTGATTCCATGTACTATGAACCCTGGACAAGAATCAAGTCTGGACATAGGGTGGAGTGTCTCATTCACACATGGTAGCACACAACAGGAGATAGTCTGTGTAAGATGCGTGCTCACTGACTAAGAATATTGTTTGGTTTTTCGGCGAGGGGTGATGTTGGTGCATTCAGCAGGCAGGACATGGCCACAAGCAACTAAGCCTCTTGCCGTTCTTGAATTTAACTGACCATTAGAGGGTGGGTCCTTAGATACAGAAGTTCCCAAATCCCGTCCTTTCTCCATTTAGACAGTTCATTGCAGGTTTGTAGTGCATGTGTTGAAGAGGCTGCACATTGCTCTCTGGTTAGAAGGCAAGTTGATGAGACCAATCTGTTAGTGGTTCGCAGAGTAAACTCAAATCAAGGGAAAGCATCTTTCAGTCATTATGCAACAAACAGCTGGAATAAACTTCCTGAAGATCTGAGACTTTCACCCACTCTGACCACTTTTAAAACTAGACTGAAAACTTTTATGTTCACCTTAGCTTTCTGCTAAATCTTCGCACTTTTAACGTCCGCACTGTTTTGATTATTGTCTATGTTTTTATTCTCTTTGTCTTCCTGTAATGCATTTGAATTCATGACATGTTGTGCTGTGAAGCACTTTGAGTCTGCCTTGTGTATGAAAAGTGCTATACAAATAAAGCTGCCTTGCCTTGCCTTGCCTTGATTCCCCGCAAGATCAACCTGTGTTTGAGCAGTGAGCATCTTGTGAGAGTGTTCATCTTTCCTTCCCTACCTTTTTTGGATTATTGTGAAGATTACAAAGTACATCAAAGACTTCCTCAAACACAAAGCAACATCTTGGCCTCTGAGGATGCAGCAGTGTGGTGACGAGATCATTACTCGTCTTCTGTTCAGCCCAGGAGTGAATTGAGCAGTGTGTTTAGGGTGAAGTTAATGCATTTTTCAGTGCATCAGTATGTTGCGGAAACTGATCTTCCAATGAGCCAGTTACATTGCGGGGCAAAGTGAGCAGCTATACGACGAGGATGGGATTCAGACCCATGCGTGCAGAGCACAATGGATTAGCAGTCCATCACCTTAACCACACGGCCACCTCGTCCTCTTCTCCTTGCTTTCTAACAGTAAGTGTCGGACCCAGGTGCGAAAAGTGCGGAATGGGGGGAGAGGAGAAGTGTCAAAAGGGGCGGGGCTACACAGTACACGTCGGGGAATTAGCTCAAATGGTAGAGCGCTCGCTTTGCATGTGAGAGGTAGAGCGATCAACGCCCTCATTCTCCACAATGCTTTGCTATGAGTTCGGTAAAAACTAGTGTAATGGGGTGTCGGATGGACCGAGTGATTTCCTCTGGATTGACACATATGACTTCCAGCATTCAAGCCATCAGTTGGCAGAGTTGATTCCATGTAGTATCAACCCTGGACAAGAATCAAGTCTGGACATAGGGTGGAGTGTCTCTTTCACACATGGTAGCACACAACAGGAGATAGTCTGTGTCAGATGCGTGCTCACTGACTAAGAATATTGTTTGGTTTTTCAGCGAGGGGTGATGTTGGTGCATTCAGCAGGCAGGACATGGCCACAAGCAACTAAGCCTCTTGCCGTTCCTTGAATTTAACTGACCATTAGAGGGTGGGTCCTTTGATACAGAAGTTCCAAAATCCCATCCTTTCTCCATTTAGACAGTTCATTGCAGGTTTGTAGTGCATGTGTTGAAGAGGCTGCACATTGCTCTCTGGTTAGAAGGCAAGTTGATTTCCCGCAAGATCAACCTGTGTTTGAACAGTGAGCGTGTTCATCTTTCCTTCCCTACCTTTTTTGGATTATTGTGAAGATTACAAAGTACATCAAAGACTTCCTCAAACACAAAGCAACATCGTGGCCTCTGAGGATGCAGCAGTGTGGTGACGAGATCATTACTCGTCTTCTGTTCAGCCCAGGAGTGAATTGAGCAGTGTGTTTAGGGTGAAGTTAATGCATTTTTCAGTGCATCAGTATGTTGCGGAAACTGATCTTCCAATGAGCCAGTTACATTGCGGGGCAAAGTGAGCAGCTATACGACGAGGATGGGATTCAGACCCATGCGTGCAGAGCACAATGGATTAGCAGTCCATCGCCTTAACCACTCGGCCACCTCGTCCTCTTCTCCTTGCCTTCTAGCAGTAAGTGTCGGACCCAGGTGTGAAAAGTGCGGAATGGGGGGGGAGGAGAAGCGTCCAAAGAGGCGGGGCTACACAGTACACATCGGGGAATTAGCTCAAATGGTAGAGCGCTCGCTTTGCATGTGAGAGGTAGAGGGATCAATGCCCTCATTCTCCACAATGCTTTACTATGAGTTCGGTAAAAACTAGTGTGATGCGGTGTCGGCTGGACCGAGTGATTTCCTCTGGATCGACACATATGACTTCCAGCAATCAAGCCATCAGTTGGCAGAGCTGATTCCATGTACTATGAACCCTGGACAAGAATCAAGTCTGGACATAGGGTGGAGTGTCTCTTTCACACATGGTAGCACACAACAGGAGATAGTCTGTGTCAGATGCGTGCTCACTGACTAAGAATATTGTTTGGTTTTTCGGCGAGGGGTGATGTTGGTGCATTCAGCAGGCAGGACATGGCCACAAGCAACTAAGCCTCTTGCCGTTCTTGAATTTAACTGACCATTAGAGGGTGGGTCCTTAGATACAGAAGTTCCCAAATCCCGTCCTTTCTCCATTTAGACAGTTCATTGCAGGTTTGTAGTGCATGTGTTGAAGAGGCTGCACATTGCTCTCTGGTTAGAAGGCAAGTTGATTCCCCGCAAGATCAACCTGTGTTTGAGCAGTGAGCATCTTGTGAGAGTGTTCATCTTTCCTTCCCTCCCTTTTTTGGATTATTGTGAAGATTACAAAGTACATCAAAGACTTCCTCAAACACAAAGCAACATTGTGGCCTCTGAGGATGCAGCAGTGTGGTGACGAGATCATTACTCGTCTGCTGTTCAGCCCAGGAGGGAATTGAGCAGTGTGTTTAGGGTGAAGTTAATGCATTTTTCAGTGCATCAGTATGTTGCGGAAACTGATATTCCAATGAGCCAATTACATTGCGGGGCAAAGTAAGCAGCTATACGACGAGGATGGGATTCGGAATGCGTGCAGAGCACAATGGATTAGCAGTCCATCGCCTTAACCACTCGGCCACCTCGTCCTCTTCTCCTTGCTTTCTAACAGTAAGTGTCAGACCCAGGTGCGAAAACTGCAGAATGGGGGGAGAGGAGAAGCGTCGAAAGGGGCTAAACAGTACGCATCGGGGAATTAGCTCAAATGGTAGAGCGCTCGCTTAGCATGTGAGAGGTAGAGGGATCAACGCCCTCATTCTCCACAATGCTTTACTATGAGTTTGGTAAAAACTAGTGTGATGCAGTGTCGCATGGACCGAGTGATTTCCTCTGGATCGACACATATGACTTCCAGCAATCAAGCCATCAGTTGGCAGAGCTGATTCCATGTACTATGAACCCTGGACAAGAATCAAGTCTGGACATAGGGTGGAGTGTCTCTTTCACACATGGTAGCACACAACAGGAGATAGTCTGTGTCAGATGCGTGCTCACTGACTAAGAATATTGTTTGGTGTTTCAGCGAGGGGTGATGTTGGTGCATTCAGCAGGCAGGACATGGCCACAAGCAACTAAGCCTCTTGCCGTTCCTTGAATTTAACTGACCATTAGAGGGTGGGTCCTTAGATACAGAAGTTCCCAAATCCCGTCCTTTCTCCATTTAGACAGTTCATTGCAGGTTTGTAGTGCATGTGTTGAAGAGGCTGCACATTGCTCTCTGGTCAGAAGGCAAGTTGATTCCCCGCAAGATCAACCTGTGTTTGAGCAGTGAGCGTGTTCATCTTTCCTTCCCTACCTTTTTTGGATTATAGTGAAGATTACAAAGTACATCAAAGACTTCCTCAAACACAAAGCAACATCGTGGCCTCTGAGGATGCAGCAGTGTGGTGACGAGAGCATTACTCGTCTGCTGTTCAGCCCAGGAGTGAATTGAGCAGGGTGAAGTTAATGCATTTTTCAGTGCATCAGTATGTTGCGGAAACTGATCTTCCAATGAGCCAGTTACATTGCGAGGCAAAGTGAGCAGCTATACGACGAGGATGGGATTAAGACCCATGCGTGCAGAGCACAATGGATTAGCAGTCCATCACCTTAACCACTCGGCCACCTCGTCCTCTTCTCCTTGCCTTCTAACAGTAAGTGTCGGACCCAGGTGTGAAAAGTGCGGAATGGGGGAGAGGAGAAGCGTCGAAAGGGGCGGGGCTACACAGTACACATCGGGGAATTAGCTCAAATGGTAGAGCGCTCGCTTTGCATGTGAGAGGTAGAGGGATCAACGCCCTCATTCTCCACAATGCTTTACTATGAGTTCAGTAAAAACTAGTGTGATGCGGTGTCGGATGGACTGAGTGATTTCCTCTGGTTCGACACATATGACTTCCAGCAATCAAGCCATCAGTTGGCAGAGCTGATTCCATGTACTATGAACCCTGGACAAGAATCAAGTCTGGACATAGGGTGGAGTGTCTCTTTCACACATGGTAGCACACAACAGGAGATAGTCTGTGTCAGATGCGTGCTCACTGACTAAGAATATTGTTTGGTTTTTCAGCGAGGGGTGATGTTGGTGCATTCAGCAGGCAGGACATGGCCACAAGCAACTAAGCCTCTTGCCGTTCCTTGAATTTAACTGACCATTAGAGGGTGGGTCCTTAGATACAGAAGTTCCCAAATCCCGTCCTTTCTCCATTTAGACAGTTCATTGCAGGTTTGTAGTGCATGTGTTGAAGAGGCTGCACATTGCTCTCTGGTTAGAAGGCAAGTTGATTTCCCGCAAGATCAACCTGTGTTTGAACAGTGAGCGTGTTCATCTTTCCTTCCCTACCTTTTTTGGATTATAGTGAAGATTACAAAGTACATCAAAGACTTCCTCAAACACAAAGCAACATCGTGGCCTCTGAGGATGCAGCAGTGTGGTGACGAGAGCATTACTCGTCTGCTGTTCAGCCCAGGAGTGAATTGAGCAGGGTGAAGTTAATGCATTTTTCAGTGCATCAGTATGTTGCGGAAACTGATCTTCCAATGAGCCAGTTACATTGCGAGGCAAAGTGAGCAGCTATACGACGAGGATGGGATTAAGACCCATGCGTGCAGAGCACAATGGATTAGCAGTCCATCACCTTAACCACTCGGCCACCTCGTCCTCTTCTCCTTGCCTTCTAACAGTAAGTGTCGGACCCAGGTGTGAAAAGTGCGGAATGGGGGGAGAGGAGAAGCGTCGAAAGGGGCGGGGCTACACAGTACACATCGGGGAATTAGCTCAAATGGTAGAGCGCTCGCTTTGCATGTGAGAGGTAGAGGGATCAACGCCCTCATTCTCCACAATGCTTTACTATGAGTTCAGTAAAAACTAGTGTGATGCGGTGTCGGATGGACTGAGTGATTTCCTCTGGTTCGACACATATGACTTCCAGCAATCAAGCCATCAGTTGGCAGAGCTGATTCCATGTACTATGAACCCTGGACAAGAATCAAGTCTGGACATAGGGTGGAGTGTCTCTTTCACACATGGTAGCACACAACAGGAGATAGTCTGTGTCAGATGCGTGCTCACTGACTAAGAATATTGTTTGGTTTTTCAGCGAGGGGTGATGTTGGTGCATTCAGCAGGCAGGACATGGCCACAAGCAACTAAGCCTCTTGCCGTTCCTTGAATTTAACTGACCATTAGAGGGTGGGTCCTTTGATACAGAAGTTCCAAAATCCCGTCCTTTCTCCATTTAGACAGTTCATTGCAGGTTTGTAGTGCATGTGTTGAAGAGGCTGCACATTGCTCTCTGGTTAGAAGGCAAGTTGATTTCCCGCAAGATCAACCTGTGTTTGAACAGTGAGCGTGTTCATCTTTCCTTCCCTACCTTTTTTGGATTATTGTGAAGATTACAAAGTACATCAAAGACTTCCTCAAACACAAAGCAATATCTTGGCCTCTGAGGATGCAGCAGTGTGGTGACGAGATCATTACTCGTCTTCTGTTCAGCCCAGGAGTGAATTGAGCAGTGTGTTTAGGGTGAAGTTAATGCATTTTTCAGTGCATCAGTATGTTGCGGAAACTGATCTTCCAATGAGCCAGTTACATTGCGGGGCAAAGTGAGCAGCTATACGACGAGGATGGGATTCAGACCCATGCGTGCAGAGCACAATGGATTAGCAGTCCATCGCCTTAACCACTCGGCCACCTCGTCCTCTTCTCCTTGCCTTCTAGCAGTAAGTGTCGGACCCAGGTGTGAAAAGTGCGGAATGGGGGGAGAGGAGAAGCGTCCAAAGAGGCGGGGCTACACAGTACACATCGGGGAATTAGCTCAAATGGTAGAGCGCTCGCTTTGCATGTGAGAGGTAGAGGGATCAATGCCCTCATTCTCCACAATGCTTTACTATGAGTTTGGTAAAAACTAGTGTGATGCGGTGTCGGCTGGACCGAGTGATTTCCTCTGGATCGACACATATGACTTCCAGCAATCAAGCCATCAGTTGGCAGAGCTGATTCCATGTACTATGAACCCTGGACAAGAATCAAGTCTGGACATAGGGTGGAGTGTCTCATTCACACATGGTAGCACACAACAGGAGATAGTCTGTGTAAGATGCGTGCTCACTGACTAAGAATATTGTTTGGTTTTTCGGCGAGGGGTGATGTTGGTGCATTCAGCAGGCAGGACATGGCCACAAGCAACTAAGCCTCTTGCCGTTCTTGAATTTAACTGACCATTAGAGGGTGGGTCCTTAGATACAGAAGTTCCCAAATCCCGTCCTTTCTCCATTTAGACAGTTCATTGCAGGTTTGTAGTGCATGTGTTGAAGAGGCTGCACATTGCTCTCTGGTTAGAAGGCAAGTTGATGAGACCAATCTGTTAGTGGTTCGCAGAGTAAACTCAAATCAAGGGAAAGCATCTTTCAGTCATTATGCAACAAACAGCTGGAATAAACTTCCTGAAGATCTGAGACTTTCACCCACTCTGACCACTTTTAAAACTAGACTGAAAACTTTTATGTTCACCTTAGCTTTCTGCTAAATCTTCGCACTTTTAACGTCCGCACTGTTTTGATTATTGTCTATGTTTTTATTCTCTTTGTCTTCCTGTAATGCATTTGAATTCATGACATGTTGTGCTGTGAAGCACTTTGAGTCTGCCTTGTGTATGAAAAGTGCTATACAAATAAAGCTGCCTTGCCTTGCCTTGCCTTGATTCCCCGCAAGATCAACCTGTGTTTGAGCAGTGAGCATCTTGTGAGAGTGTTCATCTTTCCTTCCCTACCTTTTTTGGATTATTGTGAAGATTACAAAGTACATCAAAGACTTCCTCAAACACAAAGCAACATCTTGGCCTCTGAGGATGCAGCAGTGTGGTGACGAGATCATTACTCGTCTTCTGTTCAGCCCAGGAGTGAATTGAGCAGTGTGTTTAGGGTGAAGTTAATGCATTTTTCAGTGCATCAGTATGTTGCGGAAACTGATCTTCCAATGAGCCAGTTACATTGCGGGGCAAAGTGAGCAGCTATACGACGAGGATGGGATTCAGACCCATGCGTGCAGAGCACAATGGATTAGCAGTCCATCACCTTAACCACACGGCCACCTCGTCCTCTTCTCCTTGCTTTCTAACAGTAAGTGTCGGACCCAGGTGCGAAAAGTGCGGAATGGGGGGAGAGGAGAAGTGTCAAAAGGGGCGGGGCTACACAGTACACGTCGGGGAATTAGCTCAAATGGTAGAGCGCTCGCTTTGCATGTGAGAGGTAGAGCGATCAACGCCCTCATTCTCCACAATGCTTTGCTATGAGTTCGGTAAAAACTAGTGTAATGGGGTGTCGGATGGACCGAGTGATTTCCTCTGGATTGACACATATGACTTCCAGCATTCAAGCCATCAGTTGGCAGAGTTGATTCCATGTAGTATGAACCCTGGACAAGAATCAAGTCTGGACATAGGGTGGAGTGTCTCTTTCACACATGGTAGCACACAACAGGAGATAGTCTGTGTCAGATGCGTGCTCACTGACTAAGAATATTGTTTGGTTTTTCAGCGAGGGGTGATGTTGGTGCATTCAGCAGGCAGGACATGGCCACAAGCAACTAAGCCTCTTGCCGTTCCTTGAATTTAACTGACCATTAGAGGGTGGGTCCTTTGATACAGAAGTTCCAAAATCCCGTCCTTTCTCCATTTAGACAGTTCATTGCAGGTTTGTAGTGCATGTGTTGAAGAGGCTGCACATTGCTCTCTGGTTAGAAGGCAAGTTGATTTCCCGCAAGATCAACCTGTGTTTGAACAGTGAGCGTGTTCATCTTTCCTTCCCTACCTTTTTTGGATTATTGTGAAGATTACAAAGTACATCAAAGACTTCCTCAAACACAAAGCAATATCTTGGCCTCTGAGGATGCAGCAGTGTGGTGACGAGATCATTACTCGTCTTCTGTTCAGCCCAGGAGTGAATTGAGCAGTGTGTTTAGGGTGAAGTTAATGCATTTTTCAGTGCATCAGTATGTTGCGGAAACTGATCTTCCAATGAGCCAGTTACATTGCGGGGCAAAGTGAGCAGCTATACGACGAGGATGGGATTCAGACCCATGCGTGCAGAGCACAATGGATTAGCAGTCCATCGCCTTAACCACTCGGCCACCTCGTCCTCTTCTCCTTGCCTTCTAGCAGTAAGTGTCGGACCCAGGTGTGAAAAGTGCGGAATGGGGGGAGAGGTGAAGCGTCCAAAGAGGCGGGGCTACACAGTACACATCGGGGAATTAGCTCAAATGGTAGAGCGCTCGCTTTGCATGTGAGAGGTAGAGGGATCAATGCCCTCATTCTCCACAATGCTTTACTATGAGTTCGGTAAAAACTAGTGTGATGCGGTGTCGGCTGGACCGAGTGATTTCCTCTGGATCGACACATATGACTTCCAGCAATCAAGCCATCAGTTGGCAGAGCTGATTCCATGTACTATGAACTCTGGACATAGGGTGGAGTGTCTCATTCACACATGGTAGCACACAACAGGAGATAGTCTGTGTAAGATGCGTGCTCACTGACTAAGAATATTGTTTGGTTTTTCGGCGAGGGGTGATGTTGGTGCATTCAGCAGGCAGGACATGGCCACAAGCAACTAAGCCTCTTGCCGTTCTTGAATTTAACTGACCATTAGAGGGTGGGTCCTTAGATACAGAAGTTCCCAAATCCCGTCCTTTCTCCATTTAGACAGTTCATTGCAGGTTTGTAGTGCATGTGTTGAAGAGGCTGCACATTGCTCTCTGGTTAGAAGGCAAGTTGATGAGACCAATCTGTTAGTGGTTCGCAGAGTAAACTCAAATCAAGGGAAAGCATCTTTCAGTCATTATGCAACAAACAGCTGGAATAAACTTCCTGAAGATCTGAGACTTTCACCCACTCTGACCACTTTTAAAACTAGACTGAAAACTTTTATGTTCACCTTAGCTTTCTGCTAAATCTTCGCACTTTTAACGTCCGCACTGTTTTGATTATTGTCTATGTTTTTATTCTCTTTGTCTTCCTGTAATGCATTTGAATTCATGACATGTTGTGCTGTGAAGCACTTTGAGTCTGCCTTGTGTATGAAAAGTGCTATACAAATAAAGCTGCCTTGCCTTGCCTTGCCTTGATTCCCCGCAAGATCAACCTGTGTTTGAGCAGTGAGCATCTTGTGAGAGTGTTCATCTTTCCTTCCCTACCTTTTTTGGATTATTGTGAAGATTACAAAGTACATCAAAGACTTCCTCAAACACAAAGCAACATCTTGGCCTCTGAGGATGCAGCAGTGTGGTGACGAGATCATTACTCGTCTTCTGTTCAGCCCAGGAGTGAATTGAGCAGTGTGTTTAGGGTGAAGTTAATGCATTTTTCAGTGCATCAGTATGTTGCGGAAACTGATCTTCCAATGAGCCAGTTACATTGCGGGGCAAAGTGAGCAGCTATACGACGAGGATGGGATTCAGACCCATGCGTGCAGAGCACAATGGATTAGCAGTCCATCACCTTAACCACACGGCCACCTCGTCCTCTTCTCCTTGCTTTCTAACAGTAAGTGTCGGACCCAGGTGCGAAAAGTGCGGAATGGGGGGAGAGGAGAAGTGTCAAAAGGGGCGGGGCTACACAGTACACGTCGGGGAATTAGCTCAAATGGTAGAGCGCTCGCTTTGCATGTGAGAGGTAGAGCGATCAACGCCCTCATTCTCCACAATGCTTTGCTATGAGTTCGGTAAAAACTAGTGTAATGGGGTGTCGGATGGACCGAGTGATTTCCTCTGGATTGACACATATGACTTCCAGCATTCAAGCCATCAGTTGGCAGAGTTGATTCCATGTACTATGAACCCTGGACAAGAATCAAGTCTGGACATAGGGTGGAGTGTCTCTTTCACACATGGTAGCACACAACAGGAGATAGTCTGTGTCAGATGCGTGCTCACTGACTAAGAATATTGTTTGGTGTTTCAGCGAGGGGTGATGTTCGTGCATTCAGCAGGCAGGACATGGCCACAAGCAACTAAGCCTCTTGCCGTTCCTTGAATTTAACTGACCATTAGAGGGTGGGTCCTTAGATACAGAAGTTCCCAAATCCCGTCCTTTCTCCATTTAGACAGTTCATTGCAGGTTTGTAGTGCATGTGTTGAAGAGGCTGCACATTGCTCTCTGGTCAGAAGGCAAGTTGATTCCCCGCAAGATCAACCTGTGTTTGAGCAGTGAGCGTGTTCATCTTTCCTTCCCTACCTTTTTTGGATTATAGTGAAGATTACAAAGTACATCAAAGACTTCCTCAAACACAAAGCAACATCGTGGCCTCTGAGGATGCAGCAGTGTGGTGACGAGAGCATTACTCGTCTGCTGTTCAGCCCAGGAGTGAATTGAGCAGGGTGAAGTTAATGCATTTTTCAGTGCATCAGTATGTTGCGGAAACTGATCTTCCAATGAGCCAGTTACATTGCGAGGCAAAGTGAGCAGCTATACGACGAGGATGGGATTAAGACCCATGCTTGCAGAGCACAATGGATTAGCAGTCCATCACCTTAACCACTCGGCCACCTCGTCCTCTTCTCCTTGCCTTCTAACAGTAAGTGTCGGACCCAGGTGTGAAAAGTGCGGAATGGGGGGAGAGGAGAAGCGTCGAAAGGGGCGGGGCTACACAGTACACATCGGGGAATTAGCTCAAATGGTAGAGCGCTCGCTTTGCATGTGAGAGGTAGAGGGATCAACGCCCTCATTCTCCACAATGCTTTACTATGAGTTCAGTAAAAACTAGTGTGATGCGGTGTCGGATGGACTGAGTGATTTCCTCTGGTTCGACACATATGACTTCCAGCAATCAAGCCATCAGTTGGCAGAGCTGATTCCATGTACTATGAACCCTGGACAAGAATCAAGTCTGGACATAGGGTGGAGTGTCTCTTTCACACATGGTAGCACACAACAGGAGATAGTCTGTGTCAGATGCGTGCTCACTGACTAAGAATATTGTTTGGTTTTTCAGCGAGGGGTGATGTTGGTGCATTCAGCAGGCAGGACATGGCCACAAGCAACTAAGCCTCTTGCCGTTCCTTGAATTTAACTGACCATTAGAGGGTGGGTCCTTAGATACAGAAGTTCCCAAATCCCGTCCTTTCTCCATTTAGACAGTTCATTGCAGGTTTGTAGTGCATGTGTTGAAGAGGCTGCACATTGCTCTCTGGTTAGAAGGCAAGTTGATTTCCCGCAAGATCAACCTGTGTTTGAACAGTGAGCGTGTTCATCTTTCCTTCCCTACCTTTTTTGGATTATTGTGAAGATTACAAAGTACATCAAAGACTTCCTCAAACACAAAGCAACATCTTGGCCTCTGAGGATGCAGCAGTGTGGTGACGAGATCATTACTCGTCTTCTGTTCAGCCCAGGAGTGAATTGAGCAGTGTGTTTAGGGTGAAGTTAATGCATTTTTCAGTGCATCAGTATGTTGCGGAAACTGATCTTCCAATGAGCCAGTTACATTGCGGGGCAAAGTGAGCAGCTATACGACGAGGATGGGATTCAGACCCATGCGTGCAGAGCACAATGGATTAGCAGTCCATCACCTTAACCACACGGCCACCTCGTCCTCTTCTCCTTGCTTTCTAACAGTAAGTGTCGGACCCAGGTGCGAAAAGTGCGGAATGGGGGGAGAGGAGAAGTGTCAAAAGGGGCGGGGCTACACAGTACACGTCGGGGAATTAGCTCAAATGGTAGAGCGCTCGCTTTGCATGTGAGAGGTAGAGCGATCAACGCCCTCATTCTCCACAATGCTTTGCTATGAGTTCGGTAAAAACTAGTGTAATGGGGTGTCGGATGGACCGAGTGATTTCCTCTGGATTGACACATATGACTTCCAGCATTCAAGCCATCAGTTGGCAGAGTTGATTCCATGTAGTATGAACCCTGGACAAGAATCAAGTCTGGACATAGGGTGGAGTGTCTCTTTCACACATGGTAGCACACAACAGGAGATAGTCTGTGTCAGATGCGTGCTCACTGACTAAGAATATTGTTTGGTTTTTCAGCGAGGGGTGATGTTGGTGCATTCAGCAGGCAGGACATGGCCACAAGCAACTAAGCCTCTTGCCGTTCCTTGAATTTAACTGACCATTAGAGGGTGGGTCCTTTGATACAGAAGTTCCAAAATCCCGTCCTTTCTCCATTTAGACAGTTCATTGCAGGTTTGTAGTGCATGTGTTGAAGAGGCTGCACATTGCTCTCTGGTTAGAAGGCAAGTTGATTTCCCGCAAGATCAACCTGTGTTTGAACAGTGAGCGTGTTCATCTTTCCTTCCCTACCTTTTTTGGATTATTGTGAAGATTACAAAGTACATCAAAGACTTCCTCAAACACAAAGCAACATCTTGGCCTCTGAGGATGCAGCAGTGTGGTGACGAGATCATTACTCGTCTTCTGTTCAGCCCAGGAGTGAATTGAGCAGTGTGATTAGGGTGAAGTTAATGCATTTTTCAGTGCATCAGTATGTTGCGGAAACTGATCTTCCAATGAGCCAGTTACATTGCGGGGCAAAGTGAGCAGCTATACGACGAGGATGGGATTCAGACCCATGCGTGCAGAGCACAATGGATTAGCAGTCCATCGCCTTAACCACTCGGCCACCTCGTCCTCTTCTCCTTGCCTTCTAGCAGTAAGTGTCGGACCCAGGTGTGAAAAGTGCGGAATGGGGGGAGAGGAGAAGCGTCCAAAGAGGCGGGGCTACACAGTACACATCGGGGAATTAGCTCAAATGGTAGAGCGCTCGCTTTGCATGTGAGAGGTAGAGGGATCAATGCCCTCATTCTCCACATTGCTTTACTATGAGTTCGGTAAAAACTAGTGTGATGCGGTGTCGGCTGGACCGAGTGATTTCCTCTGGATCGACACATATGACTTCCAGCAATCAAGCCATCAGTTGGCAGAGCTGATTCCATGTACTATGAACCCTGGACAAGAATCAAGTCTGGACATAGGGTGGAGTGTCTCATTCACACATGGTAGCACACAACAGGAGATAGTCTGTGTAAGATGCGTGCTCACTGACTAAGAATAATGTTTGGTTTTTCGGCGAGGGGTGATGTTGGTGCATTCAGCAGGCAGGACATGGCCACAAGCAACTAAGCCTCTTGCCGTTCCTTGAATTTAACTGACCATTAGAGGGTGGGTCCTTAGATGCAGAAGTTCCCAAATCCCGTCCTTTCTCCATTTAGACAGTTCATTGCAGGTTTGTAGTGCATGTGTTGAAGAGGCTGCACATTGCTCTCTGGTTAGAAGGCAAGTTGATTCCCTGCAAGATCAACCTGTGTTTGAGCAGTGAGCATCTTGTGAGAGTGTTCATCTTTCCTTCCCTACCTTTTTTGGATTATTGTGAAGATTACAAAGTACATCAAAGACTTCCTCAAACACAAAGCAACATTGTGGCCTCTGAGGATGCAGCAGTGTGGTGACGAGATCATTACTCGTCTGCTGTTCAGCCCAGGAGGGAATTGAGCAGTGTGTTTAGGGTGAAGTTAATGCATTTTTCAGTGCATCAGTATGTTGCGGAAACTGATACTCCAATGAGCCAATTACATTGCGGGGCAAAGTAAGCAGCTATACGACGAGGATGGGATTCGGGACCAATGCGTGCAGAGCACCATGGATTAGCAGTCCATCGCCTTAACCACACGGCCACCTCGTCCTCTTCTCCTTGCTTTCTAACAGTAAGTGTCGGACCCAGGTGCGAAAAGTGCGGAATGGGGGGAGAGGAGAAGTGTCAAAAGGGGCGGGGCTACACAGTACACGTCGGGGAATTAGCTCAAATGGTAGAGCGCTCGCTTTGCATGTGAGAGGTAGAGCGATCAACGCCCTCATTCTCCACAATGCTTTGCTATGAGTTCGGTAAAAACTAGTGTAATGGGGTGTCGGATGGACCGAGTGATTTCCTCTGGATTGACACATATGACTTCCAGCATTCAAGCCATCAGTTGGCAGAGTTGATTCCATGTAGTATGAACCCTGGACAAGAATCAAGTCTGGACATAGGGTGGAGTGTCTCTTTCACACATGGTAGCACACAACAGGAGATAGTTTGTGTCAGATGCGTGCTCACTGACTAAGAATATTGTTTGGTTTTTCGGCGAGGGGTGATGTTGGTGCATTCAGCAGGCAGGACATGGCCACAAGCAACTAAGCCTCTTGCCGTTCCTTGAATTTAACTGACCATTAGAGGGTGGGTCCTTTGATACAGAAGTTCCAAAATCCCATCCTTTCTCCATTTAGACAGTTCATTGCAGGTTTGTAGTGCATGTGTTGAAGAGGCTGCACATTGCTCTCTGGTTAGAAGGCAAGTTGATTTCCCGCAAGATCAACCTGTGTTTGAACAGTGAGAGTGTTCATCTTTCCTTCCCTACCTTTTTTGGATTATTGTGAAGATTACAAAGTACATCAAAGACTTCCTCAAACACAAAGCAACATTGTGGCCTCTGAGGATGCAGCAGTGTGGTGACGAGATCATTACTCGTCTGCTGTTCAGCCCAGGAGGGAATTGAGCAGTGTGTTTAGGGTGAAGTTAATGCATTTTTCAGTGCATCAGTATGTTGCGGAAACTGATACTCCAATGAGCCAATTACATTGCGGGGCAAAGTAAGCAGCTATACGACGAGGATGGGATTCGGGACCAATGCGTGCAGAGCACCATGGATTAGCAGTCCATCGCCTTAACCACACGGCCACCTCGTCCTCTTCTCCTTGCTTTCTAACAGTAAGTGTCGGACCCAGGTGCGAAAAGTGCGGAATGGGGGGAGAGGAGAAGTGTCAAAAGGGGCGGGGCTACACAGTACACGTCGGGGAATTAGCTCAAATGGTAGAGCGCTCGCTTTGCATGTGAGAGGTAGAGCGATCAACGCCCTCATTCTCCACAATGCTTTGCTATGAGTTCGGTAAAAACTAGTGTAATGGGGTGTCGGATGGACCGAGTGATTTCCTCTGGATTGACACATATGACTTCCAGCATTCAAGCCATCAGTTGGCAGAGTTGATTCCATGTAGTATGAACCCTGGACAAGAATCAAGTCTGGACATAGGGTGGAGTGTCTCTTTCACACATGGTAGCACACAACAGGAGATAGTTTGTGTCAGATGCGTGCTCACTGACTAAGAATATTGTTTGGTTTTTCGGCGAGGGGTGATGTTGGTGCATTCAGCAGGCAGGACATGGCCACAAGCAACTAAGCCTCTTGCCGTTCCTTGAATTTAACTGACCATTAGAGGGTGGGTCCTTTGATACAGAAGTTCCAAAATCCCATCCTTTCTCCATTTAGACAGTTCATTGCAGGTTTGTAGTGCATGTGTTGAAGAGGCTGCACATTGCTCTCTGGTTAGAAGGCAAGTTGATTTCCCGCAAGATCAACCTGTGTTTGAACAGTGAGCGTGTTCATCTTTCCTTCCCTACCTTTTTTGGATTATTGTGAAGATTACAAAGTACATCAAAGACTTCCTCAAACACAAAGCAACATCTTGGCCTCTGAGGATGCAGCAGTGTGGTGACGAGATCATTACTCGTCTTCTGTTCAGCCCAGGAGTGAATTGAGCAGTGTGTTTAGGGTGAAGTTAATGCATTTTTCAGTGCATCAGTATGTTGCGGAAACTGATCTTCCAATGAGCCAGTTACATTGCGGGGCAAAGTGAGCAGCTATACGACGAGGATGGGATTCAGACCCATGCGTGCAGAGCACAATGGATTAGCAGTCCATCGCCTTAACCACTCGGCCACCTCGTCCTCTTCTCCTTGCCTTCTAGCAGTAAGTGTCGGACCCAGGTGTGAAAAGTGCGGAATGGGGGGGGAGGAGAAGCGTCCAAAGAGGCGGGGCTACACAGTACACATCGGGGAATTAGCTCAAATGGTAGAGCGCTCGCTTTGCATGTGAGAGGTAGAGGGATCAATGCCCTCATTCTCCACAATGCTTTACTATGAGTTCGGTAAAAACTAGTGTGATGCGGTGTCGGCTGGACCGAGTGATTTCCTCTGGATCGACACATATGACTTCCAGCAATCAAGCCATCAGTTGGCAGAGCTGATTCCATGTACTATGAACCCTGGACAAGAATCAAGTCTGGACATAGGGTGGAGTGTCTCTTTCACACATGGTAGCACACAACAGGAGATAGTCTGTGTCAGATGCGTGCTCACTGACTAAGAATATTGTTTGGTTTTTCGGCGAGGGGTGATGTTGGTGCATTCAGCAGGCAGGACATGGCCACAAGCAACTAAGCCTCTTGCCGTTCTTGAATTTAACTGACCATTAGAGGGTGGGTCCTTAGATACAGAAGTTCCCAAATCCCGTCCTTTCTCCATTTAGACAGTTCATTGCAGGTTTGTAGTGCATGTGTTGAAGAGGCTGCACATTGCTCTCTGGTTAGAAGGCAAGTTGATTCCCCGCAAGATCAACCTGTGTTTGAGCAGTGAGCATCTTGTGAGAGTGTTCATCTTTCCTTCCCTCCCTTTTTTGGATTATTGTGAAGATTACAAAGTACATCAAAGACTTCCTCAAACACAAAGCAACATTGTGGCCTCTGAGGATGCAGCAGTGTGGTGACGAGATCATTACTCGTCTGCTGTTCAGCCCAGGAGGGAATTGAGCAGTGTGTTTAGGGTGAAGTTAATGCATTTTTCAGTGCATCAGTATGTTGCGGAAACTGATATTCCAATGAGCCAATTACATTGCGGGGCAAAGTAAGCAGCTATACGACGAGGATGGGATTCGGAATGCGTGCAGAGCACAATGGATTAGCAGTCCATCGCCTTAACCACTCGGCCACCTCGTCCTCTTCTCCTTGCTTTCTAACAGTAAGTGTCAGACCCAGGTGCGAAAACTGCAGAATGGGGGGAGAGGAGAAGCGTCGAAAGGGGCTAAACAGTACGCATCGGGGAATTAGCTCAAATGGTAGAGCGCTCGCTTAGCATGTGAGAGGTAGAGGGATCAACGCCCTCATTCTCCACAATGCTTTACTATGAGTTTGGTAAAAACTAGTGTGATGCAGTGTCGCATGGACCGAGTGATTTCCTCTGGATCGACACATATGACTTCCAGCAATCAAGCCATCAGTTGGCAGAGCTGATTCCATGTACTATGAACCCTGGACAAGAATCAAGTCTGGACATAGGGTGGAGTGTCTCTTTCACACATGGTAGCACACAACAGGAGATAGTCTGTGTCAGATGCGTGCTCACTGACTAAGAATATTGTTTGGTGTTTCAGCGAGGGGTGATGTTGGTGCATTCAGCAGGCAGGACATGGCCACAAGCAACTAAGCCTCTTGCCGTTCCTTGAATTTAACTGACCATTAGAGGGTGGGTCCTTAGATACAGAAGTTCCCAAATCCCGTCCTTTCTCCATTTAGACAGTTCATTGCAGGTTTGTAGTGCATGTGTTGAAGAGGCTGCACATTGCTCTCTGGTCAGAAGGCAAGTTGATTCCCCGCAAGATCAACCTGTGTTTGAGCAGTGAGCGTGTTCATCTTTCCTTCCCTACCTTTTTTGGATTATAGTGAAGATTACAAAGTACATCAAAGACTTCCTCAAACACAAAGCAACATCGTGGCCTCTGAGGATGCAGCAGTGTGGTGACGAGAGCATTACTCGTCTGCTGTTCAGCCCAGGAGTGAATTGAGCAGGGTGAAGTTAATGCATTTTTCAGTGCATCAGTATGTTGCGGAAACTGATCTTCCAATGAGCCAGTTACATTGCGAGGCAAAGTGAGCAGCTATACGACGAGGATGGGATTAAGACCCATGCGTGCAGAGCACAATGGATTAGCAGTCCATCACCTTAACCACTCGGCCACCTCGTCCTCTTCTCCTTGCCTTCTAACAGTAAGTGTCGGACCCAGGTGTGAAAAGTGCGGAATGGGGGAGAGGAGAAGCGTCGAAAGGGGCGGGGCTACACAGTACACATCGGGGAATTAGCTCAAATGGTAGAGCGCTCGCTTTGCATGTGAGAGGTAGAGGGATCAACGCCCTCATTCTCCACAATGCTTTACTATGAGTTCAGTAAAAACTAGTGTGATGCGGTGTCGGATGGACTGAGTGATTTCCTCTGGTTCGACACATATGACTTCCAGCAATCAAGCCATCAGTTGGCAGAGCTGATTCCATGTACTATGAACCCTGGACAAGAATCAAGTCTGGACATAGGGTGGAGTGTCTCTTTCACACATGGTAGCACACAACAGGAGATAGTCTGTGTCAGATGCGTGCTCACTGACTAAGAATATTGTTTGGTTTTTCAGCGAGGGGTGATGTTGGTGCATTCAGCAGGCAGGACATGGCCACAAGCAACTAAGCCTCTTGCCGTTCCTTGAATTTAACTGACCATTAGAGGGTGGGTCCTTAGATACAGAAGTTCCCAAATCCCGTCCTTTCTCCATTTAGACAGTTCATTGCAGGTTTGTAGTGCATGTGTTGAAGAGGCTGCACATTGCTCTCTGGTTAGAAGGCAAGTTGATTTCCCGCAAGATCAACCTGTGTTTGAACAGTGAGCGTGTTCATCTTTCCTTCCCTACCTTTTTTGGATTATAGTGAAGATTACAAAGTACATCAAAGACTTCCTCAAACACAAAGCAACATCGTGGCCTCTGAGGATGCAGCAGTGTGGTGACGAGAGCATTACTCGTCTGCTGTTCAGCCCAGGAGTGAATTGAGCAGGGTGAAGTTAATGCATTTTTCAGTGCATCAGTATGTTGCGGAAACTGATCTTCCAATGAGCCAGTTACATTGCGAGGCAAAGTGAGCAGCTATACGACGAGGATGGGATTAAGACCCATGCGTGCAGAGCACAATGGATTAGCAGTCCATCACCTTAACCACTCGGCCACCTCGTCCTCTTCTCCTTGCCTTCTAACAGTAAGTGTCGGACCCAGGTGTGAAAAGTGCGGAATGGGGGGAGAGGAGAAGCGTCGAAAGGGGCGGGGCTACACAGTACACATCGGGGAATTAGCTCAAATGGTAGAGCGCTCGCTTTGCATGTGAGAGGTAGAGGGATCAACGCCCTCATTCTCCACAATGCTTTACTATGAGTTCAGTAAAAACTAGTGTGATGCGGTGTCGGATGGACTGAGTGATTTCCTCTGGTTCGACACATATGACTTCCAGCAATCAAGCCATCAGTTGGCAGAGCTGATTCCATGTACTATGAACCCTGGACAAGAATCAAGTCTGGACATAGGGTGGAGTGTCTCTTTCACACATGGTAGCACACAACAGGAGATAGTCTGTGTCAGATGCGTGCTCACTGACTAAGAATATTGTTTGGTTTTTCAGCGAGGGGTGATGTTGGTGCATTCAGCAGGCAGGACATGGCCACAAGCAACTAAGCCTCTTGCCGTTCCTTGAATTTAACTGACCATTAGAGGGTGGGTCCTTTGATACAGAAGTTCCAAAATCCCGTCCTTTCTCCATTTAGACAGTTCATTGCAGGTTTGTAGTGCATGTGTTGAAGAGGCTGCACATTGCTCTCTGGTTAGAAGGCAAGTTGATTTCCCGCAAGATCAACCTGTGTTTGAACAGTGAGCGTGTTCATCTTTCCTTCCCTACCTTTTTTGGATTATTGTGAAGATTACAAAGTACATCAAAGACTTCCTCAAACACAAAGCAATATCTTGGCCTCTGAGGATGCAGCAGTGTGGTGACGAGATCATTACTCGTCTTCTGTTCAGCCCAGGAGTGAATTGAGCAGTGTGTTTAGGGTGAAGTTAATGCATTTTTCAGTGCATCAGTATGTTGCGGAAACTGATCTTCCAATGAGCCAGTTACATTGCGGGGCAAAGTGAGCAGCTATACGACGAGGATGGGATTCAGACCCATGCGTGCAGAGCACAATGGATTAGCAGTCCATCGCCTTAACCACTCGGCCACCTCGTCCTCTTCTCCTTGCCTTCTAGCAGTAAGTGTCGGACCCAGGTGTGAAAAGTGCGGAATGGGGGGAGAGGAGAAGCGTCCAAAGAGGCGGGGCTACACAGTACACATCGGGGAATTAGCTCAAATGGTAGAGCGCTCGCTTTGCATGTGAGAGGTAGAGGGATCAATGCCCTCATTCTCCACAATGCTTTACTATGAGTTTGGTAAAAACTAGTGTGATGCGGTGTCGGCTGGACCGAGTGATTTCCTCTGGATCGACACATATGACTTCCAGCAATCAAGCCATCAGTTGGCAGAGCTGATTCCATGTACTATGAACCCTGGACAAGAATCAAGTCTGGACATAGGGTGGAGTGTCTCATTCACACATGGTAGCACACAACAGGAGATAGTCTGTGTAAGATGCGTGCTCACTGACTAAGAATATTGTTTGGTTTTTCGGCGAGGGGTGATGTTGGTGCATTCAGCAGGCAGGACATGGCCACAAGCAACTAAGCCTCTTGCCGTTCTTGAATTTAACTGACCATTAGAGGGTGGGTCCTTAGATACAGAAGTTCCCAAATCCCGTCCTTTCTCCATTTAGACAGTTCATTGCAGGTTTGTAGTGCATGTGTTGAAGAGGCTGCACATTGCTCTCTGGTTAGAAGGCAAGTTGATGAGACCAATCTGTTAGTGGTTCGCAGAGTAAACTCAAATCAAGGGAAAGCATCTTTCAGTCATTATGCAACAAACAGCTGGAATAAACTTCCTGAAGATCTGAGACTTTCACCCACTCTGACCACTTTTAAAACTAGACTGAAAACTTTTATGTTCACCTTAGCTTTCTGCTAAATCTTCGCACTTTTAACGTCCGCACTGTTTTGATTATTGTCTATGTTTTTATTCTCTTTGTCTTCCTGTAATGCATTTGAATTCATGACATGTTGTGCTGTGAAGCACTTTGAGTCTGCCTTGTGTATGAAAAGTGCTATACAAATAAAGCTGCCTTGCCTTGCCTTGCCTTGATTCCCCGCAAGATCAACCTGTGTTTGAGCAGTGAGCATCTTGTGAGAGTGTTCATCTTTCCTTCCCTACCTTTTTTGGATTATTGTGAAGATTACAAAGTACATCAAAGACTTCCTCAAACACAAAGCAACATCTTGGCCTCTGAGGATGCAGCAGTGTGGTGACGAGATCATTACTCGTCTTCTGTTCAGCCCAGGAGTGAATTGAGCAGTGTGTTTAGGGTGAAGTTAATGCATTTTTCAGTGCATCAGTATGTTGCGGAAACTGATCTTCCAATGAGCCAGTTACATTGCGGGGCAAAGTGAGCAGCTATACGACGAGGATGGGATTCAGACCCATGCGTGCAGAGCACAATGGATTAGCAGTCCATCACCTTAACCACACGGCCACCTCGTCCTCTTCTCCTTGCTTTCTAACAGTAAGTGTCGGACCCAGGTGCGAAAAGTGCGGAATGGGGGGAGAGGAGAAGTGTCAAAAGGGGCGGGGCTACACAGTACACGTCGGGGAATTAGCTCAAATGGTAGAGCGCTCGCTTTGCATGTGAGAGGTAGAGCGATCAACGCCCTCATTCTCCACAATGCTTTGCTATGAGTTCGGTAAAAACTAGTGTAATGGGGTGTCGGATGGACCGAGTGATTTCCTCTGGATTGACACATATGACTTCCAGCATTCAAGCCATCAGTTGGCAGAGTTGATTCCATGTAGTATCAACCCTGGACAAGAATCAAGTCTGGACATAGGGTGGAGTGTCTCTTTCACACATGGTAGCACACAACAGGAGATAGTCTGTGTCAGATGCGTGCTCACTGACTAAGAATATTGTTTGGTTTTTCAGCGAGGGGTGATGTTGGTGCATTCAGCAGGCAGGACATGGCCACAAGCAACTAAGCCTCTTGCCGTTCCTTGAATTTAACTGACCATTAGAGGGTGGGTCCTTTGATACAGAAGTTCCAAAATCCCATCCTTTCTCCATTTAGACAGTTCATTGCAGGTTTGTAGTGCATGTGTTGAAGAGGCTGCACATTGCTCTCTGGTTAGAAGGCAAGTTGATTTCCCGCAAGATCAACCTGTGTTTGAACAGTGAGCGTGTTCATCTTTCCTTCCCTACCTTTTTTGGATTATTGTGAAGATTACAAAGTACATCAAAGACTTCCTCAAACACAAAGCAACATCGTGGCCTCTGAGGATGCAGCAGTGTGGTGACGAGATCATTACTCGTCTTCTGTTCAGCCCAGGAGTGAATTGAGCAGTGTGTTTAGGGTGAAGTTAATGCATTTTTCAGTGCATCAGTATGTTGCGGAAACTGATCTTCCAATGAGCCAGTTACATTGCGGGGCAAAGTGAGCAGCTATACGACGAGGATGGGATTCAGACCCATGCGTGCAGAGCACAATGGATTAGCAGTCCATCGCCTTAACCACTCGGCCACCTCGTCCTCTTCTCCTTGCCTTCTAGCAGTAAGTGTCGGACCCAGGTGTGAAAAGTGCGGAATGGGGGGGGAGGAGAAGCGTCCAAAGAGGCGGGGCTACACAGTACACATCGGGGAATTAGCTCAAATGGTAGAGCGCTCGCTTTGCATGTGAGAGGTAGAGGGATCAATGCCCTCATTCTCCACAATGCTTTACTATGAGTTCGGTAAAAACTAGTGTGATGCGGTGTCGGCTGGACCGAGTGATTTCCTCTGGATCGACACATATGACTTCCAGCAATCAAGCCATCAGTTGGCAGAGCTGATTCCATGTACTATGAACCCTGGACAAGAATCAAGTCTGGACATAGGGTGGAGTGTCTCTTTCACACATGGTAGCACACAACAGGAGATAGTCTGTGTCAGATGCGTGCTCACTGACTAAGAATATTGTTTGGTTTTTCGGCGAGGGGTGATGTTGGTGCATTCAGCAGGCAGGACATGGCCACAAGCAACTAAGCCTCTTGCCGTTCTTGAATTTAACTGACCATTAGAGGGTGGGTCCTTAGATACAGAAGTTCCCAAATCCCGTCCTTTCTCCATTTAGACAGTTCATTGCAGGTTTGTAGTGCATGTGTTGAAGAGGCTGCACATTGCTCTCTGGTTAGAAGGCAAGTTGATTCCCCGCAAGATCAACCTGTGTTTGAGCAGTGAGCATCTTGTGAGAGTGTTCATCTTTCCTTCCCTCCCTTTTTTGGATTATTGTGAAGATTACAAAGTACATCAAAGACTTCCTCAAACACAAAGCAACATTGTGGCCTCTGAGGATGCAGCAGTGTGGTGACGAGATCATTACTCGTCTGCTGTTCAGCCCAGGAGGGAATTGAGCAGTGTGTTTAGGGTGAAGTTAATGCATTTTTCAGTGCATCAGTATGTTGCGGAAACTGATATTCCAATGAGCCAATTACATTGCGGGGCAAAGTAAGCAGCTATACGACGAGGATGGGATTCGGAATGCGTGCAGAGCACAATGGATTAGCAGTCCATCGCCTTAACCACTCGGCCACCTCGTCCTCTTCTCCTTGCTTTCTAACAGTAAGTGTCAGACCCAGGTGCGAAAACTGCAGAATGGGGGGAGAGGAGAAGCGTCGAAAGGGGCTAAACAGTACGCATCGGGGAATTAGCTCAAATGGTAGAGCGCTCGCTTAGCATGTGAGAGGTAGAGGGATCAACGCCCTCATTCTCCACAATGCTTTACTATGAGTTTGGTAAAAACTAGTGTGATGCAGTGTCGCATGGACCGAGTGATTTCCTCTGGATCGACACATATGACTTCCAGCAATCAAGCCATCAGTTGGCAGAGCTGATTCCATGTACTATGAACCCTGGACAAGAATCAAGTCTGGACATAGGGTGGAGTGTCTCTTTCACACATGGTAGCACACAACAGGAGATAGTCTGTGTCAGATGCGTGCTCACTGACTAAGAATATTGTTTGGTGTTTCAGCGAGGGGTGATGTTGGTGCATTCAGCAGGCAGGACATGGCCACAAGCAACTAAGCCTCTTGCCGTTCCTTGAATTTAACTGACCATTAGAGGGTGGGTCCTTAGATACAGAAGTTCCCAAATCCCGTCCTTTCTCCATTTAGACAGTTCATTGCAGGTTTGTAGTGCATGTGTTGAAGAGGCTGCACATTGCTCTCTGGTCAGAAGGCAAGTTGATTCCCCGCAAGATCAACCTGTGTTTGAGCAGTGAGCGTGTTCATCTTTCCTTCCCTACCTTTTTTGGATTATAGTGAAGATTACAAAGTACATCAAAGACTTCCTCAAACACAAAGCAACATCGTGGCCTCTGAGGATGCAGCAGTGTGGTGACGAGAGCATTACTCGTCTGCTGTTCAGCCCAGGAGTGAATTGAGCAGGGTGAAGTTAATGCATTTTTCAGTGCATCAGTATGTTGCGGAAACTGATCTTCCAATGAGCCAGTTACATTGCGAGGCAAAGTGAGCAGCTATACGACGAGGATGGGATTAAGACCCATGCGTGCAGAGCACAATGGATTAGCAGTCCATCACCTTAACCACTCGGCCACCTCGTCCTCTTCTCCTTGCCTTCTAACAGTAAGTGTCGGACCCAGGTGTGAAAAGTGCGGAATGGGGGAGAGGAGAAGCGTCGAAAGGGGCGGGGCTACACAGTACACATCGGGGAATTAGCTCAAATGGTAGAGCGCTCGCTTTGCATGTGAGAGGTAGAGGGATCAACGCCCTCATTCTCCACAATGCTTTACTATGAGTTCAGTAAAAACTAGTGTGATGCGGTGTCGGATGGACTGAGTGATTTCCTCTGGTTCGACACATATGACTTCCAGCAATCAAGCCATCAGTTGGCAGAGCTGATTCCATGTACTATGAACCCTGGACAAGAATCAAGTCTGGACATAGGGTGGAGTGTCTCTTTCACACATGGTAGCACACAACAGGAGATAGTCTGTGTCAGATGCGTGCTCACTGACTAAGAATATTGTTTGGTTTTTCAGCGAGGGGTGATGTTGGTGCATTCAGCAGGCAGGACATGGCCACAAGCAACTAAGCCTCTTGCCGTTCCTTGAATTTAACTGACCATTAGAGGGTGGGTCCTTAGATACAGAAGTTCCCAAATCCCGTCCTTTCTCCATTTAGACAGTTCATTGCAGGTTTGTAGTGCATGTGTTGAAGAGGCTGCACATTGCTCTCTGGTTAGAAGGCAAGTTGATTTCCCGCAAGATCAACCTGTGTTTGAACAGTGAGCGTGTTCATCTTTCCTTCCCTACCTTTTTTGGATTATAGTGAAGATTACAAAGTACATCAAAGACTTCCTCAAACACAAAGCAACATCGTGGCCTCTGAGGATGCAGCAGTGTGGTGACGAGAGCATTACTCGTCTGCTGTTCAGCCCAGGAGTGAATTGAGCAGGGTGAAGTTAATGCATTTTTCAGTGCATCAGTATGTTGCGGAAACTGATCTTCCAATGAGCCAGTTACATTGCGAGGCAAAGTGAGCAGCTATACGACGAGGATGGGATTAAGACCCATGCGTGCAGAGCACAATGGATTAGCAGTCCATCACCTTAACCACTCGGCCACCTCGTCCTCTTCTCCTTGCCTTCTAACAGTAAGTGTCGGACCCAGGTGTGAAAAGTGCGGAATGGGGGGAGAGGAGAAGCGTCGAAAGGGGCGGGGCTACACAGTACACATCGGGGAATTAGCTCAAATGGTAGAGCGCTCGCTTTGCATGTGAGAGGTAGAGGGATCAACGCCCTCATTCTCCACAATGCTTTACTATGAGTTCAGTAAAAACTAGTGTGATGCGGTGTCGGATGGACTGAGTGATTTCCTCTGGTTCGACACATATGACTTCCAGCAATCAAGCCATCAGTTGGCAGAGCTGATTCCATGTACTATGAACCCTGGACAAGAATCAAGTCTGGACATAGGGTGGAGTGTCTCTTTCACACATGGTAGCACACAACAGGAGATAGTCTGTGTCAGATGCGTGCTCACTGACTAAGAATATTGTTTGGTTTTTCAGCGAGGGGTGATGTTGGTGCATTCAGCAGGCAGGACATGGCCACAAGCAACTAAGCCTCTTGCCGTTCCTTGAATTTAACTGACCATTAGAGGGTGGGTCCTTTGATACAGAAGTTCCAAAATCCCGTCCTTTCTCCATTTAGACAGTTCATTGCAGGTTTGTAGTGCATGTGTTGAAGAGGCTGCACATTGCTCTCTGGTTAGAAGGCAAGTTGATTTCCCGCAAGATCAACCTGTGTTTGAACAGTGAGCGTGTTCATCTTTCCTTCCCTACCTTTTTTGGATTATTGTGAAGATTACAAAGTACATCAAAGACTTCCTCAAACACAATGCAATATCTTGGCCTCTGAGGATGCAGCAGTGTGGTGACGAGATCATTACTCGTCTTCTGTTCAGCCCAGGAGTGAATTGAGCAGTGTGTTTAGGGTGAAGTTAATGCATTTTTCAGTGCATCAGTATGTTGCGGAAACTGATCTTCCAATGAGCCAGTTACATTGCGGGGCAAAGTGAGCAGCTATACGACGAGGATGGGATTCAGACCCATGCGTGCAGAGCACAATGGATTAGCAGTCCATCGCCTTAACCACTCGGCCACCTCGTCCTCTTCTCCTTGCCTTCTAGCAGTAAGTGTCGGACCCAGGTGTGAAAAGTGCGGAATGGGGGGAGAGGAGAAGCGTCCAAAGAGGCGGGGCTACACAGTACACATCGGGGAATTAGCTCAAATGGTAGAGCGCTCGCTTTGCATGTGAGAGGTAGAGGGATCAATGCCCTCATTCTCCACAATGCTTTACTATGAGTTTGGTAAAAACTAGTGTGATGCGGTGTCGGCTGGACCGAGTGATTTCCTCTGGATCGACACATATGACTTCCAGCAATCAAGCCATCAGTTGGCAGAGCTGATTCCATGTACTATGAACCCTGGACAAGAATCAAGTCTGGACATAGGGTGGAGTGTCTCATTCACACATGGTAGCACACAACAGGAGATAGTCTGTGTAAGATGCGTGCTCACTGACTAAGAATATTGTTTGGTTTTTCGGCGAGGGGTGATGTTGGTGCATTCAGCAGGCAGGACATGGCCACAAGCAACTAAGCCTCTTGCCGTTCTTGAATTTAACTGACCATTAGAGGGTGGGTCCTTAGATACAGAAGTTCCCAAATCCCGTCCTTTCTCCATTTAGACAGTTCATTGCAGGTTTGTAGTGCATGTGTTGAAGAGGCTGCACATTGCTCTCTGGTTAGAAGGCAAGTTGATGAGACCAATCTGTTAGTGGTTCGCAGAGTAAACTCAAATCAAGGGAAAGCATCTTTCAGTCATTATGCAACAAACAGCTGGAATAAACTTCCTGAAGATCTGAGACTTTCACCCACTCTGACCACTTTTAAAACTAGACTGAAAACTTTTATGTTCACCTTAGCTTTCTGCTAAATCTTCGCACTTTTAACGTCCGCACTGTTTTGATTATTGTCTATGTTTTTATTCTCTTTGTCTTCCTGTAATGCATTTGAATTCATGACATGTTGTGCTGTGAAGCACTTTGAGTCTGCCTTGTGTATGAAAAGTGCTATACAAATAAAGCTGCCTTGCCTTGCCTTGCCTTGATTCCCCGCAAGATCAACCTGTGTTTGAGCAGTGAGCATCTTGTGAGAGTGTTCATCTTTCCTTCCCTACCTTTTTTGGATTATTGTGAAGATTACAAAGTACATCAAAGACTTCCTCAAACACAAAGCAACATCTTGGCCTCTGAGGATGCAGCAGTGTGGTGACGAGATCATTACTCGTCTTCTGTTCAGCCCAGGAGTGAATTGAGCAGTGTGTTTAGGGTGAAGTTAATGCATTTTTCAGTGCATCAGTATGTTGCGGAAACTGATCTTCCAATGAGCCAGTTACATTGCGGGGCAAAGTGAGCAGCTATACGACGAGGATGGGATTCAGACCCATGCGTGCAGAGCACAATGGATTAGCAGTCCATCACCTTAACCACACGGCCACCTCGTCCTCTTCTCCTTGCTTTCTAACAGTAAGTGTCGGACCCAGGTGCGAAAAGTGCGGAATGGGGGGAGAGGAGAAGTGTCAAAAGGGGCGGGGCTACACAGTACACGTCGGGGAATTAGCTCAAATGGTAGAGCGCTCGCTTTGCATGTGAGAGGTAGAGCGATCAACGCCCTCATTCTCCACAATGCTTTGCTATGAGTTCGGTAAAAACTAGTGTAATGGGGTGTCGGATGGACCGAGTGATTTCCTCTGGATTGACACATATGACTTCCAGCATTCAAGCCATCAGTTGGCAGAGTTGATTCCATGTAGTATCAACCCTGGACAAGAATCAAGTCTGGACATAGGGTGGAGTGTCTCTTTCACACATGGTAGCACACAACAGGAGATAGTCTGTGTCAGATGCGTGCTCACTGACTAAGAATATTGTTTGGTTTTTCAGCGAGGGGTGATGTTGGTGCATTCAGCAGGCAGGACATGGCCACAAGCAACTAAGCCTCTTGCCGTTCCTTGAATTTAACTGACCATTAGAGGGTGGGTCCTTTGATACAGAAGTTCCAAAATCCCATCCTTTCTCCATTTAGACAGTTCATTGCAGGTTTGTAGTGCATGTGTTGAAGAGGCTGCACATTGCTCTCTGGTTAGAAGGCAAGTTGATTTCCCGCAAGATCAACCTGTGTTTGAACAGTGAGCGTGTTCATCTTTCCTTCCCTACCTTTTTTGGATTATTGTGAAGATTACAAAGTACATCAAAGACTTCCTCAAACACAAAGCAACATCGTGGCCTCTGAGGATGCAGCAGTGTGGTGACGAGATCATTACTCGTCTTCTGTTCAGCCCAGGAGTGAATTGAGCAGTGTGTTTAGGGTGAAGTTAATGCATTTTTCAGTGCATCAGTATGTTGCGGAAACTGATCTTCCAATGAGCCAATTACATTGCGGGGCAAAGTAAGCAGCTATACGACGAGGATGGGATTCGGAATGCGTGCAGAGCACAATGGATTAGCAGTCCATCGCCTTAACCACTCGGCCACCTCGTCCTCTTCTCCTTGCTTTCTAACAGTAAGTGTCAGACCCAGGTGCGAAAACTGCAGAATGGGGGGAGAGGAGAAGCGTCGAAAGGGGCTAAACAGTACGCATCGGGGAATTAGCTCAAATGGTAGAGCGCTCGCTTAGCATGTGAGAGGTAGAGGGATCAACGCCCTCATTCTCCACAATGCTTTACTATGAGTTTGGTAAAAACTAGTGTGATGCAGTGTCGCATGGACCGAGTGATTTCCTCTGGATCGACACATATGACTTCCAGCAATCAAGCCATCAGTTGGCAGAGCTGATTCCATGTACTATGAACCCTGGACAAGAATCAAGTCTGGACATAGGGTGGAGTGTCTCTTTCACACATGGTAGCACACAACAGGAGATAGTCTGTGTCAGATGCGTGCTCACTGACTAATAATATTGTTTGGTTTTTCAGCGAGGGGTGATGTTGGTGCATTCAAAAGGCAGGACATGGCCACAAGCAACTAAGCCTCTTGCCGTTCCTTGAATTTAACTGACCATTAGAGGGTGGGTCCTTAGATACAGAAGTTCCCAAATCCCGTCCTTTCTCCATTTAGACAGTTCATTGCAGGTTTGTAGTGCATGTGTTGAAGAGGCTGCACATTGCTCTCTGGTTAGAAGGCAAGTTGATTCCCCGCAAGATCAACCTGTGTTTGAGCAGTGAGCGTGTTCATCTTTCCTTCCCTACCTTTTTTGGATTATAGTGAAGATTACAAAGTACATCAAAGACTTCCTCAAACACAAAGCAACATCGTGGCCTCTGAGGATGCAGCAGTGTGGTGACGAGAGCATTACTCGTCTGCTGTTCAGCCCAGGAGTGAATTGAGCAGGGTGAAGTTAATGCATTTTTCAGTGCATCAGTATGTTGCGGAAACTGATCTTCCAATGAGCCAGTTACATTGCGAGGCAAAGTGAGCAGCTATACGACGAGGATGGGATTAAGACCCATGCGTGCAGAGCACAATGGATTAGCAGTCCATCACCTTAACCACTCGGCCACCTCGTCCTCTTCTCCTTGCCTTCTAACAGTAAGTGTCGGACCCAGGTGTGAAAAGTGCGGAATGGGGGGAGAGGAGAAGCGTCGAAAGGGGCGGGGCTACACAGTACACATCGGGGCATTAGCTCAAATGGTAGAGCGCTCGCTTTGCATGTGAGAGGTAGAGGGATCAACGCCCTCATTCTCCACAATGCTTTACTATGAGTTCAGTAAAAACTAGTGTGATGCGGTGTCGGATGGACTGAGTGATTTCCTCTGGTTCGACACATATGACTTCCAGCAATCAAGCCATCAGTTGGCAGAGCTGATTCCATGTACTATGAACCCTGGACAAGAATCAAGTCTGGACATAGGGTGGAGTGTCTCTTTCACACATGGTAGCACACAACAGGAGATAGTCTGTGTCAGATGCGTGCTCACTGACTAAGAATATTGTTTGGTTTTTCAGCGAGGGGTGATGTTGGTGCATTCAAAAGGCAGGACATGGCCACAAGCAACTAAGCCTCTTGCCGTTCCTTGAATTTAACTGACCATTAGAGGGTGGGTCCTTAGATACAGAAGTTCCCAAATCCCGTCCTTTCTCCATTTAGACAGTTCATTGCAGGTTTGTAGTGCATAAGTTGAAGAGGCTGCACATTGCTCTCTGGTTAGAAGGCAAGTTGATTCCCCGCAAGATCAACCTGTGTTTGAGCAGTGAGCGTGTTCATCTTTCCTTCCCTACCTTTTTTGGATTATTGTGAAGATTACAAAGTACATCAAAGACTTCCTCAAACACAAAGCAACATCGTGGCCTCTGAGGATGCAGCAGTGTGGTGACGAAATCATTACTCGTCTTCTGTTCAGCCCAGGAGGGAATTGAGCTTGGTGAAGGTAATGCATTTTTCAGTGCATCAGTATGTTGCAGAAACTGATCTTCCAATGAGCCAGTTACATTGCGGGGCAAAGTAAGCATCTATACGACGAGGATGGGATTCGGAATGCGTGCAGAGCACAATGGATTAGCAGTCCATCGCCTTAACCACTCGGCCACCTCGTCCTCTTCTCCTTGCTTTCTAACAGTAAGTGTCAGACCCAGGTGCGAAAACTGCAGAATGGGGGGAGAGGAGAAGCGTCGAAAGGGGCTAAACAGTACGCATCGGGGAATTAGCTCAAATGGTAGAGCGCTCGCTTAGCATGTGAGAGGTAGAGGGATCAACGCCCTCATTCTCCACAATGCTTTACTATGAGTTTGGTAAAAACTAGTGTGATGCAGTGTCGCATGGACCGAGTGAATTCCTCTGGATCGACACATATGACTTCCAGCAATCAAGCCATCAGTTGGCAGAGCTGATTCCATGTACTATGAACCCTGGACAAGAATCAAGTCTGGACATAGGGTGGAGTGTCTCTTTCACACATGGTAGCACACAACAGGAGATAGTCTGTGTCAGATGCGTGCTCACTGACTAAGAATATTGTTTGGTGTTTCAGCGAGGGGTGATGTTGGTGCATTCAGCAGGCAGGACATGGCCACAAGCAACTAAGCCTCTTGCCGTTCCTTGAATTTAACTGACCATTAGAGGGTGGGTCCTTAGATACAGAAGTTCCCAAATCCCGTCCTTTCTCCATTTAGACAGTTCATTGCAGGTTTGTAGTGCATGTGTTGAAGAGGCTGCACATTGCTCTCTGGTCAGAAGGCAAATTGATTCCCCGCAAGATCAACCTGTGTTTGAGCAGTGAGCGTGTTCATCTTTCCTTCCCTACCTTTTTTGGATTATAGTGAAGATTACAAAGTACATCAAAGACTTCCTCAAACACAAAGCAACATCGTGGCCTCTGAGGATGCAGCAGTGTGGTGACGAGATCATTACTCGTCTTCTGTTCAGCCCAGGAGTGAATTGAGCAGTGAAGTTAATGCATTTTTCAGTGCATCAGTATGTTGCGGAAACTGATATTCCAATGAGCCAGTTACATTGCGGGGCAAAGTGAGCAGCTATACGACAGGGATGGGATTCAGACCCATGCGTGCAGAGCACAATGGATTAGCAGTCCATCGCCTTAACCACTCGGCCACCTCGTCCTCTTCTCCTTGCCTTCTAGCAGTAAGTGTCGGACCCAGGTGTGAAAAGTGCGGAATGGGGGGAGAGGAGAAGCGTCGAAAGGGGCGGGGCTACACAGTACACGTCGGGGAATTAGCTCAAATGGTAGAGTGCTCGCTTCGCATGTGAGAGGTAGAGGGATCAACGCCCTCATTCTCCAAAATGCTTTACTATGAGTTCGGTAAAAACTAGTGTGATGCGGTGTCGGATGGACCGAGTGATTTCCTCTGGATCGACACATATGACTTCCAGCAATCAAGCCATCAGTTGGCAGAGCTGATTCCATGTACTATGAACCCTGGACAAGAATCAAGTCTGGACATAGGATGGAGTGTCTCTTTCACACATGGTAGCACACAACAGGAGATAGTCTGTGTCAGATGCGTGCTCACTGACTAAGAATATTGTTTGGTTTTTCAGCGAGGGGTGATGTTGGTGCATTCAGCAGGCAGGACATGGCCACAAGCAACTAAGCCTCTTGCCAACCTTGAATTTAACTGACCATTAGAGGGTGGGTCCTTAGATACAGAAGTTCCCAAATCCCGTCCTTTCTCCATTTAGACAGTTCATTGCAGGTTTGTAGTGCATGTGTTGAAGAGGCTGCACATTGCTCTCTGGTTAGAAGGCAAGTTGATTCCCCGCAAGATCAACCTGTGTTTGAGCAGTGAGCGTGTTCATCTTTCCTTCCCTACCTTTTTTGGATTATAGTGAAGATTACAAAGTACATCAAATACTTCCTCAAACACAAAGCCTCTGAGGATGCAGCAGTGTGGTGACGAGAGCATTACTCGTCTGCTGTTCAGCCCAGGAGTGAATTGAGCAGGCTGAAGGTAATGCATTTTTCAGTGCATCAGTATGTTGGGGAAACTGATCTTCCAATGAACCAGTTACATTGCGGGGCAAAGTAAGCATTTATACGATGAGGATGGGATTTGGACCCATGCGTGCAGAGCACAATGGATTAGCAGTCCATCGCCTTAACCACTCGGCCACCTCGTCCTCTTCTCCTTGCTTTCTAACAGTAAGTGTCGGACCCAGGTGCGAAAAGTGCGGAATGGGGGGAGAGGAGAAGCGTCGAAAGGGGCGGGGCTACACAGTACACATCGGGGAATTAGCTCAAATGGTAGAGCGCTCGCTTTGCATGTGAGAGGTAGAGGGATCAACGCCCTCATTCTCCACAATGCTTTACTATGAGTTCAGTAAAAACTAGTGTGATGCGGTGTCGGATGGACTGAGTGATTTCCTCTGGTTCGACACATATGACTTCCAGCAATCAAGCCATCAGTTGGCAGAGCTGATTCCATGTACTATGAACCCTGGACAAGAATCAAGTCTGGACATAGGGTGGAGTGTCTCTTTCACACATGGTAGCACACAACAGGAGATAGTCTGTGTCAGATGCGTGCTCACTGACTCAGAATATTGTTTGGTTTTTCAGCGAGGGGTGATGTTGGTGCATTCAAAAGGCAGGACATGGCCACAAGCAACTAAGCCTCTTGCCGTTCCTTGAATTTAACTGACCATTAGAGGGTGGGTCCTTAGATACAGAAGTTCCCAAATCCCGTCCTTTCTCCATTTAGACAGTTCATTGCAGGTTTGTAGTGCATAAGTTGAAGAGGCTGCACATTGCTCTCTGGTTAGAAGGCAAGTTGATTCCCCGCAAGATCAACCTGTGTTTGAGCAGTGAGCGTGTTCATCTTTCCTTCCCTACCTTTTTTGGATTAAGGTGAAGATTACAAAGTACATCAAAGACTTCCTCAAACACAAAGCAACATCGTGGCCTCTGAGGATGCAGCAGTGTGGTGACGAGATCATTACTCGTCTTCTGTTCAGCCCAGGAGTGAATTGAGCAGGGTGAAGGTAATGCATTTTTCAGTGCATCAGTATGTTGCAGAAACTGATCTTCCAATGAGCCAGTTACATTTTGGGGCAAAGTAAGCATCTATACAACGAGGATGGGATTCGGACCCGGGCGGGGCTACACAGTACACGTCGGGGAATTAGCTCAAATGGTAGAGTGCTCGCTTTGCATGTGAGAGGTAGAGGGATCAACGCCCTCATTCTCCACAATGCTTTACTATGAGTTCGGTAAAAACTAGTGTGATGCGGTGTCGGATGGACCGAGTGATTTCCTCTGGATCGACACATATGACTTCCAGCAATCAAGCCATCAGTTGGCAGAGCTGATTCCATGTACTATGAACCCTGGACAAGAATCAAGTCTGGACATAGGATGGAGTTTCTCTTTCACACATGGTAGCACACAACAGGAGATAGTCTGTGTCAGATGCGTGCTCACTGACTAAGAATATTGTTTTGTTTTTCAGCGAGGGGTGATGTTGGTGCATTCAGCAGGCAGGACATGGCCACAAGCAACTAAGCCTCTTGCCAACCTTGAATTTAACTGACCATTAGAGGGTGGGTCCTTAGATACAGAAGTTCCCAAATCCCGTCCTTTCTCCATTTAGACAGTTCATTGCAGGTTTGTAGTGCATGTGTTGAAGAGGCTGCACATTGCTCTCTGGTTAGAAGGCAAGTTGATTCCCCGCAAGATATACCTGTGTTTGAGCAGTGAGCGTGTTCATCTTTCCTTCCCTACCTTTTTTGGATTATAGTGAAGATTACAAAGTACATCAAATACTTCCTCAAACACAAAGCCTCTGAGGATGCAGCAGTGTGGTGACGAGAGCATTACTCGTCTGCTGTTCAGCCCAGGAGTGAATTGAGCAGGCTGAAGGTAATGCATTTTTCAGTGCATCAGTATGTTGGGGAAACTGATCTTCCAATGAACCAGTTACATTGCGGGGCAAAGTAAGCATTTATACGATGAGGATGGGATTTGGACCCATGCGTGCAGAGCACAATGGATTAGCAGTCCATCGCCTTAACCACTCGGCCACCTCGTCCTCTTCTCCTTGCTTTCTAACAGTAAGTGTCGGACCCAGGTGCGAAAAGTGCGGAATGGGGGGAGAGGAGAAGCGTCGAAAGGGGCGGGGCTACACAGTACACATCGGGGAATTAGCTCAAATGGTAGAGCGCTCGCTTTGCATGTGAGAGGTAGAGGGATCAACGCCCTCATTCTCCACAATGCTTTACTATGAGTTAAGTAAAAACTAGTGTGATGCGGTGTCGGATGGACTGAGTGATTTCCTCTGGTTCGACACATATGACTTCCAGCAATCAAGCCATCAGTTGGCAGAGCTGATTCCATGTACTATGAACCCTGGACAAGAATCAAGTCTGGACATAGGGTGGAGTGTCTCTTTCACACATGGTAGCACACAACAGGAGATAGTCTGTGTCAGATGCGTGCTCACTGACTCAGAATATTGTTTGGTTTTTCAGCGAGGGGTGATGTTGGTGCATCAAAAGGCAGGACATGGCCACAAGCAACTAAGCCTCTTGCCGTTCCTTGAATTTAACTGACCATTAGAGGGTGGGTCCTTAGATACAGAAGTTCCCAAATCCCGTCCTTTCTCCATTTAGACAGTTCATTGCAGGTTTGTAGTGCATAAGTTGAAGAGGCTGCACATTGCTCTCTGGTTAGAAGGCAAGTTGATTCCCCGCAAGATCAACCTGTGTTTGAGCAGTGAGCGTGTTCATCTTTCCTTCCCTACCTTTTTTGGATTAAGGTGAAGATTACAAAGTACATCAAAGACTTCCTCAAACACAAAGCAACATCGTGGCCTCTGAGGATGCAGCAGTGTGGTGACGAGATCATTACTCGTCTTCTGTTCAGCCCAGGAGTGAATTGAGCAGGGTGAAGGTAATGCATTTTTCAGTGCATCAGTATGTTGCAGAAACTGATCTTCCAATGAGCCAGTTACATTTTGGGGCAAAGTAAGCATCTATACAACGAGGATGGGATTCGGACCCGGGCGGGGCTACACAGTACACGTCGGGGAATTAGCTCAAATGGTAGAGTGCTCGCTTTGCATGTGAGAGGTAGAGGGATCAACGCCCTCATTCTCCACAATGCTTTACTATGAGTTCGGTAAAAACTAGTGTGATGCGGTGTCGGATGGACCGAGTGATTTCCTCTGGATCGACACATATGACTTCCAGCAATCAAGCCATCAGTTGGCAGAGCTGATTCCATGTACTATGAACCCTGGACAAGAATCAAGTCTGGACATAGGATGGAGTTTCTCTTTCACACATGGTAGCACACAACAGGAGATAGTCTGTGTCAGATGCGTGCTCACTGACTAAGAATATTGTTTTGTTTTTCAGCGAGGGGTGATGTTGGTGCATTCAGCAGGCAGGACATGGCCACAAGCAACTAAGCCTCTTGCCAACCTTGAATTTAACTGACCATTAGAGGGTGGGTCCTTAGATACAGAAGTTCCCAAATCCCGTCCTTTCTCCATTTAGACAGTTCATTGCAGGTTTGTAGTGCATGTGTTGAAGAGGCTGCACATTGCTCTCTGGTTAGAAGGCAAGTTGATTCCCCGCAAGATATACCTGTGTTTGAGCAGTGAGCGTGTTCATCTTTCCTTCCCTACCTTTTTTGGATTATAGTGAAGATTACAAAGTACATCAAAGACTTCCTCAAACACAAAGCAACATCGTGGCCTCTGAGGATGCAGCAGTGTGGTGACGAGATCATTACTCGTCTTCTGTTCAGCCCAGGAGTGAATTGAGCAGTGAAGTTAATGCATTTTTCAGTGCATCAGTATGTTGCGGAAACTGATATTCCAATGAGCCAGTTACATTGCGGGGCAAAGTGAGCAGCTATACGACAGGGATGGGATTCAGACCCATGCGTGCAGAGCACAATGGATTAGCAGTCCATCGCCTTAACCACTCGGCCACCTCGTCCTCTTCTCCTTGCTTTCTAACAGTAAGTGTCGGACCCAGGTGCGAAAAGTGCGGAATGGGGGGAGAGGAGAAGCGTCGAAAGGGGCGGGGCTACACAGTACACGTCGGGGAATTAGCTCAAATGGTAGAGTGCTCGCTTTGCATGTGAGAGGTAGAGGGATCAACGCCCTCATTCTCCACAATGCTTTACTATGAGTTCGGTAAAAACTAGTGTGATGCGGTGTCGGATGGACCGAGTGATTTCCTCTGGATCGACACATATGACTTCCAGCAATCAAGCCATCAGTTGGCAGAGCTGATTCCATGTACTATGAACCCTGGACAAGAATCAAGTCTGGACATAGGATGGAGTGTCTCTTTCACACATGGTAGCACACAACAGGAGATAGTCTGTGTCAGATGCGTGCTCACTGACTAAGAATATTGTTTGGTTTTTCAGCGAGGGGTGATGTTGGTGCATTCAGCAGGCAGGACATGGCCACAAGCAACTAAGCCTCTTGCCAACCTTGAATTTAACTGACCATTAGAGGGTGGGTCCTTAGATACAGAAGTTCCCAAATCCCGTCCTTTCTCCATTTAGACAGTTCATTGCAGGTTTGTAGTGCATGTGTTGAGGAGGCTGCACATTGCTCTCTGGTTAGAAGGCAAGTTGATTCCCTGCAAGATCAACCTGTGTTTGAGCAGTGAGCGTGTTCATCTTTCCTTCCCTACCTTTTTTGGATTATTGTGAAGATTACAAAGTACATCAAAGACTTCCTCAAACACAAAGCAACATCGTGGCCTCTGAGGATGCAGCAGTGTGGTGACGAGATCATTACTCGTCTTCTGTTCAGCCCAGGAGTGAATTGAGCAGTGAAGTTAATGCATTTTTCAGTGCATCAGTATGTTGCGGAATCTGATCTTCCAATGAGCCAGTTACATCGCGGGGCAAAGTGAGCAGCTATACGACGAGGATGGGATTCAGACCCATGCGTGCAGAGCACAAGGGATTAGCAGTCCATCGCCTTAACCACTCTGCCACTTCGTCCTCTTCTCCTTGACTTCTAACAGTAAGTGTCGGACCCAGGTGTGAAAAGTGCGGAATGGGGGGAGAGGAGAAGCGTCCAAAGAGGCGGGGCTACACAGTACACATTGGGGAATTAGCTCAAATGGTAGAGCGCTCGCTTTGCATGTGAGAGGTAGAGGGATCAACGCCCTCATTCTCCACAATGCTTTACTATGAGTTTGGTAAAAACTAGTGTGATGCTGTGTCGGATGGACCGAGTGATTTCCTCTGGATCGACACATATGACTTCCAGCAATCAAGCCATCAGTTGGCAGAGCTGATTCCATGTACTATGAACCCTGGACAAGAATCAAGTCTGGACATAGGGTGGAGTGTCTCTTTCACACATGGTAGCACACAACAGGAGATAGTCTGTGTCAGATGCGTGCTCACTGACTAAGAATATTGTTTGGTTTTTCAGCGAGGGGTGATGTTGGTGCATTCAGCAGGCAGGACATGGCCACAAGCAACTAAGCCTCTTGTCGTTCCTTGAATTTAACTGACCATTAGAGGGTGGGTCCTTAGATACAGAAGTTCCCAAATCCCGTCCTTTCTCCATTTAGACAGTTCATTGCAGGTTTGTAGAGCATGTGTTGAAGAGGCTGCACATTGCTCTCTGGTTAGAAGGCAAGTTGATTACCCGCAAGATCAACCTGTGTTTGAGCAGTGAGCGTGTTCATCTTTCCTTCCCTACCTTTTTTGGATTATTGTGAAGATTACAAAGTACATCAAAGACTTCCTCAAACACAAAGCAACATCGTGGCCTCTGAGGATGCAGCAGTGTGGTGAAGAGAGCATTACTCGTCTGCTGTTCAGCCCAGGAGTGAATTGAGCAGTGTGTTTAGGGTGAAGTTAATGCATTTTTCAGTGCATCAGTATGTTGCGGAAACTGATCTTCCAATGAGCCATTTACATTGCAGGGCAAAGTAAGCAGCTATACGACGAGGATGGGATCCGGACCCATGCGTGCAGAGCACAATGGATTAGCAGTCCATCGCCTTAACCACTCGGCCACCTCGTCCTCTTCTCCTTGCTTTCTAACAGTAAGTGTCGGACCCAGGTGCGAAAAGTGCGGAATGGGGGGAGAGGAGAAGTGTCGAAAGGGGCAGGGCTACACAGTACACGTCGGGGAATTAGCTCAAATGGTAGAGCGCTCGCTTTGCATGTGAGAGGTAGAGGGATCAACGCCCTCATTCTCCACAATGCTTTGCTATGAGTTCGGTAAAAACTAGTGTAATGCGGTGTCGGATGGACCGAGTGATTTCCTCTCGATTGACACATATGACTTCCAGCATTCAAGCCATCAGTTGGCAGAGCTGATTCCATGTACTATGAACCCTGGACAAGAATCAAGTCTGGACATAGGGTGGAGTGTCTCTTTCACACATGGTAGCACACAACAGGAGATAGTCTGTGTCAGATGCATGCTCACTGACTAAGAATATTGTTTGGTTTTTCAGCGAGGGGTGATGTTGGTGCATTCAGCAGGCAGGACATGGCCACAAGCAACTAAGCCTCTTGCCGTTCCTTGAATTTAACTGACCATTAGAGGGTGGGTCCTTTGATACAGAAGTTCCCAAATCCCGTCCTTTCTCCATTTAGACAGTTCATTGCAGGTTTGTAGTGCATGTGTTGAAGAGGCTGCACATTGCTCTCTGGTTAGAAGGCAAGTTGATTCCCCGCAAGATCAACCTGTGTTTGAGCAGTGAGCGTGTTCATCTTTCCTTCCCTACCTTTTTTGGATTAGTGTGAAGATTACAAAGAACATCAAAGACTTCCTCAAACACAAAGCAACATCTTGGCCTCTGAGGATGCAGCAGTGTGGTGACGAGATCATTACTCGTCTTCTGTTTATCCCAGGAGTGAATTGAGCAGTGTGTTTAGGGTGAAGTTAATGCATTTTTCAGTGCATCAGTATGTTGCGGAAACTGATCTTCCAATGAGCCAGTTACATTGCGGGGCAAAGTGAGCAGCTATACGACGAGGATGGGATTCAGACCCATGCGTGCAGAGCACAATGGATTAGCAGTCCATCGCCTTAACCACTCGGCCACCTCGTCCTCTTCTCCTTGCTTTCTAACAGTAAGTGTCGGACCCAGGTGCGAAAAGTGCAGAATGGGGGGAGAGGAGAAGCGTCGAAAGGGGCGGGGCTACACAGTACGCATCGGGGAATTAGCTCAAATGGTAGAGCGCTCGCTTAGCATGTGAGAGGTAGAGGGATCAACGCCCTCATTCTCCACAATGCTTTACTATGAGTTCGGTAAAAACTAGTGTGATGCGGTGTCGGATGGACCGAGTGATTTCCTCTGGATCGACACATATGACTTCCAGCAATCAAGCCATCAGTTGGCAGAGCTGATTCCATGTACTATGAACCCTGGACAAGAATCAGGTCTGGACATAGGGTGGAGTGTCTCTTTCACACATGGTAGCACACAACAGGAGATAGTCTGTGTCAGATGCGTGCTCACTGACTAAGAATATTGTTTGGTGTTTCAGCGAGGGGTGATGTTGGTGCATTCAGCAGGCAGGACATGGCCACAAGCAACTAAGCCTCTTGCCGTTCCTTGAATTTAACTGACCATTAGAGGGTGGGTACTTAGATGCAGAAGTTCCCAAATCCCGTCCTTTCTCCATTTAGACAGTTCATTGCAGGTTTGTAGTGCATGTGTTGAAGAGGCTGCACATTGCTCTCTGGTTAGAAGGCAAGTTGATTCCCTGCAAGATCAACCTGTGTTTGAGCAGTGAGCATCTTGTGAGAGTGTTCATCTTTCCTTCCCTACCTTTTTTGGATTATTGTGAAGATTACAAAGTACATCAAAGACTTCCTCAAACACAAAGCAACATTGTGGCCTCTGAGGATGCAGCAGTGTGGTGACGAGATCATTACTCGTCTGCTGTTCAGCCCAGGAGGGAATTGAGCAGTGTGTTTAGGGTGAAGTTAATGCATTTTTCAGTGCATCAGTATGTTGCGGAAACTGATACTCCAATGAGCCAATTACATTGCGGGGCAAAGTAAGCAGCTATACGACGAGGATGGGATTCGGGACCAATGCGTGCAGAGCACCATGGATTAGCAGTCCATCGCCTTAACCACACGGCCACCTCGTCCTCTTCTCCTTGCTTTCTAACAGTAAGTGTCGGACCCAGGTGCGAAAAGTGCGGAATGGGGGGAGAGGAGAAGTGTCAAAAGGGGCGGGGCTACACAGTACACGTCGGGGAATTAGCTCAAATGGTAGAGCGCTCGCTTTGCATGTGAGAGGTAGAGCGATCAACGCCCTCATTCTCCACAATGCTTTGCTATGAGTTCGGTAAAAACTAGTGTAATGGGGTGTCGGATGGACCGAGTGATTTCCTCTGGATTGACACATATGACTTCCAGCAATCAAGCCATCAGTTGGCAGAGCTGATTCCATGTACTATGAACCCTGGACAAGAATCAAGTCTGGACATAGGGTGGAGTGTCTCTTTCACACATGGTAGCACACAACAGGAGATAGTCTGTGTCAGATGCGTGCTCACTGACTAAGAATATTGTTTGGTTTTTCGGCGAGGGGTGATGTTGGTGCATTCAGCAGGCAGGACATGGCCACAAGCAACTAAGCCTCTTGCCGTTCTTGAATTTAACTGACCATTAGAGGGTGGGTCCTTAGATACAGAAGTTCCCAAATCCCATCCTTTCTCCATTTAGACAGTTCATTGCAGGTTTGTAGTGCATGTGTTGAAGAGGCTGCACATTGCTCTCTGGTTAGAAGGCAAGTTGATTCCCCGCAAGATCAACCTGTGTTTGAGCAGTGAGCGTGTTCATCTTTCCTTCCCTACCTTTTTTGGATTATTGTGAAGATTACAAAGTACATCAAAGACTTCCTCAAACACAAAGCAACATCGTGGCCTCTGAGGATGCAGCAGTGTGGTGACGAGAGCATTACTCGTCTGCTGTTCAGCCCAGGAGTGAATTGAGCAGGGTGAAGTTAATGCATTTTTCAGTGCATCAGTATGTTGCGGAAACTGATCTTCCAATGAGCCAGTTACATTGCGAGGCAAAGTGAGCAGCTATACGACGAGGATGGGATTAAGACCCATGCGTGCAGAGCACAATGGATTAGCAGTCCATCACCTTAACCACTCGGCCACCTCGTCCTCTTCTCCTTGCCTTCTAACAGTAAGTGTCGGACCCAGGTGTGAAAAGTGCGGAATGGGGGGAGAGGAGAAGCGTCGAAAGGGGCGGGGCTACACAGTACACATCGGGGAATTAGCTCAAATGGTAGAGCGCTCGCTTTGCATGTGAGAGGTAGAGGGATCAACGCCCTCATTCTCCACAATGCTTTACTATGAGTTCAGTAAAAACTAGTGTGATGCGGTGTCGGATGGACTGAGTGATTTCCTCTGGTTCGACACATATGACTTCCAGCAATCAAGCCATCAGTTGGCAGAGCTGATTCCATGTACTATGAACCCTGGACAAGAATCAAGTCTGGACATAGGGTGGAGTGTCTCTTTCACACATGGTAGCACACAACAGGAGATAGTCTGTGTCAGATGCGTGCTCACTGACTAAGAATATTGTTTGGTTTTTCAGCGAGGGGTGATGTTGGTGCATTCAGCAGGCAGGACATGGCCACAAGCAACTAAGCCTCTTGCCGTTCCTTGAATTTAACTGACCATTAGAGGGTGGGTCCTTAGATACAGAAGTTCCCAAATCCCGTCCTTTCTCCATTTAGACAGTTCATTGCAGGTTTGTAGTGCATGTGTTGAAGAGGCTGCACATTGCTCTCTGGTTAGAAGGCAAGTTGATTTCCCGCAAGATCAACCTGTGTTTGAACAGTGAGCGTGTTCATCTTTCCTTCCCTACCTTTTTTGGATTATTGTGAAGAATTCAAAGTACATCAAAGACTTCCTCAAACACAAAGCAACATCTTGGCCTCTGAGGATGCAGCAGTGTGGTGACGAGATCATTACTCGTCTTCTGTTCAGCCCAGGAGTGAATTGAGCAGTGTGTTTAGGGTGAAGTTAATGCATTTTTCAGTGCATCAGTATGTTGCGGAAACTGATCTTCCAATGAGCCAGTTACATTGCGGGGCAAAGTGAGCAGCTATACGACGAGGATGGGATTCAGACCCATGCGTGCAGAGCACAATGGATTAGCAGTCCATCACCTTAACCACACGGCCACCTCGTCCTCTTCTCCTTGCTTTCTAACAGTAAGTGTCGGACCCAGGTGCGAAAAGTGCGGAATGGGGGGAGAGGAGAAGTGTCAAAAGGGGCGGGGCTACACAGTACACGTCGGGGAATTAGCTCAAATGGTAGAGCGCTCGCTTTGCATGTGAGAGGTAGAGCGATCAACGCCCTCATTCTCCACAATGCTTTGCTATGAGTTCGGTAAAAACTAGTGTAATGGGGTGTCGGATGGACCGAGTGATTTCCTCTGGATTGACACATATGACTTCCAGCATTCAAGCCATCAGTTGGCAGAGTTGATTCCATGTAGTATGAACCCTGGACAAGAATCAAGTCTGGACATAGGGTGGAGTGTCTCTTTCACACATGGTAGCACACAACAGGAGATAGTCTGTGTCAGATGCGTGCTCACTGACTAAGAATATTGTTTGGTTTTTCAGCGAGGGGTGATGTTGGTGCATTCAGCAGGCAGGACATGGCCACAAGCAACTAAGCCTCTTGCCGTTCCTTGAATTTAACTGACCATTAGAGGGTGGGTCCTTTGATACAGAAGTTCCAAAATCCCATCCTTTCTCCATTTAGACAGTTCATTGCAGGTTTGTAGTGCATGTGTTGAAGAGGCTGCACATTGCTCTCTGGTTAGAAGGCAAGTTGATTTCCCGCAAGATCAACCTGTGTTTGAACAGTGAGCGTGTTCATCTTTCCTTCCCTACCTTTTTTGGATTATTGTGAAGATTACAAAGTACATCAAAGACTTCCTCAAACACAAAGCAACATCTTGGCCTCTGAGGATGCAGCAGTGTGGTGACGAGATCATTACTCGTCTTCTGTTCAGCCCAGGAGTGAATTGAGCAGTGTGTTTAGGGTGAAGTTAATGCATTTTTCAGTACATCAGTATGTTGCGGAAACTGATCTTCCAATGAGCCAGTTACATTGCGGGGCAAAGTGAGCAGCTATACGACGAGGATGGGATTCAGACCCATGCGTGCAGAGCACAATGGATTAGCAGTCCATCGCCTTAACCACTCGGCCACCTCGTCCTCTTCTCCTTGCCTTCTAGCAGTAAGTGTCGGACCCAGGTGTGAAAAGTGCGGAATGGGGGGAGAGGAGAAGCGTCCAAAGAGGCGGGGCTACACAGTACACATCGGGGAATTAGCTCAAATGGTATAGCGCTCGCTTTGAATGTGAGAGGTAGAGGGATCAATGCCCTCATTCTCCACAATGCTTTACTATGAGTTCGGTAAAAACTAGTGTGATGCGGTGTCGGCTGGACCGAGTGATTTCCTCTGGATCGACACATATGACTTCCAGCAATCAAGCCATCAGTTGGCAGAGCTGATTCCATGTACTATGAACCCTGGACAAGAATCAAGTCTGGACATAGGGTGGAGTGTCTCATTCACACATGGTAGCACACAACAGGAGATAGTCTGTGTAAGATGCGTGCTCACTGACTAAGAATATTGTTTGGTTTTTCGGCGAGGGGTGATGTTGGTGCATTCAGCAGGCAGGACATGGCCACAAGCAACTAAGCCTCTTGCCGTTCTTGAATTTAACTGACCATTAGAGGGTGGGTCCTTAGATACAGAAGTTCCCAAATCCCGTCCTTTCTCCATTTAGACAGTTCATTGCAGGTTTGTAGTGCATGTGTTGAAGAGGCTGCACATTGCTCTCTGGTCAGAAGGCAAGTTGATTCCCCGCAAGATCAACCTGTGTTTGAGCAGTGAGCGTGTTCATCTTTCCTTCCCTACCTTTTTTGGATTATAGTGAAGATTACAAAGTACATCAAAGACTTCCTCAAACACAAAGCAACATCGTGGCCTCTGAGGATGCAGCAGTGTGGTGACGAGAGCATTACTCGTCTGCTGTTCAGCCCAGGAGTGAATTGAGCAGGGTGAAGTTAATGCATTTTTCAGTGCATCAGTATGTTGCGGAAACTGATCTTCCAATGAGCCAGTTACATTGCGAGGCAAAGTGAGCAGCTATACGACGAGGATGGGATTAAGACCCATGCGTGCAGAGCACAATGGATTAGCAGTCCATCACCTTAACCACTCGGCCACCTCGTCCTCTTCTCCTTGCCTTCTAACAGTAAGTGTCGGACCCAGGTGTGAAAAGTGCGGAATGGGGGGAGAGGAGAAGCGTCGAAAGGGGCTGGGCTACACAGTACACATCGGGGAATTAGCTCAAATGGTAGAGCGCTCGCTTTGCATGTGAGAGGTAGAGGGATCAACGCCCTCATTCTCCACAATGCTTTACTATGAGTTCAGTAAAAACTAGTGTGATGCGGTGTCGGATGGACTGAGTGATTTCCTCTGGTTCGACACATATGACTTCCAGCAATCAAGCCATCAGTTTGCAGAGCTGATTCCATGTACTATGAACCCTGGACAAGAATCAAGTCTGGACATAGGGTGGAGTGTCTCTTTCACACATGGTAGCACACAACAGGAGATAGTCTGTGTCAGATGCGTGCTCACTGACTAAGAATATTGTTTGGTTTTTCAGCGAGGGGTGATGTTGGTGCATTCAGCAGGCAGGACATGGCCACAAGCAACTAAGCCTCTTGCCGTTCCTTGAATTTAACTGACCATTAGAGGGTGGGTCCTTAGATACAGAAGTTCCCAAATCCCGTCCTTTCTCCATTTAGACAGTTCATTGCAGGTTTGTAGTGCATGTGTTGAAGAGGCTGCACATTGCTCTCTGGTCAGAAGGCAAGTTGATTCCCCGCAAGATCAACCTGTGTTTGAGCAGTGAGCGTGTTCATCTTTCCTTCCCTACCTTTTTTGGATTATAGTGAAGATTACAAAGTACATCAAAGACTTCCTCAAACACAAAGCAACATCGTGGCCTCTGAGGATGCAGCAGTGTGGTGACGAGAGCATTACTCGTCTTCTGTTCAGCCCAGGAGTGAATTGAGCAGGGTGAAGTTAATGCATTTTTCAGTGCATCAGTATGTTGCGGAAACTGATCTTCCAATGAGCCAGTTACATTGCGAGGCAAAGTGAGCAGCTATACGACGAGGATGGGATTAAGACCCATGCGTGCAGAGCACAATGGATTAGCAGTCCATCACCTTAACCACTCGGCCACCTCGTCCTCTTCTCCTTGCCTTCTAACAGTAAGTGTCGGACCCAGGTGTGAAAAGTGCGGAATGGGGGGAGAGGAGAAGCGTCGAAAGGGGCGGGGCTACACAGTACACATCGGGGAATTAGCTCAAATGGTAGAGCGCTCGCTTTGCATGTGAGAGGTAGAGGGATCAACGCCCTCATTCTCCACAATGCTTTACTATGAGTTCAGTAAAAACTAGTGTGATGCGGTGTCGGATGGACTGAGTGATTTCCTCTGGTTCGACACATATGACTTCCAGCAATCAAGCCATCAGTTGGCAGAGCTGATTCCATGTACTATGAACCCTGGACAAGAATCAAGGCTGGACATAGGGTGGAGTGTCTCTTTCACACATGGTAGCACACAACAGGAGATAGTCTGTGTCAGATGCGTGCTCACTGACTAAGAATATTGTTTGGTTTTTCAGCGAGGGGTGATGTTGGTGCATTCAAAAGGCAGGACATGGCCACAAGCAACTAAGCCTCTTGCCGTTCCTTGAATTTAACTGACCATTAGAGGGTGGGTCCTTAGATACAGAAGTTCCCAAATCCCGTCCTTTCTCCATTTAGACAGTTCATTGCAGGTTTGTAGTGCATAAGTTGAAGAGGCTGCACATTGCTCTCTGGTTAGAAGGCAAGTTGATTCCCCGCAAGATCAACCTGTGTTTGAGCAGTGAGCGTGTTCATCTTTCCTTCCCAACCTTTTTTGGATTAAGGTGAAGATTACAAAGTACATCAAAGACTTCCTCAAACACAAAGCAACATCGTGGCCTCTGAGGATGCAGCAGTGTGGTGACGAGATCATTACTCGTCTTCTGTTCAGCCCAGGAGTGAATTGAGCAGGGTGAAGGTAATGCATTTTTCAGTGCATCAGTATGTTGCAGAAACTGATCTTCCAATGAGCCAGTTACATTGCGGGGCAAAGTAAGCATCTATACAACGAGGATGGGATTCGGACCCATGCGTGAAGAGCACAATGGATTAGCAGTCCATCACCTTAACCACTCGGCCACCTCGTCCTCTTCTCCTTGCCTTCTAACAGTAAGTGTCGGACCCAGGTGTGAAAAGTGCGGAATGGGGGGAGAGTTGAAGCGTCGAAAGGGGCGGGGCTACACAGTACACGTCGGGGAATTAGCTCAAATGGTAGAGTGCTCGCTTTGCATGTGAGAGGTAGAGAGATCAACGCCCTCATTCTCCACAATGCTTTACTATGAGTTCGGTAAAAACTAGTGTGATGCGGTGTCGGATGGACCGAGTGATTTCCTCTGGATCGACACATATGACTTCCAGCAATCAAGCCATCAGTTGGCAGAGCTGATTCCATGTACTATGAACCCTGGACAAGAATCAAGTCTGGACATAGGGTGGAGTGTCTCTTTCACACATGGTAGCACACAACAGGAGATAGTCTGTGTCAGATGCGTGCTCACTGACTAAGAATATTGTTTGGTTTTTCAGCGAGGGGTGATGTTGGTGCATTCAGCAGGCAGGACATGGCCACAAGCAACTAAGCCTCTTGCCGTTCCTTGAATTTAACTGACCATTAGAGGGTGGGTCCTTAGATACAGAAGTTCCCAAATCCCGTCCTTTCTCCATTTAGACAGTTCATTGCAGGTTTGTAGTGCATGTGTTGAAGAGGCTGCACATTGCTCTCTGGTCAGAAGGCAAGTTGATTCCCCGCAAGATCAACCTGTGTTTGAGCAGTGAGCGTGTTCATCTTTCCTTCCCTACCTTTTTTGGATTATAGTGAAGATTACAAAGTACATCAAAGACTTCCTCAAACACAAAGCAACATCGTGGCCTCTGAGGATGCAGCAGTGTGGTGACGAGAGCATTACTCGTCTTCTGTTCAGCCCAGGAGTGAATTGAGCAGGGTGAAGTTAATGCATTTTTCAGTGCATCAGTATGTTGCGGAAACTGATCTTCCAATGAGCCAGTTACATTGCGAGGCAAAGTGAGCAGCTATACGACGAGGATGGGATTAAGACCCATGCGTGCAGAGCACAATGGATTAGCAGTCCATCACCTTAACCACTCGGCCACCTCGTCCTCTTCTCCTTGCCTTCTAACAGTAAGTGTCGGACCCAGGTGTGAAAAGTGCGGAATGGGGGGAGAGGAGAAGCGTCGAAAGGGGCGGGGCTACACAGTACACATCGGGGAATTAGCTCAAATGGTAGAGCGCTCGCTTTGCATGTGAGAGGTAGAGGGATCAACGCCCTCATTCTCCACAATGCTTTACTATGAGTTCAGTAAAAACTAGTGTGATGCGGTGTCGGATGGACTGAGTGATTTCCTCTGGTTCGACACATATGACTTCCAGCAATCAAGCCATCAGTTGGCAGAGCTGATTCCATGTACTATGAACCCTGGACAAGAATCAAGGCTGGACATAGGGTGGAGTGTCTCTTTCACACATGGTAGCACACAACAGGAGATAGTCTGTGTCAGATGCGTGCTCACTGACTAAGAATATTGTTTGGTTTTTCAGCGAGGGGTGATGTTGGTGCATTCAAAAGGCAGGACATGGCCACAAGCAACTAAGCCTCTTGCCGTTCCTTGAATTTAACTGACCATTAGAGGGTGGGTCCTTAGATACAGAAGTTCCCAAATCCCGTCCTTTCTCCATTTAGACAGTTCATTGCAGGTTTGTAGTGCATAAGTTGAAGAGGCTGCACATTGCTCTCTGGTTAGAAGGCAAGTTGATTCCCCGCAAGATCAACCTGTGTTTGAGCAGTGAGCGTGTTCATCTTTCCTTCCCAACCTTTTTTGGATTAAGGTGAAGATTACAAAGTACATCAAAGACTTCCTCAAACACAAAGCAACATCGTGGCCTCTGAGGATGCAGCAGTGTGGTGACGAGATCATTACTCGTCTTCTGTTCAGCCCAGGAGTGAATTGAGCAGGGTGAAGGTAATGCATTTTTCAGTGCATCAGTATGTTGCAGAAACTGATCTTCCAATGAGCCAGTTACATTGCGGGGCAAAGTAAGCATCTATACAACGAGGATGGGATTCGGACCCATGCGTGAAGAGCACAATGGATTAGCAGTCCATCACCTTAACCACTCGGCCACCTCGTCCTCTTCTCCTTGCCTTCTAACAGTAAGTGTCGGACCCAGGTGTGAAAAGTGCGGAATGGGGGGAGAGTTGAAGCGTCGAAAGGGGCGGGGCTACACAGTACACGTCGGGGAATTAGCTCAAATGGTAGAGTGCTCGCTTTGCATGTGAGAGGTAGAGAGATCAACGCCCTCATTCTCCACAATGCTTTACTATGAGTTCGGTAAAAACTAGTGTGATGCGGTGTCGGATGGACCGAGTGATTTCCTCTGGATCGACACATATGACTTCCAGCAATCAAGCCATCAGTTGGCAGAGCTGATTCCATGTACTATGAACCCTGGACAAGAATCAAGTCTGGACATAGGGTGGAGTGTCTCTTTCACACATGGTAGCACACAACAGGAGATAGTCTGTGTCAGATGCGTGCTCACTGACTAAGAATATTGTTTGGTTTTTCAGCGAGGGGTGATGTTGGTGCATTCAGCAGGCAGGACATGGCCACAAGCAACTAAGCCTCTTGCCGTTCCTTGAATTTAACTGACCATTAGAGGGTGGGTCCTTAGATACAGAAGTTCCCAAATCCCGTCCTTTCTCCATTTAGACAGTTCATTGCAGGTTTGTAGTGCATGTGTTGAAGAGGCTGCACATTGCTCTCTGGTCAGAAGGCAAGTTGATTCCCCGCAAGATCAACCTGTGTTTGAGCAGTGAGCGTGTTCATCTTTCCTTCCCTACCTTTTTTGGATTATAGTGAAGATTACAAAGTACATCAAAGACTTCCTCAAACACAAAGCAACATCGTGGCCTCTGAGGATGCAGCAGTGTGGTGACGAGAGCATTACTCGTCTTCTGTTCAGCCCAGGAGTGAATTGAGCAGGGTGAAGTTAATGCATTTTTCAGTGCATCAGTATGTTGCGGAAACTGATCTTCCAATGAGCCAGTTACATTGCGAGGCAAAGTGAGCAGCTATACGACGAGGATGGGATTAAGACCCATGCGTGCAGAGCACAATGGATTAGCAGTCCATCACCTTAACCACTCGGCCACCTCGTCCTCTTCTCCTTGCCTTCTAACAGTAAGTGTCGGACCCAGGTGTGAAAAGTGCGGAATGGGGGGAGAGGAGAAGCGTCGAAAGGGGCGGGGCTACACAGTACACATCGGGGAATTAGCTCAAATGGTAGAGCGCTCGCTTTGCATGTGAGAGGTAGAGGGATCAACGCCCTCATTCTCCACAATGCTTTACTATGAGTTCAGTAAAAACTAGTGTGATGCGGTGTCGGATGGACTGAGTGATTTCCTCTGGTTCGACACATATGACTTCCAGCAATCAAGCCATCAGTTGGCAGAGCTGATTCCATGTACTATGAACCCTGGACAAGAATCAAGTCTGGACATAGGGTGGAGTGTCTCTTTCACACATGGTAGCACACAACAGGAGATAGTCTGTGTCAGATGCGTGCTCACTGACTAAGAATAGTGTTTGGTTTTTCAGCGAGGGGTGATGTTGGTGCATTCAAAAGGCAGGACATGGCCACAAGCAACTAAGCCTCTTGCCGTTCCTTGAATTTAACTGACCATTAGAGGGTGGGTCCTTAGATACAGAAGTTCCCAAATCCCGTCCTTTCTCCATTTAGACAGTTCATTGCAGGTTTGTAGTGCATGTGTTGAAGAGGCTGCACATTGCTCTCTGGTTAGAAGGCAAGTTGATTCTCCGCAAGATCAACCTGTGTTTGAGCAGTGAGCGTGTTCATCTTTCCTTCCCTACCTTTTTTGGATTATTGTGAAGATTACAAAGTACATCAAAGACTTCCTCAAACACAAAGCAACATCGTGGCCTCTGAGGATGCAGCAGTGTGGTGACGAGAGAATTACTCGTCTGCTGTTCAGCCCAGGAGTGAATTGAGCAGTGTGTTTAGGGTGAAGTTAATGCATTTTTCAGTGCATCAGTATGTTGCGGAAACTGATCTTCCAATGAGCCAGTTACATTGCAGGGCAAAGTAAGCAGCTATACGACGAGGATGGGATCCGGACCCATGCGTGCAGAGCACAATGGATTAGCAGTCCATCGCCTTAACCAATCGGCCACCTCGTCCTCTTCTCCTTGCTTTCTAACAGTAAGTGTCGGACCCAGGTGCGAAAAGTGCGGAATGGGGGGAGAGGAGAAGTGTCGAAAGGGGCAGGGCTACACAGTACACGTCGGGGAATTAGCTCAAATGGTACAGCGCTCGCTTTGCATGTGAGAGGTAGAGGGATCAACGCCCTCATTCTCCACAATGCTTTGCTATGAGTTCGGTAAAAACTAGTGTAATGCGGTGTCGGATGGACCGAGTGATTTCCTCTGGATTGACACATATGACTTCCAGCATTCAAGCCATCAGTTGGCAGAGTTGATTCCATGTAGTATGAACCCTGGACAAGAATCAAGTCTGGACATAGGGTGGAGTGTCTCTTTCACACATGGTAGCACACAACAGGAGATAGTTTGTGTCAGATGCGTGCTCACTGACTAAGAATATTGTTTGGTTTTTCGGCGAGGGGTGATGTTGGTGCATTCAGCAGGCAGGACATGGCCACAAGCAACTAAGCCTCTTGCCGTTCCTTGAATTTAACTGACCATTAGAGGGTGGGTCCTTTGATACAGAAGTTCCAAAATCCCATCCTTTCTCCATTTAGACAGTTCATTGCAGGTTTGTAGTGCATGTGTTGAAGAGGCTGCACATTGCTCTCTGGTTAGAAGGCAAGTTGATTTCCCGCAAGATCAACCTGTGTTTGAACAGTGAGCGTGTTCATCTTTCCTTCCCTACCTTTTTTGGATTATTGTGAAGATTACAAAGTACATCAAAGACTTCCTCAAACACAAAGCAACATCTTGGCCTCTGAGGATGCAGCAGTGTGGTGACGAGATCATTACTCGTCTTCTGTTCAGCCCAGGAGTGAATTGAGCAGTGTGTTTAGGGTGAAGTTAATGCATTTTTCAGTGCATCAGTATGTTGCGGAAACTGATCTTCCAATGAGCCAGTTACATTGCGGGGCAAAGTGAGCAGCTATACGACGAGGATGGGATTCAGACCCATGCGTGCAGAGCACAATGGATTAGCAGTCCATCGCCTTAACCACTCGGCCACCTCGTCCTCTTCTCCTTGCCTTCTAGCAGTAAGTGTCGGACCCAGGTGTGAAAAGTGCGGAATGGGGGGGGAGGAGAAGCGTCCAAAGAGGCGGGGCTACACAGTACACATCGGGGAATTAGCTCAAATGGTAGAGCGCTCGCTTTGCATGTGAGAGGTAGAGGGATCAATGCCCTCATTCTCCACAATGCTTTACTATGAGTTCGGTAAAAACTAGTGTGATGCGGTGTCGGCTGGACCGAGTGATTTCCTCTGGATCGACACATATGACTTCCAGCAATCAAGCCATCAGTTGGCAGAGCTGATTCCATGTACTATGAACCCTGGACAAGAATCAAGTCTGGACATAGGGTGGAGTGTCTCTTTCACACATGGTAGCACACAACAGGAGATAGTCTGTGTCAGATGCGTGCTCACTGACTAAGAATATTGTTTGGTTTTTCGGCGAGGGGTGATGTTGGTGCATTCAGCAGGCAGGACATGGCCACAAGCAACTAAGCCTCTTGCCGTTCTTGAATTTAACTGACCATTAGAGGGTGGGTCCTTAGATACAGAAGTTCCCAAATCCCGTCCTTTCTCCATTTAGACAGTTCATTGCAGGTTTGTAGTGCATGTGTTGAAGAGGCTGCACATTGCTCTCTGGTTAGAAGGCAAGTTGATTCCCCGCAAGATCAACCTGTGTTTGAGCAGTGAGCATCTTGTGAGAGTGTTCATCTTTCCTTCCCTCCCTTTTTTGGATTATTGTGAAGATTACAAAGTACATCAAAGACTTCCTCAAACACAAAGCAACATTGTGGCCTCTGAGGATGCAGCAGTGTGGTGACGAGATCATTACTCGTCTGCTGTTCAGCCCAGGAGGGAATTGAGCAGTGTGTTTAGGGTGAAGTTAATGCATTTTTCAGTGCATCAGTATGTTGCGGAAACTGATATTCCAATGAGCCAATTACATTGCGGGGCAAAGTAAGCAGCTATACGACGAGGATGGGATTCGGAATGCGTGCAGAGCACAATGGATTAGCAGTCCATCGCCTTAACCACTCGGCCACCTCGTCCTCTTCTCCTTGCTTTCTAACAGTAAGTGTCAGACCCAGGTGCGAAAACTGCAGAATGGGGGGAGAGGAGAAGCGTCGAAAGGGGCTAAACAGTACGCATCGGGGAATTAGCTCAAATGGTAGAGCGCTCGCTTAGCATGTGAGAGGTAGAGGGATCAACGCCCTCATTCTCCACAATGCTTTACTATGAGTTTGGTAAAAACTAGTGTGATGCAGTGTCGCATGGACCGAGTGATTTCCTCTGGATCGACACATATGACTTCCAGCAATCAAGCCATCAGTTGGCAGAGCTGATTCCATGTACTATGAACCCTGGACAAGAATCAAGTCTGGACATAGGGTGGAGTGTCTCTTTCACACATGGTAGCACACAACAGGAGATAGTCTGTGTCAGATGCGTGCTCACTGACTAAGAATATTGTTTGGTGTTTCAGCAAGGGGTGATGTTGGTGCATTCAGCAGGCAGGACATGGCCACAAGCAACTAAGCCTCTTGCCGTTCCTTGAATTTAACTGACCATTAGAGGGTGGGTCCTTAGATACAGAAGTTCCCAAATCCCGTCCTTTCTCCATTTAGACAGTTCATTGCAGGTTTGTAGTGCATGTGTTGAAGAGGCTGCACATTGCTCTCTGGTCAGAAGGCAAGTTGATTCCCCGCAAGATCAACCTGTGTTTGAGCAGTGAGCGTGTTCATCTTTCCTTCCCTACCTTTTTTGGATTATAGTGAAGATTACAAAGTACATCAAAGACTTCCTCAAACACAAAGCAACATCGTGGCCTCTGAGGATGCAGCAGTGTGGTGACGAGAGCATTACTCGTCTGCTGTTCAGCCCAGGAGTGAATTGAGCAGGGTGAAGTTAATGCATTTTTCAGTGCATCAGTATGTTGCGGAAACTGATCTTCCAATGAGCCAGTTACATTGCGAGGCAAAGTGAGCAGCTATACGACGAGGATGGGATTAAGACCCATGCGTGCAGAGCACAATGGATTAGCAGTCCATCACCTTAACCACTCGGCCACCTCGTCCTCTTCTCCTTGCCTTCTAACAGTAAGTGTCGGACCCAGGTGTGAAAAGTGCGGAATGGGGGGAGAGGAGAAGCGTCGAAAGGGGCGGGGCTACACAGTACACATCGGGGAATTAGCTCAAATGGTAGAGCGCTCGCTTTGCATGTGAGAGGTAGAGGGATCAACGCCCTCATTCTCCACAATGCTTTACTATGAGTTCAGTAAAAACTAGTGTGATGCGGTGTCGGATGGACTGAGTGATTTCCTCTGGTTCGACACATATGACTTCCAGCAATCAAGCCATCAGTTGGCAGAGCTGATTCCATGTACTATGAACCCTGGACAAGAATCAAGTCTGGACATAGGGTGGAGTGTCTCTTTCACACATGGTAGCACACAACAGGAGATAGTCTGTGTCAGATGCGTGCTCACTGACTAAGAATATTGTTTGGTTTTTCAGCGAGGGGTGATGTTGGTGCATTCAGCAGGCAGGACATGGCCACAAGCAACTAAGCCTCTTGCCGTTCCTTGAATTTAACTGACCATTAGAGGGTGGGTCCTTAGATACAGAAGTTCCCAAATCCCGTCCTTTCTCCATTTAGACAGTTCATTGCAGGTTTGTAGTGCATGTGTTGAAGAGGCTGCACATTGCTCTCTGGTTAGAAGGCAAGTTGATTTCCCGCAAGATCAACCTGTGTTTGAACAGTGAGCGTGTTCATCTTTCCTTCCCTACCTTTTTTGGATTATAGTGAAGATTACAAAGTACATCAAAGACTTCCTCAAACACAAAGCAACATCGTGGCCTCTGAGGATGCAGCAGTGTGGTGACGAGAGCATTACTCGTCTGCTGTTCAGCCCAGGAGTGAATTGAGCAGGGTGAAGTTAATGCATTTTTCAGTGCATCAGTATGTTGCGGAAACTGATCTTCCAATGAGCCAGTTACATTGCGAGGCAAAGTGAGCAGCTATACGACGAGGATGGGATTAAGACCCATGCGTGCAGAGCACAATGGATTAGCAGTCCATCACCTTAACCACTCGGCCACCTCGTCCTCTTCTCCTTGCCTTCTAACAGTAAGTGTCGGACCCAGGTGTGAAAAGTGCGGAATGGGGGGAGAGGAGAAGCGTCGAAAGGGGCGGGGCTACACAGTACACATCGGGGAATTAGCTCAAATGGTAGAGCGCTCGCTTTGCATGTGAGAGGTAGAGGGATCAACGCCCTCATTCTCCACAATGCTTTACTATGAGTTCAGTAAAAACTAGTGTGATGCGGTGTCGGATGGACTGAGTGATTTCCTCTGGTTCGACACATATGACTTCCAGCAATCAAGCCATCAGTTGGCAGAGCTGATTCCATGTACTATGAACCCTGGACAAGAATCAAGTCTGGACATAGGGTGGAGTGTCTCTTTCACACATGGTAGCACACAACAGGAGATAGTCTGTGTCAGATGCGTGCTCACTGACTAAGAATATTGTTTGGTTTTTCAGCGAGGGGTGATGTTGGTGCATTCAGCAGGCAGGACATGGCCACAAGCAACTAAGCCTCTTGCCGTTCCTTGAATTTAACTGACCATTAGAGGGTGGGTCCTTTGATACAGAAGTTCCAAAATCCCGTCCTTTCTCCATTTAGACAGTTCATTGCAGGTTTGTAGTGCATGTGTTGAAGAGGCTGCACATTGCTCTCTGGTTAGAAGGCAAGTTGATTTCCCGCAAGATCAACCTGTGTTTGAACAGTGAGCGTGTTCATCTTTCCTTCCCTACCTTTTTTGGATTATTGTGAAGATTACAAAGTACATCAAAGACTTCCTCAAACACAAAGCAATATCTTGGCCTCTGAGGATGCAGCAGTGTGGTGACGAGATCATTACTCGTCTTCTGTTCAGCCCAGGAGTGAATTGAGCAGTGTGTTTAGGGTGAAGTTAATGCATTTTTCAGTGCATCAGTATGTTGCGGAAACTGATCTTCCAATGAGCCAGTTACATTGCGGGGCAAAGTGAGCAGCTATACGACGAGGATGGGATTCAGACCCATGCGTGCAGAGCACAATGGATTAGCAGTCCATCGCCTTAACCACTCGGCCACCTCGTCCTCTTCTCCTTGCCTTCTAGCAGTAAGTGTCGGACCCAGGTGTGAAAAGTGCGGAATGGGGGGAGAGGAGAAGCGTCCAAAGAGGCGGGGCTACACAGTACACATCGGGGAATTAGCTCAAATGGTAGAGCGCTCGCTTTGCATGTGAGAGGTAGAGGGATCAATGCCCTCATTCTCCACAATGCTTTACTATGAGTTCGGTAAAAACTAGTGTGATGCGGTGTCGGCTGGACCGAGTGATTTCCTCTGGATCGACACATATGACTTCCAGCAATCAAGCCATCAGTTGGCAGAGCTGATTCCATGTACTATGAACCCTGGACAAGAATCAAGTCTGGACATAGGGTGGAGTGTCTCATTCACACATGGTAGCACACAACAGGAGATAGTCTGTGTAAGATGCGTGCTCACTGACTAAGAATATTGTTTGGTTTTTCGGCGAGGGGTGATGTTGGTGCATTCAGCAGGCAGGACATGGCCACAAGCAACTAAGCCTCTTGCCGTTCTTGAATTTAACTGACCATTAGAGGGTGGGTCCTTAGATACAGAAGTTCCCAAATCCCGTCCTTTCTCCATTTAGACAGTTCATTGCAGGTTTGTAGTGCATGTGTTGAAGAGGCTGCACATTGCTCTCTGGTTAGAAGGCAAGTTGATGAGACCAATCTGTTAGTGGTTCGCAGAGTAAACTCAAATCAAGGGAAAGCATCTTTCAGTCATTATGCAACAAACAGCTGGAATAAACTTCCTGAAGATCTGAGACTTTCACCCACTCTGACCACTTTTAAAACTAGACTGAAAACTTTTATGTTCACCTTAGCTTTCTGCTAAATCTTCGCACTTTTAACGTCCGCACTGTTTTGATTATTGTCTATGTTTTTATTCTCTTTGTCTTCCTGTAATGCATTTGAATTCATGACATGTTGTGCTGTGAAGCACTTTGAGTCTGCCTTGTGTATGAAAAGTGCTATACAAATAAAGCTGCCTTGCCTTGCCTTGCCTTGATTCCCCGCAAGATCAACCTGTGTTTGAGCAGTGAGCATCTTGTGAGAGTGTTCATCTTTCCTTCCCTACCTTTTTTGGATTATTGTGAAGATTACAAAGTACATCAAAGACTTCCTCAAACACAAAGCAACATCTTGGCCTCTGAGGATGCAGCAGTGTGGTGACGAGATCATTACTCGTCTTCTGTTCAGCCCAGGAGTGAATTGAGCAGTGTGTTTAGGGTGAAGTTAATGCATTTTTCAGTGCATCAGTATGTTGCGGAAACTGATCTTCCAATGAGCCAGTTACATTGCGGGGCAAAGTGAGCAGCTATACGACGAGGATGGGATTCAGACCCATGCGTGCAGAGCACAATGGATTAGCAGTCCATCACCTTAACCACACGGCCACCTCGTCCTCTTCTCCTTGCTTTCTAACAGTAAGTGTCGGACCCAGGTGCGAAAAGTGCGGAATGGGGGGAGAGGAGAAGTGTCAAAAGGGGCGGGGCTACACAGTACACGTCGGGGAATTAGCTCAAATGGTAGAGCGCTCGCTTTGCATGTGAGAGGTAGAGCGATCAACGCCCTCATTCTCCACAATGCTTTGCTATGAGTTCGGTAAAAACTAGTGTAATGGGGTGTCGGATGGACCGAGTGATTTCCTCTGGATTGACACATATGACTTCCAGCATTCAAGCCATCAGTTGGCAGAGTTGATTCCATGTAGTATCAACCCTGGACAAGAATCAAGTCTGGACATAGGGTGGAGTGTCTCTTTCACACATGGTAGCACACAACAGGAGATAGTCTGTGTCAGATGCGTGCTCACTGACTAAGAATATTGTTTTGTTTTTCAGCGAGGGGTGATGTTGGTGCATTCAGCAGGCAGGACATGGCCACAAGCAACTAAGCCTCTTGCCGTTCCTTGAATTTAACTGACCATTAGAGGGTGGGTCCTTTGATACAGAAGTTCCAAAATCCCATCCTTTCTCCATTTAGACAGTTCATTGCAGGTTTGTAGTGCATGTGTTGAAGAGGCTGCACATTGCTCTCTGGTTAGAAGGCAAGTTGATTTCCCGCAAGATCAACCTGTGTTTGAACAGTGAGCGTGTTCATCTTTCCTTCCCTACCTTTTTTGGATTATTGTGAAGATTACAAAGTACATCAAAGACTTCCTCAAACACAAAGCAACATCGTGGCCTCTGAGGATGCAGCAGTGTGGTGACGAGATCATTACTCGTCTTCTGTTCAGCCCAGGAGTGAATTGAGCAGTGTGTTTAGGGTGAAGTTAATGCATTTTTCAGTGCATCAGTATGTTGCGGAAACTGATCTTCCAATGAGCCAATTACATTGCGGGGCAAAGTAAGCAGCTATACGACGAGGATGGGATTCGGAATGCGTGCAGAGCACAATGGATTAGCAGTCCATCGCCTTAACCACTCGGCCACCTCGTCCTCTTCTCCTTGCTTTCTAACAGTAAGTGTCAGACCCAGGTGCGAAAACTGCAGAATGGGGGGAGAGGAGAAGCGTCGAAAGGGGCTAAACAGTACGCATCGGGGAATTAGCTCAAATGGTAGAGCGCTCGCTTAGCATGTGAGAGGTAGAGGGATCAACGCCCTCATTCTCCACAATGCTTTACTATGAGTTTGGTAAAAACTAGTGTGATGCAGTGTCGCATGGACCGAGTGATTTCCTCTGGATCGACACATATGACTTCCAGCAATCAAGCCATCAGTTGGCAGAGCTGATTCCATGTACTATGAACCCTGGACAAGAATCAAGTCTGGACATAGGGTGGAGTGTCTCTTTCACACATGGTAGCACACAACAGGAGATAGTCTGTGTCAGATGCGTGCTCACTGACTAATAATATTGTTTGGTTTTTCAGCGAGGGGTGATGTTGGTGCATTCAAAAGGCAGGACATGGCCACAAGCAACTAAGCCTCTTGCCGTTCCTTGAATTTAACTGACCATTAGAGGGTGGGTCCTTAGATACAGAAGTTCCCAAATCCCGTCCTTTCTCCATTTAGACAGTTCATTGCAGGTTTGTAGTGCATGTGTTGAAGAGGCTGCACATTGCTCTCTGGTTAGAAGGCAAGTTGATTCCCCGCAAGATCAACCTGTGTTTGAGCAGTGAGCGTGTTCATCTTTCCTTCCCTACCTTTTTTGGATTATAGTGAAGATTACAAAGTACATCAAAGACTTCCTCAAACACAAAGCAACATCGTGGCCTCTGAGGATGCAGCAGTGTGGTGACGAGAGCATTACTCGTCTGCTGTTCAGCCCAGGAGTGAATTGAGCAGGGTGAAGTTAATGCATTTTTCAGTGCATCAGTATGTTGCGGAAACTGATCTTCCAATGAGCCAGTTACATTGCGAGGCAAAGTGAGCAGCTATACGACGAGGATGGGATTAAGACCCATGCGTGCAGAGCACAATGGATTAGCAGTCCATCACCTTAACCACTCGGCCACCTCGTCCTCTTCTCCTTGCCTTCTAACAGTAAGTGTCGGACCCAGGTGTGAAAAGTGCGGAATGGGGGGAGAGGAGAAGCGTCGAAAGGGGCGGGGCTACACAGTACACATCGGGGCATTAGCTCAAATGGTAGAGCGCTCGCTTTGCATGTGAGAGGTAGAGGGATCAACGCCCTCATTCTCCACAATGCTTTACTATGAGTTCAGTAAAAACTAGTGTGATGCGGTGTCGGATGGACTGAGTGATTTCCTCTGGTTCGACACATATGACTTCCAGCAATCAAGCCATCAGTTGGCAGAGCTGATTCCATGTACTATGAACCCTGGACAAGAATCAAGTCTGGACATAGGGTGGAGTGTCTCTTTCACACATGGTAGCACACAACAGGAGATAGTCTGTGTCAGATGCGTGCTCACTGACTAAGAATATTGTTTGGTTTTTCAGCGAGGGGTGATGTTGGTGCATTCAAAAGGCAGGACATGGCCACAAGCAACTAAGCCTCTTGCCGTTCCTTGAATTTAACTGACCATTAGAGGGTGGGTCCTTAGATACAGAAGTTCCCAAATCCCGTCCTTTCTCCATTTAGACAGTTCATTGCAGGTTTGTAGTGCATAAGTTGAAGAGGCTGCACATTGCTCTCTGGTTAGAAGGCAAGTTGATTCCCCGCAAGATCAACCTGTGTTTGAGCAGTGAGCGTGTTCATCTTTCCTTCCCTACCTTTTTTGGATTATTGTGAAGATTACAAAGTACATCAAAGACTTCCTCAAACACAAAGCAACATCGTGGCCTCTGAGGATGCAGCAGTGTGGTGACGAAATCATTACTCGTCTTCTGTTCAGCCCAGGAGGGAATTGAGCTTGGTGAAGGTAATGCATTTTTCAGTGCATCAGTATGTTGCAGAAACTGATCTTCCAATGAGCCAGTTACATTGCGGGGCAAAGTAAGCATCTATACGACGAGGATGGGATTCGGAATGCGTGCAGAGCACAATGGATTAGCAGTCCATCGCCTTAACCACTCGGCCACCTCGTCCTCTTCTCCTTGCTTTCTAACAGTAAGTGTCAGACCCAGGTGCGAAAACTGCAGAATGGGGGGAGAGGAGAAGCGTCGAAAGGGGCTAAACAGTACGCATCGGGGAATTAGCTCAAATGGTAGAGCGCTCGCTTAGCATGTGAGAGGTAGAGGGATCAACGCCCTCATTCTCCACAATGCTTTACTATGAGTTTGGTAAAAACTAGTGTGATGCAGTGTCGCATGGACCGAGTGAATTCCTCTGGATCGACACATATGACTTCCAGCAATCAAGCCATCAGTTGGCAGAGCTGATTCCATGTACTATGAACCCTGGACAAGAATCAAGTCTGGACATAGGGTGGAGTGTCTCTTTCACACATGGTAGCACACAACAGGAGATAGTCTGTGTCAGATGCGTGCTCACTGACTAAGAATATTGTTTGGTGTTTCAGCGAGGGGTGATGTTGGTGCATTCAGCAGGCAGGACATGGCCACAAGCAACTAAGCCTCTTGCCGTTCCTTGAATTTAACTGACCATTAGAGGGTGGGTCCTTAGATACAGAAGTTCCCAAATCCCGTCCTTTCTCCATTTAGACAGTTCATTGCAGGTTTGTAGTGCATGTGTTGAAGAGGCTGCACATTGCTCTCTGGTCAGAAGGCAAATTGATTCCCCGCAAGATCAACCTGTGTTTGAGCAGTGAGCGTGTTCATCTTTCCTTCCCTACCTTTTTTGGATTATAGTGAAGATTACAAAGTACATCAAAGACTTCCTCAAACACAAAGCAACATCGTGGCCTCTGAGGATGCAGCAGTGTGGTGACGAGATCATTACTCGTCTTCTGTTCAGCCCAGGAGTGAATTGAGCAGTGAAGTTAATGCATTTTTCAGTGCATCAGTATGTTGCGGAAACTGATATTCCAATGAGCCAGTTACATTGCGGGGCAAAGTGAGCAGCTATACGACAGGGATGGGATTCAGACCCATGCGTGCAGAGCACAATGGATTAGCAGTCCATCGCCTTAACCACTCGGCCACCTCGTCCTCTTCTCCTTGCCTTCTAGCAGTAAGTGTCGGACCCAGGTGTGAAAAGTGCGGAATGGGGGGAGAGGAGAAGCGTCGAAAGGGGCGGGGCTACACAGTACACGTCGGGGAATTAGCTCAAATGGTAGAGTGCTCGCTTCGCATGTGAGAGGTAGAGGGATCAACGCCCTCATTCTCCAAAATGCTTTACTATGAGTTCGGTAAAAACTAGTGTGATGCGGTGTCGGATGGACCGAGTGATTTCCTCTGGATCGACACATATGACTTCCAGCAATCAAGCCATCAGTTGGCAGAGCTGATTCCATGTACTATGAACCCTGGACAAGAATCAAGTCTGGACATAGGATGGAGTGTCTCTTTCACACATGGTAGCACACAACAGGAGATAGTCTGTGTCAGATGCGTGCTCACTGACTAAGAATATTGTTTGGTTTTTCAGCGAGGGGTGATGTTGGTGCATTCAGCAGGCAGGACATGGCCACAAGCAACTAAGCCTCTTGCCAACCTTGAATTTAACTGACCATTAGAGGGTGGGTCCTTAGATACAGAAGTTCCCAAATCCCGTCCTTTCTCCATTTAGACAGTTCATTGCAGGTTTGTAGTGCATGTGTTGAAGAGGCTGCACATTGCTCTCTGGTTAGAAGGCAAGTTGATTCCCCGCAAGATCAACCTGTGTTTGAGCAGTGAGCGTGTTCATCTTTCCTTCCCTACCTTTTTTGGATTATAGTGAAGATTACAAAGTACATCAAATACTTCCTCAAACACAAAGCCTCTGAGGATGCAGCAGTGTGGTGACGAGAGCATTACTCGTCTGCTGTTCAGCCCAGGAGTGAATTGAGCAGGCTGAAGGTAATGCATTTTTCAGTGCATCAGTATGTTGGGGAAACTGATCTTCCAATGAACCAGTTACATTGCGGGGCAAAGTAAGCATTTATACGATGAGGATGGGATTTGGACCCATGCGTGCAGAGCACAATGGATTAGCAGTCCATCGCCTTAACCACTCGGCCACCTCGTCCTCTTCTCCTTGCTTTCTAACAGTAAGTGTCGGACCCAGGTGCGAAAAGTGCGGAATGGGGGGAGAGGAGAAGCGTCGAAAGGGGCGGGGCTACACAGTACACATCGGGGAATTAGCTCAAATGGTAGAGCGCTCGCTTTGCATGTGAGAGGTAGAGGGATCAACGCCCTCATTCTCCACAATGCTTTACTATGAGTTCAGTAAAAACTAGTGTGATGCGGTGTCGGATGGACTGAGTGATTTCCTCTGGTTCGACACATATGACTTCCAGCAATCAAGCCATCAGTTGGCAGAGCTGATTCCATGTACTATGAACCCTGGACAAGAATCAAGTCTGGACATAGGGTGGAGTGTCTCTTTCACACATGGTAGCACACAACAGGAGATAGTCTGTGTCAGATGCGTGCTCACTGACTCAGAATATTGTTTGGTTTTTCAGCGAGGGGTGATGTTGGTGCATTCAAAAGGCAGGACATGGCCACAAGCAACTAAGCCTCTTGCCGTTCCTTGAATTTAACTGACCATTAGAGGGTGGGTCCTTAGATACAGAAGTTCCCAAATCCCGTCCTTTCTCCATTTAGACAGTTCATTGCAGGTTTGTAGTGCATAAGTTGAAGAGGCTGCACATTGCTCTCTGGTTAGAAGGCAAGTTGATTCCCCGCAAGATCAACCTGTGTTTGAGCAGTGAGCGTGTTCATCTTTCCTTCCCTACCTTTTTTGGATTAAGGTGAAGATTACAAAGTACATCAAAGACTTCCTCAAACACAAAGCAACATCGTGGCCTCTGAGGATGCAGCAGTGTGGTGACGAGATCATTACTCGTCTTCTGTTCAGCCCAGGAGTGAATTGAGCAGGGTGAAGGTAATGCATTTTTCAGTGCATCAGTATGTTGCAGAAACTGATCTTCCAATGAGCCAGTTACATTTTGGGGCAAAGTAAGCATCTATACAACGAGGATGGGATTCGGACCCGGGCGGGGCTACACAGTACACGTCGGGGAATTAGCTCAAATGGTAGAGTGCTCGCTTTGCATGTGAGAGGTAGAGGGATCAACGCCCTCATTCTCCACAATGCTTTACTATGAGTTCGGTAAAAACTAGTGTGATGCGGTGTCGGATGGACCGAGTGATTTCCTCTGGATCGACACATATGACTTCCAGCAATCAAGCCATCAGTTGGCAGAGCTGATTCCATGTACTATGAACCCTGGACAAGAATCAAGTCTGGACATAGGATGGAGTTTCTCTTTCACACATGGTAGCACACAACAGGAGATAGTCTGTGTCAGATGCGTGCTCACTGACTAAGAATATTGTTTTGTTTTTCAGCGAGGGGTGATGTTGGTGCATTCAGCAGGCAGGACATGGCCACAAGCAACTAAGCCTCTTGCCAACCTTGAATTTAACTGACCATTAGAGGGTGGGTCCTTAGATACAGAAGTTCCCAAATCCCGTCCTTTCTCCATTTAGACAGTTCATTGCAGGTTTGTAGTGCATGTGTTGAAGAGGCTGCACATTGCTCTCTGGTTAGAAGGCAAGTTGATTCCCCGCAAGATATACCTGTGTTTGAGCAGTGAGCGTGTTCATCTTTCCTTCCCTACCTTTTTTGGATTATAGGGAAGATTACAAAGTACATCAAATACTTCCTCAAACACAAAGCCTCTGAGGATGCAGCAGTGTGGTGACGAGAGCATTACTCGTCTGCTGTTCAGCCCAGGAGTGAATTGAGCAGGCTGAAGGTAATGCATTTTTCAGTGCATCAGTATGTTGGGGAAACTGATCTTCCAATGAACCAGTTACATTGCGGGGCAAAGTAAGCATTTATACGATGAGGATGGGATTTGGACCCATGCGTGCAGAGCACAATGGATTAGCAGTCCATCGCCTTAACCACTCGGCCACCTCGTCCTCTTCTCCTTGCTTTCTAACAGTAAGTGTCGGACCCAGGTGCGAAAAGTGCGGAATGGGGGGAGAGGAGAAGCGTCGAAAGGGGCGGGGCTACACAGTACACATCGGGGAATTAGCTCAAATGGTAGAGCGCTCGCTTTGCATGTGAGAGGTAGAGGGATCAACGCCCTCATTCTCCACAATGCTTTACTATGAGTTAAGTAAAAACTAGTGTGATGCGGTGTCGGATGGACTGAGTGATTTCCTCTGGTTCGACACATATGACTTCCAGCAATCAAGCCATCAGTTGGCAGAGCTGATTCCATGTACTATGAACCCTGGACAAGAATCAAGTCTGGACATAGGGTGGAGTGTCTCTTTCACACATGGTAGCACACAACAGGAGATAGTCTGTGTCAGATGCGTGCTCACTGACTCAGAATATTGTTTGGTTTTTCAGCGAGGGGTGATGTTGGTGCATTCAAAAGGCAGGACATGGCCACAAGCAACTAAGCCTCTTGCCGTTCCTTGAATTTAACTGACCATTAGAGGGTGGGTCCTTAGATACAGAAGTTCCCAAATCCCGTCCTTTCTCCATTTAGACAGTTCATTGCAGGTTTGTAGTGCATAAGTTGAAGAGGCTGCACATTGCTCTCTGGTTAGAAGGCAAGTTGATTCCCCGCAAGATCAACCTGTGTTTGAGCAGTGAGCGTGTTCATCTTTCCTTCCCTACCTTTTTTGGATTAAGGTGAAGATTACAAAGTACATCAAAGACTTCCTCAAACACAAAGCAACATCGTGGCCTCTGAGGATGCAGCAGTGTGGTGACGAGATCATTACTCGTCTTCTGTTCAGCCCAGGAGTGAATTGAGCAGGGTGAAGGTAATGCATTTTTCAGTGCATCAGTATGTTGCAGAAACTGATCTTCCAATGAGCCAGTTACATTTTGGGGCAAAGTAAGCATCTATACAACGAGGATGGGATTCGGACCCGGGCGGGGCTACACAGTACACGTCGGGGAATTAGCTCAAATGGTAGAGTGCTCGCTTTGCATGTGAGAGGTAGAGGGATCAACGCCCTCATTCTCCACAATGCTTTACTATGAGTTCGGTAAAAACTAGTGTGATGCGGTGTCGGATGGACCGAGTGATTTCCTCTGGATCGACACATATGACTTCCAGCAATCAAGCCATCAGTTGGCAGAGCTGATTCCATGTACTATGAACCCTGGACAAGAATCAAGTCTGGACATAGGATGGAGTTTCTCTTTCACACATGGTAGCACACAACAGGAGATAGTCTGTGTCAGATGCGTGCTCACTGACTAAGAATATTGTTTTGTTTTTCAGCGAGGGGTGATGTTGGTGCATTCAGCAGGCAGGACATGGCCACAAGCAACTAAGCCTCTTGCCAACCTTGAATTTAACTGACCATTAGAGGGTGGGTCCTTAGATACAGAAGTTCCCAAATCCCGTCCTTTCTCCATTTAGACAGTTCATTGCAGGTTTGTAGTGCATGTGTTGAAGAGGCTGCACATTGCTCTCTGGTTAGAAGGCAAGTTGATTCCCCGCAAGATATACCTGTGTTTGAGCAGTGAGCGTGTTCATCTTTCCTTCCCTACCTTTTTTGGATTATAGTGAAGATTACAAAGTACATCAAAGACTTCCTCAAACACAAAGCAACATCGTGGCCTCTGAGGATGCAGCAGTGTGGTGACGAGATCATTACTCGTCTTCTGTTCAGCCCAGGAGTGAATTGAGCAGTGAAGTTAATGCATTTTTCAGTGCATCAGTATGTTGCGGAAACTGATATTCCAATGAGCCAGTTACATTGCGGGGCAAAGTGAGCAGCTATACGACAGGGATGGGATTCAGACCCATGCGTGCAGAGCACAATGGATTAGCAGTCCATCGCCTTAACCACTCGGCCACCTCGTCCTCTTCTCCTTGCTTTCTAACAGTAAGTGTCGGACCCAGGTGCGAAAAGTGCGGAATGGGGGGAGAGGAGAAGCGTCGAAAGGGGCGGGGCTACACAGTACACGTCGGGGAATTAGCTCAAATGGTAGAGTGCTCGCTTTGCATGTGAGAGGTAGAGGGATCAACGCCCTCATTCTCCACAATGCTTTACTATGAGTTTGGTAAAAACTAGTGTGATGCGGTGTCGGATGGACCGAGTGATTTCCTCTGGATCGACACATATGACTTCCAGCAATCAAGCCATCAGTTGGCAGAGCTGATTCCATGTACTATGAACCCTGGACAAGAATCAAGTCTGGACATAGGATGGAGTGTCTCTTTCACACATGGTAGCACACAACAGGAGATAGTCTGTGTCAGATGCGTGCTCACTGACTAAGAATATTGTTTGGTTTTTCAGCGAGGGGTGATGTTGGTGCATTCAGCAGGCAGGACATGGCCACAAGCAACTAAGCCTCTTGCCAACCTTGAATTTAACTGACCATTAGAGGGTGGGTCCTTAGATACAGAAGTTCCCAAATCCCGTCCTTTCTCCATTTAGACAGTTCATTGCAGGTTTGTAGTGCATGTGTTGAGGAGGCTGCACATTGCTCTCTGGTTAGAAGGCAAGTTGATTCCCTGCAAGATCAACCTGTGTTTGAGCAGTGAGCGTGTTCATCTTTCCTTCCCTACCTTTTTTGGATTATTGTGAAGATTACAAAGTACATCAAAGACTTCCTCAAACACAAAGCAACATCGTGGCCTCTGAGGATGCAGCAGTGTGGTGACGAGATCATTACTCGTCTTCTGTTCAGCCCAGGAGTGAATTGAGCAGTGAAGTTAATGCATTTTTCAGTGCATCAGTATGTTGCGGAATCTGATCTTCCAATGAGCCAGTTACATCGCGGGGCAAAGTGAGCAGCTATACGACGAGGATGGGATTCAGACCCATGCGTGCAGAGCACAAGGGATTAGCAGTCCATCGCCTTAACCACTCTGCCACTTCGTCCTCTTCTCCTTGACTTCTAACAGTAAGTGTCGGACCCAGGTGTGAAAAGTGCGGAATGGGGGGAGAGGAGAAGCGTCCAAAGAGGCGGGGCTACACAGTACACATTGGGGAATTAGCTCAAATGGTAGAGCGCTCGCTTTGCATGTGAGAGGTAGAGGGATCAACGCCCTCATTCTCCACAATGCTTTACTATGAGTTTGGTAAAAACTAGTGTGATGCTGTGTCGGATGGACCGAGTGATTTCCTCTGGATCGACACATATGACTTCCAGCAATCAAGCCATCAGTTGGCAGAGCTGATTCCATGTACTATGAACCCTGGACAAGAATCAAGTCTGGACATAGGGTGGAGTGTCTCTTTCACACATGGTAGCACACAACAGGAGATAGTCTGTGTCAGATGCGTGCTCACTGACTAAGAATATTGTTTGGTTTTTCAGCGAGGGGTGATGTTGGTGCATTCAGCAGGCAGGACATGGCCACAAGCAACTAAGCCTCTTGTCGTTCCTTGAATTTAACTGACCATTAGAGGGTGGGTCCTTAGATACAGAAGTTCCCAAATCCCGTCCTTTCTCCATTTAGACAGTTCATTGCAGGTTTGTAGTGCATGTGTTGAAGAGGCTGCACATTGCTCTCTGGTTAGAAGGCAAGTTGATTACCCGCAAGATCAACCTGTGTTTGAGCAGTGAGCGTGTTCATCTTTCCTTCCCTACCTTTTTTGGATTATTGTGAAGATTACAAAGTACATCAAAGACTTCCTCAAACACAAAGCAACATCGTGGCCTCTGAGGATGCAGCAGTGTGGTGAAGAGAGCATTACTCGTCTGCTGTTCAGCCCAGGAGTGAATTGAGCAGTGTGTTTAGGGTGAAGTTAATGCATTTTTCAGTGCATCAGTATGTTGCGGAAACTGATCTTCCAATGAGCCATTTACATTGCAGGGCAAAGTAAGCAGCTATACGACGAGGATGGGATCCGGACCCATGCGTGCAGAGCACAATGGATTAGCAGTCCATCGCCTTAACCACTCGGCCACCTCGTCCTCTTCTCCTTGCTTTCTAACAGTAAGTGTCGGACCCAGGTGCGAAAAGTGCGGAATGGGGGGAGAGGAGAAGTGTCGAAAGGGGCAGGGCTACACAGTACACGTCGGGGAATTAGCTCAAATGGTAGAGCGCTCGCTTTGCATGTGAGAGGTAGAGGGATCAACGCCCTCATTCTCCACAATGCTTTGCTATGAGTTCGGTAAAAACTAGTGTAATGCGGTGTCGGATGGACCGAGTGATTTCCTCTCGATTGACACATATGACTTCCAGCATTCAAGCCATCAGTTGGCAGAGCTGATTCCATGTACTATGAACCCTGGACAAGAATCAAGTCTGGACATAGGGTGGAGTGTCTCTTTCACACATGGTAGCACACAACAGGAGATAGTCTGTGTCAGATGCATGCTCACTGACTAAGAATATTGTTTGGTTTTTCAGCGAGGGGTGATGTTGGTGCATTCAGCAGGCAGGACATGGCCACAAGCAACTAAGCCTCTTGCCGTTCCTTGAATTTAACTGACCATTAGAGGGTGGGTCCTTTGATACAGAAGTTCCCAAATCCCGTCCTTTCTCCATTTAGACAGTTCATTGCAGGTTTGTAGTGCATGTGTTGAAGAGGCTGCACATTGCTCTCTGGTTAGAAGGCAAGTTGATTCCCCGCAAGATCAACCTGTGTTTGAGCAGTGAGCGTGTTCATCTTTCCTTCCCTACCTTTTTTGGATTAGTGTGAAGATTACAAAGAACATCAAAGACTTCCTCAAACACAAAGCAACATCTTGGCCTCTGAGGATGCAGCAGTGTGGTGACGAGATCATTACTCGTCTTCTGTTTATCCCAGGAGTGAATTGAGCAGTGTGTTTAGGGTGAAGTTAATGCATTTTTCAGTGCATCAGTATGTTGCGGAAACTGATCTTCCAATGAGCCAGTTACATTGCGGGGCAAAGTGAGCAGCTATACGACGAGGATGGGATTCAGACCCATGCGTGCAGAGCACAATGGATTAGCAGTCCATCGCCTTAACCACTCGGCCACCTCGTCCTCTTCTCCTTGCTTTCTAACAGTAAGTGTCGGACCCAGGTGCGAAAAGTGCAGAATGGGGGGAGAGGAGAAGCGTCGAAAGGGGCGGGGCTACACAGTACGCATCGGGGAATTAGCTCAAATGGTAGAGCGCTCGCTTAGCATGTGAGAGGTAGAGGGATCAACGCCCTCATTCTCCACAATGCTTTACTATGAGTTCGGTAAAAACTAGTGTGATGCGGTGTCGGATGGACCGAGTGATTTCCTCTGGATCGACACATATGACTTCCAGCAATCAAGCCATCAGTTGGCAGAGCTGATTCCATGTACTATGAACCCTGGACAAGAATCAGGTCTGGACATAGGGTGGAGTGTCTCTTTCACACATGGTAGCACACAACAGGAGATAGTCTGTGTCAGATGCGTGCTCACTGACTAAGAATATTGTTTGGTGTTTCAGCGAGGGGTGATGTTGGTGCATTCAGCAGGCAGGACATGGCCACAAGCAACTAAGCCTCTTGCCGTTCCTTGAATTTAACTGACCATTAGAGGGTGGGTACTTAGATGCAGAAGTTCCCAAATCCCGTCCTTTCTCCATTTAGACAGTTCATTGCAGGTTTGTAGTGCATGTGTTGAAGAGGCTGCACATTGCTCTCTGGTTAGAAGGCAAGTTGATTCCCTGCAAGATCAACCTGTGTTTGAGCAGTGAGCATCTTGTGAGAGTGTTCATCTTTCCTTCCCTACCTTTTTTGGATTATTGTGAAGATTACAAAGTACATCAAAGACTTCCTCAAACACAAAGCAACATTGTGGCCTCTGAGGATGCAGCAGTGTGGTGACGAGATCATTACTCGTCTGCTGTTCAGCCCAGGAGGGAATTGAGCAGTGTGTTTAGGGTGAAGTTAATGCATTTTTCAGTGCATCAGTATGTTGCGGAAACTGATACTCCAATGAGCCAATTACATTGCGGGGCAAAGTAAGCAGCTATACGACGAGGATGGGATTCGGGACCAATGCGTGCAGAGCACCATGGATTAGCAGTCCATCGCCTTAACCACACGGCCACCTCGTCCTCTTCTCCTTGCTTTCTAACAGTAAGTGTCGGACCCAGGTGCGAAAAGTGCGGAATGGGGGGAGAGGAGAAGTGTCAAAAGGGGCGGGGCTACACAGTACACGTCGGGGAATTAGCTCAAATGGTAGAGCGCTCGCTTTGCATGTGAGAGGTAGAGCGATCAACGCCCTCATTCTCCACAATGCTTTGCTATGAGTTCGGTAAAAACTAGTGTAATGGGGTGTCGGATGGACCGAGTGATTTCCTCTGGATTGACACATATGACTTCCAGCAATCAAGCCATCAGTTGGCAGAGCTGATTCCATGTACTATGAACCCTGGACAAGAATCAAGTCTGGACATAGGGTGGAGTGTCTCTTTCACACATGGTAGCACACAACAGGAGATAGTCTGTGTCAGATGCGTGCTCACTGACTAAGAATATTGTTTGGTTTTTCGGCGAGGGGTGATGTTGGTGCATTCAGCAGGCAGGACATGGCCACAAGCAACTAAGCCTCTTGCCGTTCTTGAATTTAACTGACCATTAGAGGGTGGGTCCTTAGATACAGAAGTTCCCAAATCCCATCCTTTCTCCATTTAGACAGTTCATTGCAGGTTTGTAGTGCATGTGTTGAAGAGGCTGCACATTGCTCTCTGGTTAGAAGGCAAGTTGATTCCCCGCAAGATCAACCTGTGTTTGAGCAGTGAGCGTGTTCATCTTTCCTTCCCTACCTTTTTTGGATTATTGTGAAGATTACAAAGTACATCAAAGACTTCCTCAAACACAAAGCAACATCGTGGCCTCTGAGGATGCAGCAGTGTGGTGACGAGAGCATTACTCGTCTGCTGTTCAGCCCAGGAGTGAATTGAGCAGGGTGAAGTTAATGCATTTTTCAGTGCATCAGTATGTTGCGGAAACTGATCTTCCAATGAGCCAGTTACATTGCGAGGCAAAGTGAGCAGCTATACGACGAGGATGGGATTAAGACCCATGCGTGCAGAGCACAATGGATTAGCAGTCCATCACCTTAACCACTCGGCCACCTCGTCCTCTTCTCCTTGCCTTCTAACAGTAAGTGTCGGACCCAGGTGTGAAAAGTGCGGAATGGGGGGAGAGGAGAAGCGTCGAAAGGGGCGGGGCTACACAGTACACATCGGGGAATTAGCTCAAATGGTAGAGCGCTCGCTTTGCATGTGAGAGGTAGAGGGATCAACGCCCTCATTCTCCACAATGCTTTACTATGAGTTCAGTAAAAACTAGTGTGATGCGGTGTCGGATGGACTGAGTGATTTCCTCTGGTTCGACACATATGACTTCCAGCAATCAAGCCATCAGTTGGCAGAGCTGATTCCATGTACTATGAACCCTGGACAAGAATCAAGTCTGGACATAGGGTGGAGTGTCTCTTTCACACATGGTAGCACACAACAGGAGATAGTCTGTGTCAGATGCGTGCTCACTGACTAAGAATATTGTTTGGTTTTTCAGCGAGGGGTGATGTTGGTGCATTCAGCAGGCAGGACATGGCCACAAGCAACTAAGCCTCTTGCCGTTCCTTGAATTTAACTGACCATTAGAGGGTGGGTCCTTAGATACAGAAGTTCCCAAATCCCGTCCTTTCTCCATTTAGACAGTTCATTGCAGGTTTGTAGTGCATGTGTTGAAGAGGCTGCACATTGCTCTCTGGTTAGAAGGCAAGTTGATTTCCCGCAAGATCAACCTGTGTTTGAACAGTGAGCGTGTTCATCTTTCCTTCCCTACCTTTTTTGGATTATTGTGAAGAATTCAAAGTACATCAAAGACTTCCTCAAACACAAAGCAACATCTTGGCCTCTGAGGATGCAGCAGTGTGGTGACGAGATCATTACTCGTCTTCTGTTCAGCCCAGGAGTGAATTGAGCAGTGTGTTTAGGGTGAAGTTAATGCATTTTTCAGTGCATCAGTATGTTGCGGAAACTGATCTTCCAATGAGCCAGTTACATTGCGGGGCAAAGTGAGCAGCTATACGACGAGGATGGGATTCAGACCCATGCGTGCAGAGCACAATGGATTAGCAGTCCATCACCTTAACCACACGGCCACCTCGTCCTCTTCTCCTTGCTTTCTAACAGTAAGTGTCGGACCCAGGTGCGAAAAGTGCGGAATGGGGGGAGAGGAGAAGTGTCAAAAGGGGCGGGGCTACACAGTACACGTCGGGGAATTAGCTCAAATGGTAGAGCGCTCGCTTTGCATGTGAGAGGTAGAGCGATCAACGCCCTCATTCTCCACAATGCTTTGCTATGAGTTCGGTAAAAACTAGTGTAATGGGGTGTCGGATGGACCGAGTGATTTCCTCTGGATTGACACATATGACTTCCAGCATTCAAGCCATCAGTTGGCAGAGTTGATTCCATGTAGTATGAACCCTGGACAAGAATCAAGTCTGGACATAGGGTGGAGTGTCTCTTTCACACATGGTAGCACACAACAGGAGATAGTCTGTGTCAGATGCGTGCTCACTGACTAAGAATATTGTTTGGTTTTTCAGCGAGGGGTGATGTTGGTGCATTCAGCAGGCAGGACATGGCCACAAGCAACTAAGCCTCTTGCCGTTCCTTGAATTTAACTGACCATTAGAGGGTGGGTCCTTTGATACAGAAGTTCCAAAATCCCATCCTTTCTCCATTTAGACAGTTCATTGCAGGTTTGTAGTGCATGTGTTGAAGAGGCTGCACATTGCTCTCTGGTTAGAAGGCAAGTTGATTTCCCGCAAGATCAACCTGTGTTTGAACAGTGAGCGTGTTCATCTTTCCTTCCCTACCTTTTTTGGATTATTGTGAAGATTACAAAGTACATCAAAGACTTCCTCAAACACAAAGCAACATCTTGGCCTCTGAGGATGCAGCAGTGTGGTGACGAGATCATTACTCGTCTTCTGTTCAGCCCAGGAGTGAATTGAGCAGTGTGTTTAGGGTGAAGTTAATGCATTTTTCAGTACATCAGTATGTTGCGGAAACTGATCTTCCAATGAGCCAGTTACATTGCGGGGCAAAGTGAGCAGCTATACGACGAGGATGGGATTCAGACCCATGCGTGCAGAGCACAATGGATTAGCAGTCCATCGCCTTAACCACTCGGCCACCTCGTCCTCTTCTCCTTGCCTTCTAGCAGTAAGTGTCGGACCCAGGTGTGAAAAGTGCGGAATGGGGGGAGAGGAGAAGCGTCCAAAGAGGCGGGGCTACACAGTACACATCGGGGAATTAGCTCAAATGGTATAGCGCTCGCTTTGCATGTGAGAGGTAGAGGGATCAATGCCCTCATTCTCCACAATGCTTTACTATGAGTTCGGTAAAAACTAGTGTGATGCGGTGTCGGCTGGACCGAGTGATTTCCTCTGGATCGACACATATGACTTCCAGCAATCAAGCCATCAGTTGGCAGAGCTGATTCCATGTACTATGAACCCTGGACAAGAATCAAGTCTGGACATAGGGTGGAGTGTCTCATTCACACATGGTAGCACACAACAGGAGATAGTCTGTGTAAGATGCGTGCTCACTGACTAAGAATATTGTTTGGTTTTTCGGCGAGGGGTGATGTTGGTGCATTCAGCAGGCAGGACATGGCCACAAGCAACTAAGCCTCTTGCCGTTCTTGAATTTAACTGACCATTAGAGGGTGGGTCCTTAGATACAGAAGTTCCCAAATCCCGTCCTTTCTCCATTTAGACAGTTCATTGCAGGTTTGTAGTGCATGTGTTGAAGAGGCTGCACATTGCTCTCTGGTCAGAAGGCAAGTTGATTCCCCGCAAGATCAACCTGTGTTTGAGCAGTGAGCGTGTTCATCTTTCCTTCCCTACCTTTTTTGGATTATAGTGAAGATTACAAAGTACATCAAAGACTTCCTCAAACACAAAGCAACATCGTGGCCTCTGAGGATGCAGCAGTGTGGTGACGAGAGCATTACTCGTCTGCTGTTCAGCCCAGGAGTGAATTGAGCAGGGTGAAGTTAATGCATTTTTCAGTGCATCAGTATGTTGCGGAAACTGATCTTCCAATGAGCCAGTTACATTGCGAGGCAAAGTGAGCAGCTATACGACGAGGATGGGATTAAGACCCATGCGTGCAGATCACAATGGATTAGCAGTCCATCACCTTAACCACTCGGCCACCTCGTCCTCTTCTCCTTGCCTTCTAACAGTAAGTGTCGGACCCAGGTGTGAAAAGTGCGGAATGGGGGGAGAGGAGAAGCGTCGAAAGGGGCTGGGCTACACAGTACACATCGGGGAATTAGCTCAAATGGTAGAGCGCTCGCTTTGCATGTGAGAGGTAGAGGGATCAACGCCCTCATTCTCCACAATGCTTTACTATGAGTTCAGTAAAAACTAGTGTGATGCGGTGTCGGATGGACTGAGTGATTTCCTCTGGTTCGACACATATGACTTCCAGCAATCAAGCCATCAGTTTGCAGAGCTGATTCCATGTACTATGAACCCTGGACAAGAATCAAGTCTGGACATAGGGTGGAGTGTCTCTTTCACACATGGTAGCACACAACAGGAGATAGTCTGTGTCAGATGCGTGCTCACTGACTAAGAATATTGTTTGGTTTTTCAGCGAGGGGTGATGTTGGTGCATTCAGCAGGCAGGACATGGCCACAAGCAACTAAGCCTCTTGCCGTTCCTTGAATTTAACTGACCATTAGAGGGTGGGTCCTTAGATACAGAAGTTCCCAAATCCCGTCCTTTCTCCATTTAGACAGTTCATTGCAGGTTTGTAGTGCATGTGTTGAAGAGGCTGCACATTGCTCTCTGGTCAGAAGGCAAGTTGATTCCCCGCAAGATCAACCTGTGTTTGAGCAGTGAGCGTGTTCATCTTTCCTTCCCTACCTTTTTTGGATTATAGTGAAGATTACAAAGTACATCAAAGACTTCCTCAAACACAAAGCAACATCGTGGCCTCTGAGGATGCAGCAGTGTGGTGACGAGAGCATTACTCGTCTTCTGTTCAGCCCAGGAGTGAATTGAGCAGGGTGAAGTTAATGCATTTTTCAGTGCATCAGTATGTTGCGGAAACTGATCTTCCAATGAGCCAGTTACATTGCGAGGCAAAGTGAGCAGCTATACGACGAGGATGGGATTAAGACCCATGCGTGCAGAGCACAATGGATTAGCAGTCCATCACCTTAACCACTCGGCCACCTCGTCCTCTTCTCCTTGCCTTCTAACAGTAAGTGTCGGACCCAGGTGTGAAAAGTGCGGAATGGGGGGAGAGGAGAAGCGTCGAAAGGGGCGGGGCTACACAGTACACATCGGGGAATTAGCTCAAATGGTAGAGCGCTCGCTTTGCATGTGAGAGGTAGAGGGATCAACGCCCTCATTCTCCACAATGCTTTACTATGAGTTCAGTAAAAACTAGTGTGATACGGTGTCGGATGGACTGAGTGATTTCCTCTGGTTCGACACATATGACTTCCAGCAATCAAGCCATCAGTTGGCAGAGCTGATTCCATGTACTATGAACCCTGGACAAGAATCAAGGCTGGACATAGGGTGGAGTGTCTCTTTCACACATGGTAGCACACAACAGGAGATAGTCTGTGTCAGATGCGTGCTCACTGACTAAGAATATTGTTTGGTTTTTCAGCGAGGGGTGATGTTGGTGCATTCAAAAGGCAGGACATGGCCACAAGCAACTAAGCCTCTTGCCGTTCCTTGAATTTAACTGACCATTAGAGGGTGGGTCCTTAGATACAGAAGTTCCCAAATCCCGTCCTTTCTCCATTTAGACAGTTCATTGCAGGTTTGTAGTGCATAAGTTGAAGAGGCTGCACATTGCTCTCTGGTTAGAAGGCAAGTTGATTCCCCGCAAGATCAACCTGTGTTTGAGCAGTGAGCGTGTTCATCTTTCCTTCCCAACCTTTTTTGGATTAAGGTGAAGATTACAAAGTACATCAAAGACTTCCTCAAACACAAAGCAACATCGTGGCCTCTGAGGATGCAGCAGTGTGGTGACGAGATCATTACTCGTCTTCTGTTCAGCCCAGGAGTGAATTGAGCAGGGTGAAGGTAATGCATTTTTCAGTGCATCAGTATGTTGCAGAAACTGATCTTCCAATGAGCCAGTTACATTGCGGGGCAAAGTAAGCATCTATACAACGAGGATGGGATTCGGACCCATGCGTGAAGAGCACAATGGATTAGCAGTCCATCACCTTAACCACTCGGCCACCTCGTCCTCTTCTCCTTGCCTTCTAACAGTAAGTGTCGGACCCAGGTGTGAAAAGTGCGGAATGGGGGGAGAGTTGAAGCGTCGAAAGGGGCGGGGCTACACAGTACACGTCGGGGAATTAGCTCAAATGGTAGAGTGCTCGCTTTGCATGTGAGAGGTAGAGAGATCAACGCCCTCATTCTCCACAATGCTTTACTATGAGTTCGGTAAAAACTAGTGTGATGCGGTGTCGGATGGACCGAGTGATTTCCTCTGGATCGACACATATGACTTCCAGCAATCAAGCCATCAGTTGGCAGAGCTGATTCCATGTACTATGAACCCTGGACAAGAATCAAGTCTGGACATAGGGTGGAGTGTCTCTTTCACACATGGTAGCACACAACAGGAGATAGTCTGTGTCAGATGCGTGCTCACTGACTAAGAATATTGTTTGGTTTTTCAGCGAGGGGTGATGTTGGTGCATTCAGCAGGCAGGACATGGCCACAAGCAACTAAGCCTCTTGCCGTTCCTTGAATTTAACTGACCATTAGAGGGTGGGTCCTTAGATACAGAAGTTCCCAAATCCCGTCCTTTCTCCATTTAGACAGTTCATTGCAGGTTTGTAGTGCATGTGTTGAAGAGGCTGCACATTGCTCTCTGGTCAGAAGGCAAGTTGATTCCCCGCAAGATCAACCTGTGTTTGAGCAGTGAGCGTGTTCATCTTTCCTTCCCTACCTTTTTTGGATTATAGTGAAGATTACAAAGTACATCAAAGACTTCCTCAAACACAAAGCAACATCGTGGCCTCTGAGGATGCAGCAGTGTGGTGACGAGAGCATTACTCGTCTTCTGTTCAGCCCAGGAGTGAATTGAGCAGGGTGAAGTTAATGCATTTTTCAGTGCATCAGTATGTTGCGGAAACTGATCTTCCAATGAGCCAGTTACATTGCGAGGCAAAGTGAGCAGCTATACGACGAGGATGGGATTAAGACCCATGCGTGCAGAGCACAATGGATTAGCAGTCCATCACCTTAACCACTCGGCCACCTCGTCCTCTTCTCCTTGCCTTCTAACAGTAAGTGTCGGACCCAGGTGTGAAAAGTGCGGAATGGGGGGAGAGGAGAAGCGTCGAAAGGGGCGGGGCTACACAGTACACATCGGGGAATTAGCTCAAATGGTAGAGCGCTCGCTTTGCATGTGAGAGGTAGAGGGATCAACGCCCTCATTCTCCACAATGCTTTACTATGAGTTCAGTAAAAACTAGTGTGATGCGGTGTCGGATGGACTGAGTGATTTCCTCTGGTTCGACACATATGACTTCCAGCAATCAAGCCATCAGTTGGCAGAGCTGATTCCATGTACTATGAACCCTGGACAAGAATCAAGTCTGGACATAGGGTGGAGTGTCTCTTTCACACATGGTAGCACACAACAGGAGATAGTCTGTGTCAGATGCGTGCTCACTGACTAAGAATAGTGTTTGGTTTTTCAGCGAGGGGTGATGTTGGTGCATTCAAAAGGCAGGACATGGCCACAAGCAACTAAGCCTCTTGCCGTTCCTTGAATTTAACTGACCATTAGAGGGTGGGTCCTTAGATACAGAAGTTCCCAAATCCCGTCCTTTCTCCATTTAGACAGTTCATTGCAGGTTTGTAGTGCATGTGTTGAAGAGGCTGCACATTGCTCTCTGGTTAGAAGGCAAGTTGATTCTCCGCAAGATCAACCTGTGTTTGAGCAGTGAGCGTGTTCATCTTTCCTTCCCTACCTTTTTTGGATTATTGTGAAGATTACAAAGTACATCAAAGACTTCCTCAAACACAAAGCAACATCGTGGCCTCTGAGGATGCAGCAGTGTGGTGACGAGAGAATTACTCGTCTGCTGTTCAGCCCAGGAGTGAATTGAGCAGTGTGTTTAGGGTGAAGTTAATGCATTTTTCAGTGCATCAGTATGTTGCGGAAACTGATCTTCCAATGAGCCAGTTACATTGCAGGGCAAAGTAAGCAGCTATACGACGAGGATGGGATCCGGACCCATGCGTGCAGAGCACAATGGATTAGCAGTCCATCGCCTTAACCAATCGGCCACCTCGTCCTCTTCTCCTTGCTTTCTAACAGTAAGTGTCGGACCCAGGTGCGAAAAGTGCGGAATGGGGGGAGAGGAGAAGTGTCGAAAGGGGCAGGGCTACACAGTACACGTCGGGGAATTAGCTCAAATGGTAGAGCGCTCGCTTTGCATGTGAGAGGTAGAGGGATCAACGCCCTCATTCTCCACAATGCTTTGCTATGAGTTCGGTAAAAACTAGTGTAATGCGGTGTCGGATGGACCGAGTGATTTCCTCTGGATTGACACATATGACTTCCAGCATTCAAGCCATCAGTTGGCAGAGCTGATTCCATGTACTATGAACCCTGGACAAGAATCAAGTCTGGACATTGGGTGGAGTGTCTCTTTCACACATGGTAGCACACAACAGGAGATAGTCTGTGTCAGATGCATGCTCACTGACTAAGAATATTGTTTGGTTTTTCAGCCAGGGGTGATGTTGGTGCATTCAGCAGGCAGGACATGGCCACAAGCAACTAAGCCTCTTGCCGTTCCTTGAATTTAACTGACCATTAGAGGGTGGGTCCTTTGATACAGAAGTTCCCAAATCCCGTCCTTTCTCCATTTAGACAGTTCATTGCAGGTTTGTAGTGCATGTGTTGAAGAGGCTGCACATTGCTCTCTGGTTAGAAGGCAAGTTGATTCCCCGCAAGATCAACCTGTGTTTGAGCAGTGAGCGTGTTCATCTTTCCTTCCCTACCTTTTTTGGATTAGTGTGAAGATTACAAAGAACATCAAAGACTTCCTCAAACACAAAGCAACATCTTGGCCTCTGAGGATGCAGCAGTGTGGTGACGAGATCATTACTCGTCTTCTGTTTATCCCAGGAGTGAATTGAGCAGTGTGTTTAGGGTGAAGTTAATGCATTTTTCAGTGCATCAGTATGTTGCGGAAACTGATCTTCCAATGAGCCAGTTACATTGCGGGGCAAAGTGAGCAGCTATACGACGAGGATGGGATTCAGACCCATGCGTGCAGAGCACAATGGATTAGCAGTCCATCACCTTAACCACTCGGCCACCTCGTCCTCTTCTCCTTGCCTTCTAACAGTAAGTGTCGGACCCAGGTGTGAAAAGTGCGGAATGGTGGGAGAGGAGAAGCGTCCAAAGAGGCGGGGCTACACAGTACACATCGGGGAATTAGCTCAAATGGTAGAGCGCTCGCTTTGCATGTGAGAGGTAGAGGGATCAATGCCCTCATTCTCCACAATGCTTTACTATGAGTTCGGTAAAAACTAGTGTGATGCGGTGTCGGCTGGACCGAGTGATTTTCTCTGGATCGACACATATGACATCCAGCAATCAAGCCATCAGTTGGCAGAGCTGATTCCATGTACTATGAACCCTGGACAAGAATCAAGTCTGGACATAGGGTGGAGTGTCTCTTTCACACATGGTAGCACACAACAGGAGATAGTCTGTGTCAGATGCGTGCTCACTGACTAAGAATATTGTTTGGTTTTTCAGCGAGGGGTGATGTTGGTGCATTCAGCAGGCAGGACATGGCCACAAGCAACTAAGCCTCTTGCCGTTCCTTGAATTTAACTGACCATTAGAGGGTGGGTCCTTAGATACAGAAGTTCCCAAATCCCGTCCTTTCTCCATTTAGACAGTTCATTGCAGGTTTGTAGTGCATGTGTTGAAGAGGCTGCACATTGCTCTCTGGTTAGAAGGCAAGTTGATTCCCCGCAAGATCAACCTGTGTTTGAGCAGTGAGCGTGTTCATCTTTCCTTCCCTACCTTTTTTGGATTATTGTGAAGATTACAAAGTACATCAAAGACTTCCTCAAACACAAAGCAACATCGTGGCCTCTGAGGATGCAGCAGTGTGGTGACGAGAGCATTACTCGTCTGCTGTTCAGCCCAGGAGTGAATTGAGCAGTGTGTTTAGGGTGAAGTTAATGCATTTTTCAGTGCATCAGTATGTAGCGGAAACTGATCTTCCAATGAGCCAGTTACATTGCGGGGCAAAGTAAGCAGCTATACGACGAGGATGGGAATCGGAATGCGTGCAGAGCACAATGGATTAACAGTCCATCGCCTTAACCACTCGGCCACCTCGTCCTCTTCTCCTTGCTTTCTAACAGTAAGTGTCGGACCCAGGTGCGAAAAGTGCAGAATGGGGGGAGAGGAGAAGCGTCGAAAGGGGCGGGGCTACACAGTACGCATCGGGGAATTAGCTCAAATGGTAGAGCGCTCGCTTAGCATGTGAGAGGTAGAGGGATCAACGCCCTCATTCTCCACAATGCTTTACTATGAGTTCGGTAAAAACTTGTGTGATGCGGTGTCGGATGGACCGAGTGATTTCCTCTGGATCGACACATATGACTTCCAGCAATCAAGCCATCAGTTGGCAGAGCTGATTCCATGTACTATGAACCCTGGACAAGAATCAGGTCTGGACATAGGGTGGAGTGTCTCTTTCACACATGGTAGCACACAACAGGAGATAGTCTGTGTCAGATGCGTGCTCACTGACTAAGAATATTGTTTGGTGTTTCAGCGAGGGGTGATGTTGGTGCATTCAGCAGGCAGGACATGGCCACAAGCAACTAAGCCTCTTGCCGTTCCTTGAATTTAACTGACCATTAGAGGGTGGGTCCTTAGATGCAGAAGTTCCCAAATTCCGTCCTTTCTCCATTTAGACAGTTCATTGCAGGTTTGTAGTGCATGTGTTGAAGAGGCTGCACATTGCTCTCTGGTTAGAAGGCAAGTTGATTCCCCGCAAGATCAACCTGTGTTTGAGCAGTGAGCATCTTGTGAGAGTGTTCATCTTTCCTTCCCTACCTTTTTTGGATTATTGTGAAGATTACAAAGTACATCAAAGACTTCCTCAAACACAAAGCAACATCTTGGCCTCTGAGGATGCAGCAGTGTGGTGACGAGATCATTACTCGTCTTCTGTTCAGCCCAGGAGTGAATTGAGCAGTGTGTTTAGGGTGAAGTTAATGCATTTCTCAGTGCATCAGTATGTTGCGGAAACTGATCTTCCAATGAGCCAGTTACATTGCGGGGCAAAGTGAGCAGCTATACGACGAGGATGGGATTTAGACCCATGCGTGCAGAGCACAATGGATTAGCAGTCCATCGCCTTAACCACACGGCCACCTCGTCCTCTTCTCCTTGCCTTCTAGCAGTAAGTGTCGGACCCAGGTGTGAAAAGTGCGGAATGGGGGGAGAGGAGAAGCGTCCAAAGAGGCGGGGCTACACAGTACACATCGGGGAATTAGCTCAAATGGTAGAGCGCTCGCTTTGCATGTGAGAGGTAGAGGGATCAATGCCCTCATTCTCCACAATGCTTTACTATGAGTTCGGTAAAAACTAGTGTGATGCGGTGTCGGCTGGACCGAGTGATTTCCTCTGGATCGACACATATGACTTCCAGCAATCAAGCCATCAGTTGGCAGAGCTGATTCCATGTACTATGAACCCTGGACAAGAATCAAGTCTGGACATAGGGTGGAGTGTCTCTTTCACACATGGTAGCACACAACAGGAGATAGTCTGTGTCAGATGCGTGCTCACTGACTAAGAATATTGTTTGGTTTTTCGGCGAGGGGTGATGTTGGTGCATTCAGCAGGCAGGACATGGCCACAAGCAACTAAGCCTCTTGCCGTTCTTGAATTTAACTGACCATTAGAGGGTGGGTCCTTAGATACAGAAGTTCCCAAATCCCGTCCTTTCTCCATTTAGACAGTTCATTGCAGGTTTGTAGTGCATGTGTTGAAGAGGCTGCACATTGCTCTCTGGTTAGAAGGCAAGTTGATTCCCCGCAAGATCAACCTGTGTTTGAGCAGTGAGCATCTTGTGAGAGTGTTCATCTTTCCTTCCCTACCTTTTTTGGATTATTGTGAAGATTACAAAGTACATCAAAGACTTCCTCAAACACAAAGCAACATTGTGGCCTCTGAGGATGCAGCAGTGTGGTGACGAGATCATTACTCGTCTGCTGTTCAGCCCAAGAGGGAATTGAGCAGTGTGTTTAGGGTGAAGTTAATGCATTTTTCAGTGCATCAGTATGTTGCGGAAACTGATATTCCAATGAGCCAATTACATTGCGGGGCAAAGTAAGCAGCTATACGACGAGGATGGGATTCGGAATGCGTGCAGAGCACAATGGATTAGCAGTCCATCGCCTTAACCACTCGGCCACCTCGTCCTCTTCTCCTTGCTTTCTAACAGTAAGTGTCAGACCCAGGTGCGAAAACTGCAGAATGGGGGGAGAGGAGAAGCGTCGAAAGGGGCTAAACAGTACGCATCGGGGAATTAGCTCAAATGGTAGAGCGCTCGCTTAGCATGTGAGAGGTAGAGGGATCAACGCCCTCATTCTCCACAATGCTTTACTATGAGTTTGGTAAAAACTAGTGTGCTGCAGTGTCGCATGGACCGAGTGATTTCCTCTGGATCGACACATATGACTTCCAGCAATCAAGCCATCAGTTGGCAGAGCTGATTCCATGTACTATGAACCCTGGACAAGAATCAAGTCTGGACATAGGGTGGAGTGTCTCTTTCACACATGGTAGCACACAACAGGAGATAGTCTGTGTCAGATGCGTGCTCACTGACTAAGAATATTGTTTGGTGTTTCAGCGAGGGGTGATGTTGGTGCATTCAGCAGGCAGGACATGGCCACAAGCAACTAAGCCTCTTGCCGTTCCTTGAATTTAACTGACCATTAGAGGGTGGGTCCTTAGATACAGAAGTTCCCAAATCCCGTCCTTTCTCCATTTAGACAGTTCATTGCAGGTTTGTAGTGCATGTGTTGAAGAGGCTGCACATTGCTCTCTGGTTAGAAGGCAAGTTGATTTCCCGCAAGATCAACCTGTGTTTGAGCAGTGAGCATCTTGTGAGAGTGTTCATCTTTCCTTCCCTACCTTTTTTGGATTATTGTGAAGATTACAAAGTACATCAAAGACTTCCTCAAACACAAAGCAACATTGTGGCCTCTGAGGATGCAGCAGTGTGGTGACGAGATCATTACTCGTCTGCTGTTCAGCCCAGGAGTGAATTGAGCAGTGTGTTTAGGGTGAAGTTAATGCATTTTTCAGTGCATCAGTATGTTTTGGAAACTGATCTTCCAATGAGCCAGTTACATTGCGGGGCAAAGTAAGCAGCTATACGACGAGGATGGGATTCAGACCCATGCGTGCAGAGCACAATGGATTAGCAGTCCATCACCTTAACCACTCGGCCACCTCATCCTCTTCTACTTGCTTTCTAACAGTAAGTGTCGGACCCAGGTGCGAAAAGTGCAGAATGGGGGGAGAGGAGAAGCGTTGAAAGGGGCGGGGCTAAACAGCACGCATCGGGGAATTAGATCAAATGGTAGAGTGCTCGCTTAGCATGTGAGAGGTAGAGGGATCAACGCCCTCATTCTCCACAATGCTTTACTATGAGTTTGGTAAAAACTAGTGTGATGCAGTGTCGGATGGACCGAGTGATTTCCTCTGGATCGACACATATGACTTCCAGCAATCAAGCCATCAGTTGGCAGAGCTGATTCCATGTACTATGAACCCTGGACAAGAATCAAGTCTGGACATTGGGTGGAGTGTCTCTTTCACACATGGTAGCACACAACAGGAAATAGTCTGTGTCAGATGCGTGCTCACTGACTAAGAATATTGTTTGGTTTTTCAGCGAGGGGTGATGTTGGTGCATTCAGCAGGCAGGACATGGCCACAAGCAACTAAGCCTCTTGCCGTTCCTTGAATTTAACTGACCATTAGAGGGTGGGTCCTTAGATACAGAAGTTCCCAAATCCCGTCCTTTCTCCATTTAGACAGTTCATTGCAGGTTTGTAGTGCATGTGTTGAAGAGGCTGCACATTGCTCTCTGGTTAGAAGGCAAGTTGATTCCCCGCAAGATCAACCTGTGTTTGAGCAGTAAGCATCTTGTGAGAGTGTTCATCTTTCCTTCCCTACCTTTTTTGGATTATTGTGAAGATTACAAAGTACATCAAAGACTTCCTCAAACACAAAGCAACATTGTGGCCTCTGAGGATGCAGCAGTGTGGTGACGAGATCATTACTCGTCTGCTGTTCAGCCCGAAAGGGAATTGAGCAGTGTGTTGAGGGTGAAGTTAATGCATTTTTCAGTGCATCAGTATGTTGCGGAAACTATTATTCCAATGAGCCAGTTACATTGCGGGGCAAAGTAAGCAGCTATACGACGAGGATGGGATTCGGAATGCGTGCAGAGCACAATGGATTAGCAGTCCATCGCCTTAACCACTCGGCCACCTCATCCTCTTCTACTTGCTTTCTAACAGTAAGTGTCGGACCCAGGTGCGAAAAGTGCGGAATGGGGGTAGAGGAGAAGCGTCGAAAGGGGCGGGGCTAAACAGTACGCATCGGGGAATTAGCTCAAATGGTAGAGCGCTCGCTTAGCATGTGAGAGGTAGAGGGATCAACGCCCTCATTCTCCACAATGCTTTACTATGAGTTCGGTAAAAACTAGTGTGATGCGGTGTTGGATGGACCGAGTGATTTCCTCTGGATCGACACATATGACTTCCAGCAATCAAGCCATCAGTTGGCAGAGATGATTCCATGTACTATGAACCCTGGACAAGAATCAAGTCTGGACATAGGGTGGAGTGTCTCTTTCACACATGGTAGCACACAACAGGAGATAGTCTGTGTCAGATGCGTGCTCACTGACTAAGAATATTGTTTGGTTTTTCAGCGAGGGGTGATGTTGGTGCATTCAGCAGGCAGGACATGGCCACAAGCAACTAAGCCTCTTGCCGTTCCTTGAATTTAACTGACCATTAGAGGATGGGTCCTTAGATACAGAAGTTCCCAAATCCCGTCCTTTCTCCATTTAGACAGTTCATTGCAAGTTTGTAGTGCATGTGTTGAAGAGGCTGCACATTGCTCTCTGGTTAGAAGGCAAGTTGATTCCCCGCAAGATCAACCTGTGTTTGAGCAGTGAGCATCTTGTGAGAGTGTTCATCTTTCCTTCCCTACCTTTTTTGGATTATTGTGAAGATTACAAAGTACATCAAAGACTTCCTCAAACACAAAGCAACATTGTGGCCTCTGAGGATGCAGCAGTGTGGTGACGAGATCATTACTCGTCTGCTGTTCAGCCCAGGAGGGAATTGAGCAGTGTGTTTAGGGTGAAGTTAATGCATTTTTCAGTGCATCAGTATGTTGCGGAAACTGATATTCCAATGAGCCAGTTACACTGCGGGGCAAAGTAGGCAGCTATACGACGAGGATGGGATTCGGAATCCGTGCAGAGCACAATGGATTAGCAGTCCATCGCCTTAACCACACGGCCACCTCGTCCTCTTCTCCTTGCTTTCTAACAGTAAGTGTCGGACCCAGGTGCGAAAAGTGCAGAATGGGGGGAGAGGAGAAGCTTCGAAAGGGGCGGGGCTACACAGTACGCATCTGGGAATTAGCACAAATGGTAGAGCGCTCGCTTAGCATGTGAGAGGTAGAGGGATCAACGCCCTCATTCTCCACAATGCTTTACTATGAGTTCGGTAAAAACTAGTGTGATGCGGTGTCGGATGGACCGATTGATTTCCTCTAGATCGACACATATGACTTCCAGCAATCAAGCCATCAGTTGGCAGAGCTGATTCCATGTACTTTGAACCCTGGACAAGAATCAAGTCTGGACATAGGGTGGAGTGTCTCTTTCACACATGGTAGCACACAACAGGAGATAGTCTGTGTCAGATGCGTGCTCACTGACTAAGAATATTGTTTGGTTTTTCAGCGAGGGGTGATGTTGGTGCATTCAGCAGGCAGGACATGGCCACAAGCAACTAAGCCTCTTGCCGTTCCTTGAATTTAACTGACCATTAGAGGATGGGTCCTTAGATACAGAAGTTCCCAAATCCCGTCCTTTCTCCATTTAGACAGTTCATTGCAGGTTTGTAGTGCATGTGTTGAAGAGGCTGCACATTGCTCTCTGGTTAGAAGGCAAGTTGATTCCCCGCAAGATCAACCTGTGTTTGAGCAGTGAGCATCTTGTGAGAGTGTTCATCTTTCCTTCCCTACCTTTTTTGGATTATTGTGAAGATTACAAAGTACATCAAAGACTTCCTCAAACACAAAGCAACATTGTGGCCTCTGAGGATGCAGCAGTGTGGTGACGAGCTCATTACTCGTCTGCTGTTCAGCCCAGGAGGGAATTGAGCAGTGTGCTTAGGGTGAAGTTAATGCATTTTTCAGTGCATCAGTATGTTGCGGAAACTGATATTCCAATGAGCCAGTTACATTGCGGGGCAAAGTAAGCAGCTATACGACGAGGATGGGATTCGGAATGCGTGCAGAGCACAATGGATTAGCAGTCCATCGCCTTAACCACTCGGCCACCTCGTCCTCTTCTCCTTGCTTTCTAACAGTAAGTGTCGGACCGAGGTGCGAAAAGTGCAGAATGGGGGGAGAGGAGAAGCGTCGAAAGGGGCGGGGCTACACAGTACGCATCCGGGAATTAGCTCAAATGGTAGAGCGCTCGCTTAGCATGTGAGAGGTAGAGGGATCAACGCCCTCATTCTCCACAATGCTTTACTATGAGTTCGGTAAAAACTAGTGTGATGCGGTGTCGGATGGACCGAGTGATTTCCTCTGGATCGACACATATGACTTCCAGCAATCAAGCCATCAGTTGGCAGAGCTGATTCCATGTACTATGAACCCTAGACAAGAATCAAGTCTGGACATAGGGTGGAGTGTCTCTTTCACACATGGTAGCACACAACAGGAGATAGTCTGTGTCAGATGCGTGCTCACTGACTAAGAATATTGTTTGGTTTTTCAGCGAGGGGTGATGTTGGTGCATTCAGCAGGCAGGACATGGCCTTAAGCAACTAAGCCTCTTGCCGTTCCTTGAATTTAACTGACCATTAGAGGGTGGGTCCTTAGATACAGAAGTTCCCAAATCCCGTCCTTTCTCCATTTAGACAGTTCATTGCAGGTTTGTAGTGCATGTGTTGAAGAGGCTGCACATTGCTCTCTGGTTAGAAGGCAAGTTGATTCCCCGCTAGATCAACCTGTGTTTGAGCATCTTGTGAGAGTGTTCATCTTTCCTTCCCTACCTTTTTTGGATTATTGTGAAGATTACAAAGTACATCAAAGACTTCCTCAAACACAAAGCAACATTGTTGCCTCTGAGGATGCAGCAGTGTGGTGACGAGATCATTACTCGTCTGCTGTTCAGCCCAGGAGTGAATTGAGCAGTGTTTAGGGTGAAGTTAATGCATTTTTCAGTGTATCAGTTGGAACAAGAGCATTTATGTTGCAGAAACTGATCTTCCAATGAGCCAGTTACATTGCGGGGCAAAGTAAGCAGCTATACGATGAGGATGGGATTCGGACCCATGTGTGCAGAGCACAATGGATTAGCAGTACATCGCCTTAACCCCGGGGTGTCCAAACTTTTTGCAGAGAGGGCCAGATTTGATAAAGTGAAGATGCCCGAGGGCCAGTAGTTCCTTCTGATGTTTTTTTAAACAAGAAAAGTCACATGCAAATGTGCACTATTATAAAACAATTTTCATTGTCACAATTCTCTTTATTTTTTAAATGGCAGTGTAACCAAATATAAGCCACTCAGGCAGACGTGAACAATTCTAAAAACACAATTCTGCCTTTAATTCATTTCTGGAGAGTCAGATAACATTGAACATTGAACTGTATGGAATACCTAAAATTTCCTTGGGATTGATAAATATCTTTGCTTCATGGACATTTTAAACAGGAGTTATATGTAATGCAAAGTTGTCTGTTATCATTAAAGTTTAAAACAAGTTATTTTTGCTCTTGTCTTCAACAAGATCTTTCAGAGAGTACACATCTACAGGTACACAACATCAACAGTTATAACAAAATCTTATTCAAGATGTTTAATAAACTAAAAAAAAGTGCCATAAGTCCAAGTGCATAAGTATGCTTTTGGCTTTTCACTGTTAATAGTGACAGATTCAAAACATTCAATTTCAGATTGATCAAGAAACCAATAACTTGCAGTCACTAATGAGAAGGGTGATACTGAGATCTGGATTTCAGTAAAGAGGCCAGGTTTGGTTTGAGGGAAGTCCTTGAAATGCGTAAAATGTCACGCAAGTGGGGGTCACTTAGTCTTGACCTCATTCGGTTCTTGTTTAAGTTCATGACAGAGAATATTTGCTCACACAGATATGTGTAGCCGAATAAGTAGCAAATGTTTGCATTTCTGGAAACCTGCCTTTATCCAGCTGCCTGTAAAAGTCAACAGTTCGCTAAATTCCATAGAAAGAGATGCGATAGTTGTTGAATAACTCATCATTTGCGCACCGATGTTGTCCTGTGGGAAACTGTCGATGACCTCTTTCAAAGCTGGGAAGTGCGCAGTGCAGGGCTCTGTTTGGGACAATTGTCTTTCGAAAAGTTGCGGCTTAGTTCTAAAGGCCTTGATGTGAGCGTACAGCTGGCTCACCACTGCATCTTGTCCTTGCAGATTAACATTCAGCGCATTCAGATGCTTCGTTATGTCAACCAAAAAAGCCAAATCTGCCAGCCATACAGGATCGGACAGTTCTCCCATCGGTTGCCTTTTTTCACATAAAAAAAACGTCCAATTTCCTCTCTGAGAGAGAAAAATCGCTGCATTGCGGACCCCCGACTTAGCCACCTCACATCGTTGTGATATATTACTTCTCCATTTTCAGCCTGAAACTGTAGGTGGTGTAGAGCTTTAGCCCGAATAGAATTGATTGCCTTTACCACTGGTTTCATAACATAATCAAATTTGAGATGTTTGGCGCAGAGAGCCTGCCGGTGAATTATACAGTGAAGTTTAATAGTGTTACCTCCTTCTTCGCTGACTTTATTGCAGATCAGTGTGGACAATCCACTTTGCGGTATTATCGGTAACGATCCCAGAAACTTTACTCCATGGTAGTTTCAGATCATCAACAGCTTCACAAACAGAAACGAAAAAATCTGTTCCTCTGGTTAGGCCTTTGAGGCTTTGGAGGTCGAGCAGCTCCTCTGTTACGTTCATGTTGTCATCAACTCCTCTTAAAAAAATCAAGAGCTGTGCAGTGTCAGATACATCGGTGCTTTCATCACGGGCTATCATGAGAAATAATCAATGATAGGTCCTCGACTTTCGGTGCCACGGTGTTACGTTCCAGGCAAACATTCATAAATTCTTCCTTCTTTTCGGGGCAAACGTTCTCCACCATTTTCAGGACACAGTCTTTGATAAATGTACCTTCAGTGAAAGGTTTGCCATGTTTAGCTATTAACATGGCCACTTTGTAGCTTGCTTTGGTGGTACTTTCCTTTGACTCACAGGCCCGCGTGAAAAATCGCTGTTGTGAAGCTTCTTGAATCTTGAATGAAGAAGATACATTTTCCCAAATGGACACAAATGTCTGGAGTTCTCCTTGAGTCAGTGATTTGGAAGAAAACACTGTTCAGTTGTTTCTATGGTGGCTCTAAAAACAGATTCAGAAAGAACAGTGTGGAGTTAGAAAGGACGACTTTGGACCTTTCAGAGTCAAAATGATTCATTCACAGAACCCATTATCATAATCATCGGCCTTATTGTAATTATGGAGTCATCATTTGTTTTATGTATTGTGTTACAATCTTTCCCTCCAACATGTAGTGATGTCATTTACCATGTATCACATAATGGGTCTTTAACTGTGTAAATGAATATTAAGTTTAAGCATCAACATGTGAAACTAAACATGCTGATACTCTTAGATCTTGTGATGTACTCTCAGCGTGAGCTTGGATTTGATCTGTTCTGATATTTTGAGCACAGAATGAAAGTAACTGTTATTTTCTTTCTTTTTATAGTTTGTTTAGTAGATTCTGCGTTGTCTTTTGTTTGTTTGTTTTTTATTGTTTTTTTGTTGTTTATGAATTTCACATGTTCGTATTAAATAAATAAACACAAAAATGTTGACCATTCTATTTTTTAAAGTAAAAAATGCTAAAAGTATTTGTTCTGTTGGAATTTCAAACAGTTAATCTAATCTAAATATAATCTATTTCATCATTACATTTAAAAACGTCACGTGTACAGATTACACTTGTGAAATTGTTGTATATATGTTGTAAAAAAGGGTATCCTATAAATAAAACATTAAATTTAAGACCATTTTAAAAGTGAATCTGGGTTATTTTCTGTATATTTACATAAGTATGAGTAATATTTTAAGTATGAGATCATCATTACCTATATCTACCTTTGAAATGTTTCTCTCATTAACTGTAGATATTGTGTCCATATAACCAGGCAGTATTATGACACTGCTAAGATGCAGGATGTCTGCTCGGCCTGTAGCCAACACAGAAAGCCCTTACCTTCACTAGGTCCATCATCAGGAGACAGTTTACAGAAGGAGAAGGACTTTAGATTATGAAATGTCCCGTTTAGGTGACAATCTACAAAAATACTCAGTGTCATACTGTACAAAAACATTTTATGCAGTTAAGATCAGTTACTGCATTAATGTTAGGTAGGCCTGCATACAGAAGTGAAACTATTTACCAACATCCCAAAATATACACATTTTTAATGTATTTTTATATTCAGGAACTACAGTTAAAACAATAAGAAACATTCTGCAATACAAATGTAAAATAAGAGTGTATAACTGCACCAGAAAAACTTAAAACACAAGACTGGATCTTTTTAAAATATGAATGTGGATGTGCCAAATGGTCAAAGTTTAAAAAAAAAAGAAGTATCTATTTAAAACTAGAAAGCACTCATTAGATTTGTACGATCCTAAATTAACTATTTTAATATTAAACAATGCTTTCATTGATCAAAATACATAGACAATCAAGAGATATATGCAACATTTTTTCTCAACCTAGTAAATATGCAAATGTGAATAGTGACATAGGTAAAAACAAACATCTTGCAATGTTTAAAAAACATTTTTTTATTCATATGAATTTAAGACTTTGATCTGACTTTTTCTTGACGAATAATAATCTTAAACTGTAAACTTTCACACTGTTGTACTGTGTTAAACTTCAAATGTTGTGTGAGAGACAGGCTGTTCAGCTGTCCCCGATGATGTTCTGGCAGGATGTGGAAAGGGCAGGCAGCACGGCTCTCTGGTACAGCAGTCTTTGATGAGGGGATGATGTGATGTAGAACTCTCTGTGACTCTGTTAGGGCCGATGTAAAGGTAAAGATGTTATTTTACACAGCATCATGTCATTGGAGTGGATACGATGTTTACTAGAGAACATATACAGTGAACAGTTCATGCTAGATAGCAGAGTAAATGCACATGTTTGTTCTGAATCTACAACACTAACAGCTCTGTAACTGTAGGTGCGTCTGTCCCTACATTAACGTTACCGACTCTCCATTAAACTTAGAAACTGACGTTACTTGCCTGATATCTCCGTTTTAACTGTCTGTGGGCTGTCTGGGCCCAGGCAATAACAGTCCATTACAACCATAAATTATAAATACATTAGCTGTGCAAACATTATCTCAAACTAACGCTCTGCAACTACACTTCAGGGTTTTAACATTAGCGAACTGATGTTACAGATTTTGCTGGATTAACAATACCGCTAGCTTGTTAGCTGGTGTGTACTAACCACACTTCGGTTCTTATGACTGAAACACTTATGCTGGTTCATGTGGACGCTGACAAACATAAAAAAAATTAAGCTTACGATGCACAGTTCATGTTTTCGTCCAGCTGAGTCTTCATGGCCATGACCAGCCCTCCCACCGGAGGCATCAGCAGCATCGGGGGCTGACGAAGCTGCTGCACTGAAGGAGGTGCACCAGCTGTCTGCCTCACATGTGTGTCGGTGTCGGCTTCAATATCTCACTCTGAAACCCCTCATATCACCAGGAAAATCAGAGAGCGCCCTAACGTTACACGGCCATGTACAGCGGGTTTCCACCTCTCCTTCCTATTAAAAGACAGACAGTCCGTCTGTCCAATCAGGAGGGTCCATCCTCTGATCAGAGAGACCTACCCTTTCCGGTAAAAGTTAATGTTGTTGTGTTTCATGATTTGTAGTTGTGGTTTTGGATTTGGCGTTGTGCTTTCCTATTTGGCGTTGTGTTTTCTATTTGCTGTAGGGATTTGCCCCTCAGGGCCACCGTATATATCAGACCGGAGAGGCCCTGGATGCTACCACGGAGAACTTTCCGGTGGCGCTTAATGCCTCCTTTACTTTTTTTTTATAAAGAACATTATTATTTATTATTATTATTTATTATTTAACTTTATTCAAGTTTATGCACTTTACAAGTTATATATATATATATATATGTAACATAGTTGAAAAGGTTCATGGTAAATAAATCCCACTAAATGGGACAACACTGCCATCTACAGTTCTAAAACCTGCAGTAGTAGCAAAGGATTATGGGTAATCCTCAAAGCAACAGAGGATTAGATACAGGTAACGTGTCTGAGAGTGTTTGTGGACAAAAACAATGTTAACTTATTTCTTAAGTACTTAACGCTAAGCTGGCTGTGTTTGGTAGGATATAAGTTATTTTGCATTGAATTTGTCACGTTTTTATCAAGTCAACTGGTCTTTTTTATGTGTTTTGTTGTTAGTGATTTCCCTCCAGTGTCGCTAGCTAAAAATAACATGCAAACAGAGCATGTGCTGTATGATATATTTTGAATATTAAATATTTCTGTTATTGTATTTTATTTTCATTCATAATTTCACAGGCAGTGTTTATTTTATCTACATGAGTTTAAATCTATATGATTACTGTGTACTTAAATTAATTTTGTATCAAATCAAATCAAATCAACCTTTATTTATATGGCGCTTTTCATACAGAAAAGTATCGCAATGTGCCTCACAGAGATGTACAGAAGAAGAGAAACATCAAATAAAATCAGGAGAAGAAAGTTAAAATAACCCAACCCTCCCACAGACATGCACAGAGACATACACAAATGTATATACGTTCATTCACACATTCACATAAACACACACAGCCATGCAGGCACACAGATACACAGACTCACACCTACACCAACGCTAGCTGTCACTACAGAAACATGGCCGGGCAGCGAGACCTGAGGTACAGAGGAGTCTAGAGGAAGCTACCTTTTAGGGGGCCAACCACAACGGGAGAGATCCCAGTCCAAGGTCACAGGGAGCACCGCCACAGAGACCACCCCAACCCGGGCTGGAACCATCCACGGGACAGCAACCCCCACGGCCAAGATCAGAGACAACTCCCAAACTGGCAGGCCCCCTGAGGAAACACTGGAGATTAAAAACTGTTGCCTAGAACAGTAAAGGGTTAAAATATGGAGACTAAAAACAAGGGACTAAAAGATAAGAGCATAGCGGCTAAAACATGAAATAGAAAATAAAAGCATAAGAGCATAAGACATGAGGCCATAAAACTGAATAAAAGCATGAAGGCTAAAACACAGAGATTAAAACAGTAAAAAGTGCTCTGATTAGCACTGCCAAAAAGAAATCAATTAACTAAAAGCCTGGTTAAAAGGATGGGTCTTAAGCCTCTTTTTAAAAACCTGAGCAGTCTCTGCGACCCTGAGGCTCTCCGGCAGGCTGTTCCACAGTCGTGGCCCATAATAACTGAAAGCCGCCTCCCCGTGCTTTTTTCAACTAACCTGTGGTATGGTTAATGGTTATTATGGTTAATTAATTTTGTAAGCATGAAAAATGTAAAACAAATTGTAATGAATGGGTAATCCTAAAAGCAACGGAGGACTACATTGAGAGCATGCACTGTTTGTCCACGACAGATGATTGAACGCCACCATTATCTTTTGTTATATACGCAGAACAAATAAACGGCTGTTACCCAAACCATATCCGCTCTGAGATTAATTTGGCCAGAAGACACCCAACAGAGAGGTCACATATATACACACACACCCACACAGACAGACACATTTAAAAATATATTTTTATTTCATCGTTTACTTTAATGTTAATATTTCTCCTGTTACTTTCCGATCCAATCCAAACTCCTTCTGTTTTATTATGGTTTAGTTTGGCTCCTGAAGAGAGTTCATACAGGTTTAAATGATTCGTTAACACATCCATCTCTGGTTAGTTTTTTATAATTACATCCTCGGCATAGGCCACTGCAGTGACTTTAGGAGCGTGCCCGACACATGTACCAGATATAAGTAAAACTCATTTTCGATGGTAAGTAAGATGTGCAGCGTTGGTAAGTATTCAGAAATCCATCTGTTGCAAAAGAGTTCTGCCATCTGCTGTTCAATAAGTTTCCCTCTGTTGCGTCTGCAAACAACACAGTCAGATATCACTTGCCTCGCAGCAGAATTTGCATTGATGATCCAGTACCTCTGCTGCAGTCTGGACAGCATGTGATTTCTTCCCGCATGTCCCACTTGATGATGAATATAGCACATAATCAGTACGGATACATGCAAATCGTTGGACAAAATGACTGGATGTCTGGACTCTGCTGGTAATGCTGCTTTATCCAGCCGACCACCTTGATAATAAATCCGGTCATTGATAATGGAAGACACTATTAGGAACACACCGTCACTTCTTGCAAGATTATGCTCCATCTGTAGGAAAAGGAGTGCAACTAAGAAACAAAACGTCACCCGTTGATGCTTCCTAAAGCCATGTTACACCAACAGCGACAGAAAATACATTCACTCCAACGTGTCACATTAAGTGGAAGGTTATCCACGGAAAATGTCATTTAAAACAACTAAATTAGATAACGTTTCCCAAACTTTCCCACTATTTCCCAGGTTTTCCATAACCATATCTCCATTCTTGTCTTCAGTATATGGTTGTAAATGTGGCTCTGAATGGATGGAAAATGTGAATGTGGAGGCGCAGAGAGTAAAACATCCTCATCACCCAGTGTATCAAGTACAAATTACAAAGGAGGAAGCTTTCCAGAGGCAGTGAAACACTTTTTACTTTGTCATCTTTATTTTATTCATAAATATTAACTAAAAATATAAAAATCAATACAACAAGCTGTTAAAATGACAGTTTATAACAAAGTTTAGAGGGCAGCGGCACGCTATGTAGTAATCTCAAGACTGAGACTTGGACACTGTGGGCTGAGGAGTGGGCTGTATCTGATTAGAAAAAACATCCTGATGGCAAGTATGAGTGTGGAGAAAGTGAGACAGGTAAACATGTTGTACTCCAGTGCAAAATATACTCCAGTCACAGAAGGATTATCTTCAGGAAACTTGGTGCAGATGGGGAAAATGTTTTTAATATGCACACACTTCTAAATCTGGATTATCAGGTTAAAAGAAATAAACTGGTGGATTATTTTCACAAAACAGGATTGTAAAAAGCATTTGATGTAGTTTTTTTTCAATTAGAAAAAGTAGGGGCAGCAATAAGCCATTGCTGCGTCTAGTCCGCCTAACAGAAGAAGAAGAAGCAGAAGAAGCAGAAGTCTTAGTGAAGGACGCCGGACTGGAATGGACAGGAGATGGCAGAAGGAAATGATGAATCAGGAAATTAGTTAGGAATCGAGCAAGGTGGCGGGAGAAGTGAAAGTTGGAGTGAAGTGAAAATGGGGAAAGCCAGGCGAAAACGCAAGAAATTGGGGCAGAAAGGAAGGAGCTCAATGTCAGAAGAAACAGATAATGAGCAAGCGAGAGGGAATGAGGAAGAGCATAAGGTAATCATCAGACTGGAGCAAGAAGGTGCTGCGTTCGGTGAGTGTAACCCGGTTCTCCTTACCAAGGGGATAAACAGTCTTGTGGGAGAGATAAAGAGTGCCAAAGTTCTGCGTAGTGGAGCACTACTGATTTTTTGCAGGGACAGCACACAACTAGGGAAAGCGATAAGACTGAATTAGATCGAGGGGAAGAGAGTTAAAGCAACGATAGCTACTGGTGGGGAGTGATTTTTGGGATTCCCTTAGATTGTCCACTGAACAAATAAAAGAGAACGTGAAAGGTGCAAGAGTGAGGGTAGTCAGACGCCTACTCGTGAGGGCCAAAAATGTGACAGTCTGTCGGTGCTGCTTACATTTGATGAAGATCGAATCCCTGATAAAGTGTTTATCGGTTATATGAGTTATGATGTGAGGCTCTATGTTCCCCGCCGCTTAGGTGCTTCAAGTGTCAAAAATATGGGCATGTAGCAGCAGTATGCAAGGCAAAGCAAAGATGTGGGAGGTGTGCAGGGGAGCATGAGTATGGAAAATGTGAAAGAGGAGCTAAACTCAAGTGCTGCAACTGCGGAGGGGAGCATACGTCTGCATGTAGAGGGTGTGAAGTAAGTAAGAGAGCAGAAGTGGTGCAGCGAGTGAAAACATCCCAAGGGATCACATATGCGGAAGCGGTCAGAAAGGTGGGGATGCAGCCAAACAGCGGTAGTGTTAAGATGGCAGACAGGCATGAAGTGAGAGCATGTGAGGGATGCAGCAGAGTTAAAGAGGACACATTGATTGTGGAGAAAAGGCAGCTTATACTGTTCATGGTTGATGTAATTAACTGTACTGCGCAAACAGACAAGAAAACAGAAAAAAATCAAAATAATAGTAAAAGCAGCAGAGAAATATCTGGGAGTTGAGGCCATTGGTTGGGAGGAAGTGGAGGAAGTGTTGAAAGGAGGCTCACCCAGTTCGCAGACATCGTCACAGACATCGTCACAGACATCGTCACAGACATCGTCACAGACATCGTCACAGACATCGTCACAGACATCGTCACAGACATCATTATGGGGTGGTGGATCATCATGGTCATAAGTATATTGCAGTGGAATGCAAGAAGTCTTGTAGCCAATGGACAAGAGCTTAAGAAGTTTGACTCAGATCAGCAGGATAAACCCAGTATAATTTGTGTGCAGGAAACATGGCTGAGAGTGCAATGGGATTTCATAATACAAGGATACACTGCTATAAGGAATGACAGGAAGGTGGGGAAAGGTGGTGGGGTGGCCACCTTTGTCAAAAATGGAATAAGGTTCAGTACTGTTCAAGTAGGAAGAGAATGTGAGTCCATAACAATAAAGATTTGGACAGGCAAATATGAGCTAGCAATAATAAATTACTACGATCCATGCAACAGATTAAGTGTAAATATACTGAATATGGTGATGGGGGAAGTGCAGGGGAAAGTAGTGTGGTGTGCTGATTTTAATGCACATAGCACTCTATGGGGTAGTGGGAGAACTGATGCAAATGGCTTAATAGTAAAAGAATTTATAGAAGATAAAGGATTAGTACGTGTGGATTATGGGAGGGGAACAAGGTACGACTGTGTACAAAATAAGGAGAGTGTGATTGATTTGACTATGACATCAAATGAAATGACAAGTATCACTGCTTGGGAGGTGCTAAATAAGACATTAATGGGTAGTGACCACTATCCAATCAATGTTAAGATTGGAGTAAAGGTACAACGGAAGGAAGACATGAGATTGCCAAGATGGAAAATTGATAAAGCTAACTGGGAACTCTTTCAAGAACTGAGTAGGAAAAGATTTGAACAAGCATATAAAGAGGAATGGGCAGAGGTGGATGAGTTTAATACGGTAGTGGTCACAGCTATAATAAAATCGGCAAATGAGTCGGTACCAAAAGCATCGGGATACAGAAACAAAAAGAATGTGCCGTGGTGGGATGAAAACTGCAGACAAGCAATAAAAGAACAAAATAGGGCATTTAGGCTGTTAAAGAAACATCATTCTATGGAGTCGCTAATTCAGTATAAAAGGTCACAAGCAGTGGCTAGAAGGACGGTCAGAACAGTTAAGCGTGCTTGCTGGAGGCAATGTTGTAGTGAGGTCGGGAGGTTGTCAGCTGTCAGATGTTTGGGGAATGATCAGGAAAATGAGTGGAATAAGAAGGAATACAAAAATACCAATACTGACAAGTAACAGCAGAACAGCTGTAAGTGGATTAGAAAAGGCTATACTATTGGCTGAAACACTAATCAAAGTTCATAGTTCAGGGAATCTATCAGCAGAGGCTAAACAGCAAAGGAGCGCTATTCTGGCACATAATACATGGGTTAACAAGAAAAAAATAACAACAGAAGAGAATCTGGACCTTCCATTCAGTATGTATGAGCTAAGGAGGGCCATCCCCAGCACCCGGCAGTCAGCGCCAGGGAAAGATGACATCTGCTACTGTATGTTGGATAACATGGATAACAGATCACTACAGTTAATACTGAAACTAATTTAAAAAGTGTGGGAGTTAGGGGAGATTCCAGCTGCATAGAAGCACTCAGTTATAGTGCCAATTTTAAAACCAGGTAAAGATGCATCAGACCCATCAAATTACAGATCAATAGCACTTACATCTCATCTAGGGAAAACTATGGAAAAGAAGGCAACAGAGAGGTTAATGTATTTCATGGAAAATGGAGATCTATTTTCTCCATACCAAAGTGGGTTTCATAAAGCGAGAAATACAATGGACTCAATACTGTGCTTAGAGTCAGAAGTCAGGAAAGCACAGACAAATGAAGAGATTGTGGTTGCTGTGTTTTTTGACATAGTGAAAGCATATGACATGTTGTGGAAAGAAGGCCTTCTAATCAAACTAGATAAATTGAGAGTGGGAGGGATGATGTATAATTGGGTGCTGGGTTTCCTGTTTGGGAGGACAGTAGAGGTCAGAGTAGGGAAAGAGTACTACAGTTGAAATGGGGGAAGAACCTCTGAGAATGAGAAGAACCAAGCTCATGCTGGCATACTGGGTCTATCTGCAGGGTCATAAAATGTATCATCCAGCAAAGTCCATACTAGAGGACTGCTCAGAGCATGACAAATCAAACTTCAGGAGCTTAGGCTAGGTTGGAAATGCAAAAGCTGAAAGCATTGGTTTATGTGACGTGCAGTATATCTCCAATGTTCCTCTACCAGAAATTCCACCCTGGTTGTTCCAGATGCCTTCAGTAGATTTTAATATTCAGCAGAAGCTCAACAAGAAGACAAGGCAGGGAGATATTGGAGTAATAGTGCAAAAATACATTGAACAGAATTATCCAAATAGAGTGTCAATATTTACAGATGGATCAAAAGAGCCAGAAAATGGGCGCACTGGGGCTGCGGTGTACATTCCAGAGTTTAAAGTGGCAGTTAAGCAGAGAGCAACAGATCATGCATCAGTATACACAGTTGAACTCCTGGCTATCAAAATCGCACTGAGATGGTTAGGGGGAGACAACAGGGCCAATGCACTCATTGCATCAGATAGCTGGGCAGCCCTCAGTAGTATTAGGACCATGAAGTCATGTAGGCAAGATCTAATCATGGAGATCCATCAAATGCTATATGACCTTCAAAACAGGGGGAGGACTGTCAGTTTTCTGTGGGTTCCTGCTCATGCAGGGGTTGAGGGCAATGAGGATGCAGATATACTGGCAAAACAAGCACTGAGATTACAAACACCATGTTCGAACACAAGGATGCTCATAAGTGTACGTCGTACCAGAGCACCCTAGACCAAAGGTCGATTATCGATTTTGTGATCGTATCATCTGATCTGAGGCCGTATGTTTTGGACACTCGGGTGAAGAGAGGGGCAGAGCTGTCAACTGATCACCATCTGGTTGATGAGTTGGATCAGAGGATGGGGGAAGATTCTGGACAGACCAGGTAAACCCAAATGAGTAGTGCAGGTGAACTGGGAACGTCTGGAGGAGGCCCCTGTCCGAGAGATCTTCAACTCACACCTGTGAACTCAGCCGATGAGGTAATCGGCTGGTGGAAGGAGCACTTTGAGGAACTCCTTAATCCGACTAACATGCCCCCTTTTGTAGAGGCAGAGCTGGAGGCTGATGGGGAATCATTGTCAATATCCCTGGCGGAAGTCACTGAGGTAGTTAAACAACTCCACAGTGGCAAAGCCCCAGGGGTTGATGAGATTCGTCCAGAAATGCTGAAAGCTTTGGGTTTTGAGGGGCGGTCTTGGTTGACACGCCTCTTCAACATTGCATGGAAGTCTGGGACAGTGCCAAGGGAGTGGCAGACCGGGGTGGTGGTTCCTCTTTTTAAAAAGGGGGACCAGAGGGTGTGTGCCAATTACAGGGGTATGACACTACTCAGCCTCCCTGGTAAAGTCTACTCCAAGGTGCTGGAAAGGAGGGTTCGTCCTATAGTCGAACCTCAGATTGAAGAGGAACAATCTGGATTCCGTCCTGGACGTGGAACAACGAATCGGCTCTTCATTCTCGCAAGGATCCTGGAGGGGGCCTGGGAGTATGCTCATCCAGTCTACATGTGTTTTGTGGATCTGGAGAAGGCATATGACCGGGTTCCTCGGGAGATACTGTGGGAGGTGCTGCGGGAGTATGGGGTGAGGGGGTCACTTCTGTGGGCCATCCAATCTCTGTACACCCAAAGCGAGAGCTGTGTCCGGATCCTCGGCAGTAAGTCGGATTCGTTTCCGGTGGGGGTTGGCCTCCGCCAGGGGTGCGCTTTGTCACCAATCCTGTTTGTGATTTTCATGGACAGGATATTAAGGCGTAGTCGTGGTGGGGAGGGGTTGCAGTTCGGTGGGCTGAGGATCTCGTCTCTGCTTTTCGCAGATGATGTGGTCCTGATGGCATCGTCGGTCAGTGACCTTCAGCACTCACTGGATCTGTTCGCAGACGAGTGTGAAACGGCTGGGATGAGGATCAGCACCTCTAAATCTGAGGCCATGGCTCTTAGCAGGAAACCGGTGGATTGCTTACTCCAGGTAGGGAATGAGTCCTTACCCCAAGTGAAGGAGTTCAAGTATCTCGGGATCATGTTCACGAGTGAGGGGACGATGGAGCGTGAGTTTGGCCGGAGAATCGGATTAGCGGGGGCGGTGTTGCAGTCGCTCTACCGCACCGTTGTGACGATAAGAGAGCTGAGCCGGAAGGCAAAGCTCTCGATCTACCGGTCAATCTTCGTTACTACCCTCACCTATGGTCATGAAAGCTGGGTCATGCTGAAAGAACGAGGTCGCGGGTACAAGCGGCCGAAATGGGTTTTCTCAGGAGGGTGGCTGGAGTCTCCCTTAGAGAAAGGGTGAGAAGTTCAGCCATCCGTGAGGAACTCGGAGTAGAGCCGCTGCTCCTTAGCGTTGAAAGGAGCCAGTTGAGGTGGTTCGGGCATCTAGTAAGGATGCCTCCTGGGCGCCTCCCTAGGGAGGTGTTCCAGGCATGTCCAGCTGGGAGGAGGCCTCTGGGAAGACCCAGGACTAGGTGGAGAGATTATATCTCCACACTGGCCTAGGAACGCCTCTGGATCCCCCAGTTAGAGCTGGTTAATGTGGCCCGGGAAAGGGAAGTTTGGGGTCCCCTGCTAAAGCTGCTGCCCCCGCGACCCGACCCCGGATAAGCGGATGAAGATGAGATGAGATGAGATGCTTGGCCCCGCACTGCTTACACATCTTGCTGGCCACACCAATCGTTTCCTTGCATGTGATGCATTGTTTTTGAGTAGGCATCTGGAGACAGAAACAGAAATAAGAAATGAGAACACTGCATGCTGTGTTACCAGTGAATAATAAATTACCACAATAAATACAGTGCTCTTACATGTCGGCCTTCAAAGAAAACTGCTACAGCATAATACTACTCAGGACCTGTGTCCCCAAATTAGTTATTTTTCCAAGTCAATTTATAAAAACTGTATATGTGATAGTTTCTTGAGGGCTCTAGAAGGTAACAATAAATGCTTGTTATGAATTAAGAAATACCTATAGAGCTTTTCAGAGATGTAAACTTAAACATTCCAAAACAGTCCTAGTTTATTTCCTGTTGCAGTGTATGTGAATGACACCAGCTGTCAGGAAGTAAACAAGGAACAAGGCTGTTGCCTAGCAATGGAATTCCTTTGAAAAGGTCTATTGAAAACAAAATACGTTAGGTGGTATATTAACAAATGCATTCTTCCTTAAAACATGCACAAATAGTCACAAACATAGTAAATGGGTCACATATTTGACGGCACACCTGTTTTGTCTGTCCTCTACAGTGAGTCAGTGGACCATAAGCCCATTGTTCTGCTCATTTTTTGTAGCCAATGCAGCACAAAAACACAGCGATCCAGCAAGCCAGCAGCCAACCAGCATATGGCTCTGCAATGCCTCCACACCACACCAGTCACAGGACATGAGCTGAACAAAGTTGTCACTCCTTTAACCTGTGATGCCAGTATTCAAGCCCACAGAAAGTAACCACGAAATGACAAATGTTAACTTGCAGTAAAGACTTCTTACTTTGAAAAATCTTTTTGCCAGGGTCTTGTGCAGACTCTCTGTCTTCCTGTTGTTCCATCCCATGGCAAGCACAGTTATCATCTCTGCTCTGCCTGTAAAAAAAATATCCACACACACAAACCCCCCCAGAAAATATCAAAATTCAGAAAAATTTTACAATCTGGTACCGTGTCAAGCCTACCCTTTTCTGACTACACACCAACCAGCATCCGCTGTTTTACATTGCTGACAGCAATGTGGAGTTACAGTCTCTGCGCCCAATTTCGAATTCATGAGCTCTAGCATTGCAGCTCTGAATTCTTTTTCAGACATTAACTGTTTTCTTGTCCATGCTGACATTGTGGGTGTCTGCTCCACTTTAGTCTCTGAAGATGATGATCTAAAATAATAAAACACAAAAATTGATGTAAAGGACAGTGTATTTAAAGACAGAAAAGTCATTTCCATAATGGCTTTGTTTCTGCACGTGCATAAAAAAAAAATCACGGCCACTACTTAAGTCAGTTGCCTAAATTTCACATTTTTAAATGGAAACATAAAAGTCTTTAAGCTATTTAAGCTATCAGATGTCAATATATGATCCAAGATGGCGCCACGGACGGCTGCCTCGGCGCTTAGCTCCGCAGTTCCTTGTTTGTTTTTGTTTTTTTGTTGCGTTTTAAGTTTTCCTTCCGTGATCCGGTACACTCGGGAGGAACTTTTACAGTATGGACAGTCTACCGGACACAATTTTCCAACATTTTTCACCGATTCTGGATACTTTTCGGAACTTCTAGTCGGAGGAGCAGCGGCTGTCTACGGGATGTTCAGGCGACGCAGACGGGGCAAACGGGCCGGCGCGCTCGTTAAGCTCCGACAGCGGGGATTCCGAACAGCGCTCCCGTCGATTCACCTGGCGAACGTCCGCTCCCTTAACAACAAGATAGACGAACTGCTGCTCCTCAACAGAAGGAATTCGGACTTCTGCAGATCTGCCGCCATGTGTTTCACTGAAACTTGGCTCAGTGAACTCACCCCAGACTCAGGATTACATCTACCGGACTTCCAGCTGTTACGAGCGGAACGAGTAACGGAGCTCTCGGGGAAGAGCAGAGGAGGCGGAATCTGCTTCTATATTAACGAAGGTTGGTGTACAGATGTCACAGTGTTGAAGAAATCATGCAGCCCCCACTTGGAGACATTTTTCATAAACTGTAGACCGTTTTATTCACCGCGGGAGTTCTCCTCGTTCATTCTGGTTGGTGTGTACATCCCACCTCAGGCCTGTGTCACTGAGGCCCTGCAACACCTGGCTGACCAGATAACGGACGAGGAGAGGAAGCATCCAGACTCCCTGCTCATTGTGCTGGGGGACTTTAACAGAGCAAACCTCAGCCGTGAACTACCTATATACAGACAACAGGTTAAGTGTCCCACCAGGGACAAAAACACTCTGGACCATTGCTACACTGTTTTAAAGGACTCCTATCGCTCTGTTCCCCGTGCAGCTTTGGGGCTCTCTGATCACTGTATGGTCCATCTTGTTCCAAACTACAGGCAGAAACTCAAATCTGCCAAGCCTGTAGTGAGGACTGTGAAGAGATGGACCACAGAGTCAAAGCTGGAGTTACAGGCCTGCGAAGGTTGGTGTACAGATGTCACAGTGTTGAAGAAATCATGCAGCCCCCACTTGGAGACATTTTTCATAAACTGTAGACCGTTTTATTCACCGCGGGAGTTCTCCTCGTTCATTCTGGTTGGTGTGTACATCCCACCTCAGGCCTGTGTCACTGAGGCCCTGCAACACCTGGCTGACCAGATAACGGACGAGGAGAGGAAGCATCCAGACTCCCTGCTCATTGTGCTGGGGGACTTTAACAGAGCAAACCTCAGCCGTGAACTACCTATATACAGACAACAGGTTAAGTGTCCCACCAGGGACAAAAACACTCTGGACCATTGCTACACTGTTTTAAAGGACTCCTATCGCTCTGTTCCCCGTGCAGCTTTGGGGCTCTCTGATCACTGTATGGTCCATCTTGTTCCAAACTACAGGCAGAAACTCAAATCTGCCAAGCCTGTAGTGAGGACTGTGAAGAGATGGACCACAGAGTCAAAGCTGGAGTTACAGGCCTGCTTTGACTGCACTGATTGGAGTGTTTTTGAGGCTGCTGCTACAGATCTGGACGAACTGACTGACACTGTGACAAGCTACACCAGCTTTTGTGAGGACATGTGTGTGCCGACCAAAACCTTCTGCACATACAACAACAATAAACCCTGGTTCACTGCAAAACTCAGGACGCTTCGCCAGTCCAAGGAGGAGGCCTACAGAAGTGGGGACAGAGTCCTGTACAACACGGCCAGGAACACACTGACAAAGGAGATCAAGGTGGCAAAAAGGTGCTACACTGAGAAGCTGAAGAGCAGTTTCTCAGCTAACGACCCTGCGTCAGTGTGGAGAGGTCTACAGGACATAACCAACTACAGGAGACCATCCCCCCACACTGCAGTGAACCGTCAACTGGCTGACGACCTGAATGTCTTCTACTGCAGGTTTGAGATGCCAACTTTCACACCCATCACCCACTCCACCATCACACAACCCTCATCACCCCTCCCTTCCCCCCCACCGTCACTCAGGATCTGTGAAGAGGATGTGTGTCAGCTCTTCAAGAAACTAAAGACCAAGAAAGCTCCAGGCCCAGACGGTGTGTCACCCTCCTGTCTGAAGGTCTGTGCTGACCAGCTGACCCCCATCTTCACCCAGATCTTCAACAGATCCCTGGAGCTGTGTGAAGTCCCCTCCTGCTTCAAACGCTCCACAATAATCCCGGTCCCCAAGAAACCAGCAATCACAGGACTAAATGACTACAGGCCTGTGGCCCTGACATCTGTGGTCATGAAGTCCTTTGAGAGACTGGTGTTGAGCCACTTGAAGGACATCACAGGACCCCTGCTGGACCCCCTGCAGTTTGCATATCGGGCAAACAGGTCAGCGGATGATGCAGTCAACATGGGACTGCACCACATCCTGCAACACCTTGACACCCCGGGGGCTTATGCAAGGATCCTGTTTGTAGACTTTAGCTCGGCTTTCAACACAATAATCCCGGACATTCTCCACTACAAACTCTCCCAGCTCACCGTCCCAGCCTCCACCTGTCAGTGGATTACTAACTTTTTGACTGACAGGAGACAGCAGGTGAGGCTGGGGCGGATCTCATCCAGCACCCGGACCATCAGCACAGGCGCTCCCCAGGGGTGTGTGCTCTCTCCACTGCTCTTCTCCCTTTATACAAATGACTGCACCTCGAGTGACCCATCTGTCAAACTCCTGAAGTTTGCAGACGACACAACCGTCATCGGTCTCATCCGGGACGGTGACGAGTCTGCTTACAGACGGGAGGTGGGACAGCTGGCCCTCTGGTGCGGTCAGAACAATCTGGAGCTAAACACGCTCAAAACTGTGGAGATGACAGTGGACTTCAGGAGCCGCCCCCCCCCCACACTGCCCCCCATCACCATCCTTAACAACACCGTGTCTGCTGTGGAAACCTTCAGGTTCCTGGGATCCATCCTCTCCCAGGATCTGAAGTGGAGCCACAATGTGGACTCCATAATCAAAAAGGCCCAGCAGAGGATGTACTTCCTTCGTCAGCTGAGGAAGTTCAACCTGCCCCAAGAACTGCTGATCCAGTTCTACACGGCAATAGTTCAGTCGGTTCTCTGCACCTCCATCATTGTTTGGTTTGGATCGGCCACCAAACAGGACAAGAACAGACTGACACGGACAATCAGGACTGCAGAGAGAATCATTGGTGTCAAACTGCCCACTATCCAGGACCTGCACTCATCCAGAGTCAGGAAAAGGGCAGTTCACATCTCTGCAGACCCTTCACACCCTGCACATCACCTCTTTGAACTACTCCCCTCTGGCAGGCGTTACAGAACTCTGTGCACAAAAACAGCCAGACATAAAAACAGTTTCTACCCCCAGGCCGTCACACTGCTGAACAATTGACCCCACCCGACACATCACACACACATGCCAGACATACAAGACACATGCACCTAATGCACCTTATGTATATCATTGTAAATAATATAACAAAGATATTTATAACAGCCTGGTCACTTTACTTTGCACAATTATTTTATCTTTCAATTTTAAATTTCTCATATTTACTTGATAACCTATTTTTAATATTACCTCTATTTTTTATCTTAAATTATTGTTCTGTGTTGTTCTGTTATTGTTCTGCTATTGTTATGTAAATGTTATTGTTATGTTTAGGTTTGTCCTGTTAAATGTTTGGAAACTGTGAGAAAAGTATAAGCCGGAGTCAAATTCTCTGTATGTCCAACATACTTAGCAATAAACCTGATTCTGATTCTGATTCTGATATGCGTACCAAGACTTAGGACATCTTGAGGAATGTCATCTGTCAGCAACTCCTCCACTTCTGGGGGCTTCCTAGCCACACGGTTTAAATATAAACACAAAACATAATGTAGGAAACATAACTGCTGACCAACTTGTGATTAACGGTAGAACTGTATTATATTTTACTGACCAGATCGATTCTTCCTAAAGTGTTGAGCTATAATGTTCCCATTCTTGTCCCTCTTCCTCAAGGTAACTCTGGAAACTTTAGTCCCTTTGTTTTCTTTTCTTTTCCAGATGCCATTTTAGATGAGAGAGAGAGAGAGAGAGAGAGAGAGAGAGAGAGAGAGAGAGAGAGAGAGAGAGAGAGAGAGAGAGAGAGAGAGAGAGAGAGAGAAGAAACTACCAAACAGAAGACCAAACAAAGGCTACAGTCAAAGTAAAGACAAAGAGAGAAAATGACAAAGCAAAAGCTCAGAAAATTAAATTACTGTAACAGGGAGAAGGATTAAGAAAATGGCTCTTAAAAGAACCGTTGGATTTGTGATATATGAAGAGAGTTTTTTTTATTATAAAAACAATGAAGCAGGATTAGTTGCACTTCCATAAATGTTACTTATTGCCACTAAAAATAAAAATTTAGCAAAAAGTAGAGTAAATAATCAAAAGAATAAAAAGAGAAATAAAACGTGTGCCTACAAAAGTTAAGGGTACACTAACACTAATTAAAACTATCAGGGCTCTGTATTTGAGTATCAAATACAAGTATCAAAATGCGCTCTCTAAGTTCTTACAGTGCATTTTCACCTGTTTATTACCAAAATAAATAGTTAACAGATGTCCTAATACTGACGGAAATACACAAAATCACATAAGGTAGCATTTTTTTGTCAAGATAGCATAAATAAAAAGCGTGTTAGCATGTGCGCTAACCTTAGCGCCTTATTGATAGTTAACATACGACCTCCGTGGCATTCCCAACTGAGTTGTAACTTAAACGTCAAACTGAACTAACTTACTTACACATGATTTGCAGACAATCACGTGATAGCTCACGCACAGAACACAACATGACCACATAAATTAGTACACAAACGGACTTACCAATGCTACGACGTTCAGTGAAACGTGAATGCCACGCCTCCTTCTGGCGCATCACATTTTGATTGGTGCCAAAGGTTAAAGGGCAGACGATGCTACAGGTTGACGTGTCGGGCCGGGGTGGTGTGTATGTGCCATCTGCGTCCTCTAGCACTGCCACCGTAGCCACTAGCAGCTACAAGCACTGATGTGTGCAGGATCCAGCTTGTTTGGTGTTAGGCTGCTGTTTGCCCTGCCTTGCCTCCAACTTGCCTCTAATTTGTCTCTAACTTGTCTCTAACTTGCCTCCAACTTCTCTACTTTCTCTGTGTGCCTTGCCTTGCTAATTAGGAAACAGTTGTTCCGTCTTTGTATAGACACTCGCTAAATCTCTGAAGTGTAGGTGAGTTCACGTGTGCCACGCCCCAATCCGATTGCGAGACGTCAGTGGGGGTGGGAGGGGTTACTGCAGCAGCTATAGTGGAGGACCTGCCACATTTATACTTTTTTTGTATGGTTTTTCCCCCTTCCGTTTTGAGTTGCAGTGATATGTGCATTAATATTGTTTTGTTTTCTCTGTAGGGAGAGTGAGCCTACACGTATTATGGCTAGAATATATTAGTAGCTGAATTAATTATGAATTAACTCGACTCGTTAAAATTTAGGATTTAATTTACCTCGAAGTAGGGCACCACACCAAAATAAGACAGGATGTTTACTAAACTTTTGTGAAGGTTTAATACGTGTTAGTAATTTAAAGTAATTGATTGTTTAAATTTTATCAGTCTCGTCTCGAACGCATTAGTTCATACCACAGCCTTATCAGGGACCATCATTTTCTGCACAGAAGGGAATACTCTCACAACGACGTAAAGTTATAAACATTTATTTGGTGAACTAACAAGGATAATGTGTGTGTGGGTTAAATGTGGATATAAAAAGTTTAAGACCAGACTGATTCAGACCTACGGGGCTGGTTTATAATATTACTGGTGGACTTAAACTGGCTCTAATTAGCCTGTCAACAGAACTCGGATCAGAACATAATTATCACCAACGTTTTCAACCAGGAATTGTATTAAAAGGCTAACCTTACTTTGCCGTTGATAATACAGTCGCCATGGCGTCTTACAGTACCGATGCAGGTTCCGTAGGTCGGAGTCCCGGTGTTTGGCGGACCTGAGTTCTGGTCTGTAGACTGGGTCAGCTGAGCAGTTGGATCGGTGGGGCTTGTCTGCTTCTGTCCCGGCTTGGATTTAGCTCTTCAGGTGACTGCAGCTCTGCACGTCGCTTGCCTCTGGCTGTTGTTTGTTGGTTGACAAAAAGATTCTGACCGGTTCTGTGGACTGGTGTCACGAGTTCGATGCAATTTGCCGGCCGTACAAAAAGGCAGAGACAGCTCGAGGGGTTTTACTATACTTATAAAAGATAAAAACGTGTTGTTGAAAATTTATAAAGTCGCACGATAAAAATAGATTAATAAACGAAAATACTAGTATAAAGTAACGTCTCTTGCGAACTTTTGGACAACAAAGTTGAACAAAAGAAACAAAAGTAAAACAGAAATGCAGCAAGCAGAAGAGGGGGAGAAGAGGGGCAGAGAAGAGAGAGTGAGTTGAAGAGAAGATGAAGTGAAGATAAAGTAAAGCAGAGACACCTCTGTGTGTTCCTTTATCCCCCCGGAGGAGGGAGAAGGGGGGTCTTGGCCAAACCCAACCCTCTGGTTCTAAGCAAATTAGCTGCTTTATATTCCAGCATTCTAAAAGGGAAGATTAAACTATCTCTGGGTGATTTTCCGTTATTAATCTTTCTGATATCCGATTTAACCAAAATCTTTAGGCAGGCAGTTTTAACAGATAGCCTTACTGAGGGAAGGGAAGTATTATTAAAACACAGAATATTTCAGGAATTAGCCAGAGACTTTGCACTTCTGAAACCACATAAGCATAATCTCAAGCAATATACAAATAATGCATACACAGTTACACATTTGAAAGAATGTCTTTGGACAGCCAGTTGCAATGAAACAGCGAACTTTAACTGTTTTTTAAACTTTCCAAGCTCTGTTTCTTGTCCTTATCACTGAATGTCACTCTGTTTTCTGGGTGAGAGAGAGACCGACCCTTCAGTTAAAATTGCTATCAGATTTGACATTGATTTAGGATAATGGGTCCTCCCTAGGAGGGTTTGAGGTTGTAAAACACCTATCTCACATTGAAACAAGTATAAGAACGTCTTATCTCACACTCCCTTCTTGTGACGCTTAGCAGAGAAAGGGAGTCCAGAGTGTGTTCACAAAAGAGCACTTCCTGAATTATTTGAGTGCAAGGGCCTCTACCAGGGCTAGCCGTGGTGTACTGCCTTTCAGTTCCTGACTTAACCACTGTATTGGTGAAGGTGGAACATCACTTGATAGAGATTAAAGAAAATAATGATATAAATGTTTTAGACGTAACTTGATAAATGAAATTGTTTTCTTGTGACTAATAAGGTTGTTAAATTATTTTAAATTGTGCCTGTATTCATTTGTGTAGGAACCTGTATTTGGGTGGTTTTTGGGAAACGCTCAGAGAAATTAAAGTTAAAGGAGTATACTCTTTAGGTGCAAGTCCTAAGGTGGCGTTGTCGTGTTATATTGATTCTCTAGATCTGCCACTTGCAGTTCAACTGGTATTGCCAAACAGGGAACCAACTTGCCCTCTTTAAGTGTTACATTCTTGAGCCTTTCAACCAGAGAGCAATGTGCAGCCGATTCATACATGTACTACAAACCTACAATGAACTGTCTAAATTGAGGAAGGACGGGATTTGGGAACTTCTGTCGCTAAGGACCCACCCTCTAATGGTCAGTTAAATTCAAGGAACAGCAAGAGGCTTAGTTGCTTGCGGCCATGTCCTGCCTCCTGCATGCTCAAACCAACACCACCCCTCGCTAAAACCAAACAGTATTTTCAGTCAGTGAGAACGCATCTGACACAGACTATCTCCTGTTGTGTGCTACCATGTGTGAAAGTGAAACTCCACCCTATGTCCGGACTTGATTCTTGTCAGAGGTTAATACTACAAGGAATCAGCTCTGCAAACCAATGGCTTGATCCACAGGAAGTCACTGTCCATCCAACATCGTATCATACTGTTTTTCACTCAACTGATACTAAATTATTGTGGAGAATGCAGGCGTTGATCTCGCTACCTCTCACTTTGCACTTACTGTATTCCACCAGGTCCGCCAAAGTAAGCCCACATGCCAATCACGTTTCGCCGTGGGGCTTACTTTGGGCTTACTTTTGACCAATCACGTTTCTCCAGTTGGGCTTACTTTTGACCTATCGAGTTGTTAGGTCGTTGACTTTCAGTTGCTGCCAGAAACCTTGAAGAAGAAGACGACAAAACTCGAAGACGAAGACGAAGAAGAGGACGAAGACAAAGACGGTCTGGGCTGTTGTTTCTTTGCAAACTATACTTTTAACGGATATCATCCATTTATCAGTAAAGCAAAGATACACATTTTCTGCTACATCCCTTGGTGGACATAGCTTGCTGAAGCACATGCTAACGCACATGTTATTGCACGTTAGCATTAGCAGCAGCCATTGTTTGAATGAATGAAAGAATGATTCTTTTAACAGATATCATCCATTTATCAATAAAGGTAAGATACACATGTTCTGCTACATGCCTTGGTGGACATAGCTTGCAAACGCATGTGTTAACACACATGTTATTGTTCCTTAGCATTAGCAGCAGCCATTGTTGCTTTTGAGGGCAGGCAACCTCTGTTAAAGTCAAATTTACACACTTGAATATACAGGTATTTTTAGATGATTAGAGGTAACAGTCTTTTTTCTTATTTTTATTCAGAAAATGCATGCGTATCCAAGGTTTCGCAGCCAGTCAGCCGAGTCAACACGACTTTTGATGGTGCCCCTCAGGGGAGGTGTAGGAATAATTGTACATAAAGTAATCTAATATTTACTCCAATTGCCTTTACATATAAACTAACCTTACTTGGTGTGTGTGAACAGCTCATTTGTGCAGAGTTGTTTTACAGGTAGAATAAATGAGATAAGCATGACTGCTGATGAGTTACAAAAGAACTATCTGTGCAAAAACAGAAACTGCTCATCTGTTTAAAGGCAGAACATGTTTCAAGGACGAGCAACATGTGCCCCCTCTCCCTTACAGCATGTAACTCATGAGGTTATGAATTGAGCAACATGTGAAGAGTTGCAGTTGTGTGTCCAATCTCCCTTGCAGCTATAACTCATATTTTTTTAACTAGGGACCAAAGGAAATAAAAAGAAAGGGCTCGGCAGAATGTGTTTCAGAGCGGTAGGAGATTGTAACTGAACGCATCTCTGTCCGTTCTCCTTGCAAGTAAAACAACAACTCTTGTCTTTCTCTCTTTTGTTATGTTTTGGATGTTTTAGGTTGCTTGAACCTGACTGGAGGCAAATGGCTTCAAAGGTGTTGCTACAAGGGCAAAACCTCAAGAGGAGGTGATGGCAGAGGCTAGTGTTTTTGTCAGTGGCCACGGTGGAGACCCCACTGACAAATTGTTGGTACTGGCTCACTGCCAGCTTCAGTTTGGACATTTCCAGGGCCAGAGATTTAAATGGCTGCTGGAAAACAATCTTGGATATGCACTGTACTTAATGCATAGCATTTCAATCGAGAGTGCAACAGCCAGCCATCTTTCCAAGAACAAACAACTGTTGCTGCAGGACATGTCTCAGGTCAGGGAGATGCCAGAGGAACAGCAGAAGTTTAAGAGGAAGCAGGAAATGCTGGCTAAGGGGAGGGAAACTGGAGACAACGGCTGGTTGATAGTGGAGTTTGGAGAATTTCAGGGGCGTTCAATGAAGGAGAAGGTTCCAGGTTCGCATCCCGGCCTGGGCCTTTCTGTGTGGAGTTTGCATGTTCTCCCCGTGTCTGTGTGGGTTTTCTCCGGGTTCTCCAGTTTCCTCCCACAATCCAAAGACATGCATTTGTTAGGTTAATTGATGACTCTGAATGGTTGTCTGTCTCTGTTTGTGTCTATGTTCCCTGCGATAGACTGGCGTCCTGTCCAGGGTGTACCCCGCCTCACGCCCAATGTCAGCTGGGATCGGCTCCAGCACACCCCGCGACCCCGACCCCGGGATAAGCGGTTGAAGATGCATGAATGAATGTTCAATGAAGGAGGTCTATGAGGACAAGACCACCAAGGCCCAGAACCTCATCGGGTATCAACTAAAAGCAGATGCCCGGCCCAACACCAACATGGCGGCTTTCAGAACCTATTTCTTGAAGTGACGTGCAGCTTCCTCCAGCACCTCTGCACGTCCACCTGCAGTTGCCAGAACCTCTGCACGTCCACCTGCAGTTGCCAGCACCTCTCTGCCTCCAGCACCTGCAGTTGCCAGGACCTCTCTGCCTCCACCACCTGCAGTTGCCAGCACCTCTGCAGTTGCCAGCACCTCTCTGCCGCCATCACCTGCAGTTGCCAGCACCTCTCTGCCTCCACCACCTGCAGTTGCCAGCACCTCTGCACGTCCACCTGCAGTTGCCAGCACCTCTCTGCTTCCTTCTGTAGCCTCCCCTTCGCCTGGACCTCCACCTGAAGGAATCCAAGCTGGTGCATGGAAGTCTGCCACTGTGAAAGCGCTGCTGGCGCTAGGCAAACATTTAACTCCCTCACAGCTGGCAAGAAAGCTGATGTCACCAGCTAAATCCTGTGAGTAGGAGTATGAATTTTGGATTTCCCCTACAGCAGTTCTACATGTCAAGCTTTTCCAATTTACTTAACAGACCTGTCCATTTTTTTTACAGCTTCAGCTCCAGCTCCGCCTGCCAGACAGAGGACTGAACACTCGGCATAACGGCAGCTTTTCCTTGCTGGTAATTATACACCATATTGCATACATTTGTCTCTCTGTGAATTAACCGTAAGCCTTATGGTTTGAACATCTGTTCTCCAGGGACTGCTGAGCCAGATGATGAAAAACTGGTATCTGCTGCATCACAATATGAAGCACATCTAAATACAGGTGTGACATATGACGCAAATGCAAATATTTTGAGAATATATTTTGTGGAAAAATGTTTAGATTTCAGATATATTTTTCTGTACAATAATTTTATCTGTGACCTTTCTGCTCTTTGCCTGTTTGTGAGCTGCATTCATGGCATATTACAATCATATGCAACAGTGAACCTAATATTGTTTTGCTGCCTGTTTGCTTAATTTCTCTTTTATTAGCTCTTGCATCCGCTGTGCATCAAGATGCCTGTGCTGATAACCCTCCAGCAGAAATACCAGGTCGTGTAGTTCATCAGCCACCAGCTGAACTTCCCAGTCACTAGAAGGATCAACTTCCTTCTTTCCAGCAGGAGTGGATTTGGTGAACACTAATTAAGGCTAACCCAGGAACTGGCAAGCCAGTGCAAGTGGCCCAGCTAAACCTTTGGTGGTATCCTCCTCAGCCCCTCCTCATTCACACCCAGCCTCCTGCCTCACCTGACCTCTTCTTCCGCAGGCCTCTCTTCTTATGGATGCCCCGTAAGATGTGGCTGTTTCCCCTCGTCTGTGTTCGTCCAGCCTGTGGCAAGCACAACCTTACAGCAGCAGGTCTGTACCGGCCCGTACGCAGGGTGTTGGACAGTGACAGGTGGTATAACCTTGCCACTGACTACCTGGAGTGCAAACACTGCTCTAAAAAATATCCTGCTTGGTCAGAGGACATCTTGGGACAGCTGGATATGGGCCACCGCAGCCAGTTTCCAGCTTTGCTGACATACAGGTAATTTATAATCAATGTCATTTATTAGCTGCTTTTCTTTGTATTCTTTGTGTTATTTTTTAGACCGCTCTTACACTCTTCTTTCTTTATATACTCATGAGGATGGTGAGGGAGAGGACTATGGGCAACAGCGTGATTCAGCTGTACAAGAAGCTGCAGGAACAACACAGCGAGGCGTGGATGCAGCGTGTCCTGCAGTACCTGACAGCTTGTGAACCATTCACAAGGCTTTCTGTTGTGCGCCCCCCTGCATTCGCTGAGCCTCCCATCTTCCATGACCTTCTGATTGGTTCATTGATCAGTCTGTTTGACAGTGCAAGTGGGAAGGACACTCTGGGCGTTCCTCTGCTGGACCACGAACGGATCCAGCAGATATGGCAGGAGCAGCAGAGACACGTGGGCTGCATCCAAGACCCGGAGAACTTCCCGCTCTACACAAACACAGGCACCCTGAAGAAAGGTGGTCTGGAGCTGTGCTGCTACAGGTGTGCCCATGGCTCTACCTCCCTGGAGTCCTTCCACCTCCACTTGAACAGATTCATTCCAGGTATTGCATACATAGGTGTGACTAGTTTCTGTTTACAGCAATATTACAGTTTTTTCTCAGTGTGTCTGGTTGTAAAATCAATTTTATTACATTCTTCATACCATCTTCATTCGGGTGTCGCCACCTCATTCAGATGATGAAGTGTTGGTGCACCAGAAACTTTTTTTTAAAGGGTTTCCTGTCTGGGCACAGGATAGGTGCAAAAATGTATGTTTTAGTTTCAAGAGAAAGGTTACTCAAAGCACAAAATGAAACAACTCCAAATTAATTAAACTGAGGCAAAAAAAACAACTACAGGCCTGTAAGATTTATACAAATCATTTATTCAATTTCAAATGATCTTAAACATTGTACTGAACTAAGGATTAAGCAGATACCTAAACAATGGGAATAGGACCAGGTGAAAAGGAGGAAAGGCAGCCTTATCATATTCATCATGTGAATATCTTATTAAACTGTTACAAACCCTTCTTTGTTTATCTAACTTTCAGTAACCAGTGCCAGTGATTCACATTTCCAGGCGTACCTCCTGATGCGCTGGAATGATGACCGGATGCAGGATGCCGTAAAAGGAGCACCTTCGACCCGCTCTTATGGCAGTGCTCTGAGAGAGGCAGTGGACCAGCTCAGCCAAAAGGTGCTAAGGAGATGCTGGGATGAGCGCTATCGCATCCCTGAAGTGTAAACAGGCAAAAAATTATCCCTCATTCAACATCAGAAAGAATTACTTAATTAATTTGGTTTTTAATAAGACTATTCATTAATGTATTAGATAAAATAATAATAATAATACTTTTTCTTCTGTTTCCCAGGTGAATTGCTGGGAATGGAGTACCTGTACAACCAAACCGGCAAAACACTGACTCCAGTGCTCCAGAACCCAGAGGAGGAGGACAGGCTGGTTGAAGAGGTCAATGATACCGGGGTGGAAGATGAGGGCTTTGAAGAAGAGAGCACATAGGACATCACAGTTCCTGTGCTCCATGAGGATGACCCCTCCCGTCAACTGGAGAGCAGGCCCTCATCGATTACGACGAGTCCTCAGGCCTCTCCACCTCAGGCCCCTGCATCACTGCCTGATCTGCCGTTCACGTCACCTGATGGAGGAAAACATCCTACCGCTACCCCTTCAGTGCTGCATGGCCCCTCTCACATTGGCTTCTCTCACGCTGGCCCCTCTCAAGCTAGCCTCTCTCACACTGGCTTCTCTCACACTGGCTTCTCTCACGCTGGCCCCTCTCACGCTGGCTTCTCTCACGCTGGCCCCTCTTACACCGGCTTCTCTCACACATGCTTCTCTCACACTGGCTTCTCTCACGCTGGTCCCTCTCACGCTCAGGTAAGATACTTAGATGGCTATTTCAATCCAATCTCAATGACAATTTTTATTTCCCATTTATTAATATTAAGCAATCCATTTTTTTAGGGAGCAGTCATTGGACCAGATGGGATCACTGGGTGGGACAAGGTCCAGGATCTCGCTGCTTACCTGGTGGGTCTCCGTGAGGCGCCTTACCTCACTGAGCTGCAGGTGACCCAGGTCATCCAGCTGTGGAGAGTGCTCCCTGAAGGTGACAAGGAGTGGGTTGACTACCAGCCTCAGCATCAGCAGCGGCTTACGAGTGGCCGTTTTAAGGCTCCCAAGTGGTCTGGAGCTACCCCAGGTGTAGAAAGTGTCAAGCGTTGCTTGATAGGACATCCTGGGGGACCAGCTCAGTGGCCCAGCACTAGCCGCTTGGTTGAAGCCATGTGCATAAGGCTGTGCACTTTGCACAAGACGGCCACCAAGAAGGCTGGAGTTTCCGCCCCCAGATGGACAAAGATTCTGCATGACTACCACCACATCCGGAACTTGGTCCTCAGCAGTCCAAGGGTTATGGCGGGGACAAGGATCCAGCTCTTTGAGCTTAATCAGCAGACACTCATACAGTGGTAGGTCATACATTATTTACCTTAAATTACCTGAATAGTTCTCTAATGAATACATACCTAACACTTGGGGCGGCTGTGGCTTGGTGCCAGAGTGGGTCGTCCTCTGTTCGAGAGATTGGTGGTTCGATCCCCATCTCCCCCTGGTCCACATGTCGAAGTATCCTTGGGCAAGACACTGAACCCCGAATTGCTCCCCGTGCTGCGCATGGGTGTGTAAATGTGGTGTGAATGGTTAGATCAGATTAGATGGTATGTAGATGTCCACTGCCATCAGTGTGAATGTCTGTGTGAATGGGTGAATGTGACAGACACTGTGAAGCGCCTTGAGTAGTCAGATGACTAGAAAGGCGCTATATAAGTACAAGTCCATTTACCATTTAACACATGGTTTTCTCTCAGGTTTCAAAGGTGGCAGAAGGTTCAGGAGATGAGTGTCCTTTTGCAGGGTATGGCTCAAACTGACCCTATAGCTGTTGCACCTCACCAGCTTCCACCATCTAAGCAACCACTGCAGCTCCCTCCTCAACCAACAGGCCCACGGCACGAGTTTGTCCACCCTCAAAATCTGGAAGGGCAGGCTCCTATGCTGCGGCCAGGGCGACGGCATGCTGCTGCCACCACCAGGGAGCACGGCATTGCACCTGCCCCCACTGCACAGCTCGCATCAGCTCCTTTCATCCTCAACCCGGAAAGGACTTTGACATGCGTGCTGGCAGCTCCCAGTGTCAAAACATCTGGTGTGTCAACATCCGGCACAGCTCCACTTGTTCCTACATCTGCTGCTCCTGTGTCACGGTTCACACAGAGAAACAAGCGCCGACGAGTCCTCAAGGAGGAGAATGGTGTCCTCAAGAGGAAATACGTGAGAGAGGTCACCTACAACACCTGTGGCCACTGTGGGCAGCCCAAAACCAAGGAATTTGGACACAGTCGTCATGGCAATGCCACCTTCTGTCTACGTGCCTCAAATGGCAAATCCTTTGCTGAGTGGTTGGCAGAACAGAGAGCAGCGAAATAGGTTTAGGGACCACGTACAGAACAGGTTCTGCAGAGAGTTGTATGTATTATTTATATTGTTATTATATATTATATTGTATAGAGTTTTATATATTGTGTGCTTGTGTTCCCTGTATGCAGATAGGTTTTATGAAGGGTTTGCATGTGTTCTTTTACAATAATTGTTTGTTTTACATTGTTTTCACATGCATTAAATCTGATCATTCCAACATTTAAGACTCAGCTTGTGCATCATTAATAAAAGCTATATATTGTCTCAGTCTTTGAAGGGCAAACTTTATTGTTGTTATATTTTATATTAACAGAAATAAACAAGTCAATGGGGGGCACATGATCTGAAAGCCAAAGCAAAGTTCTTCATAACATCCAATCCAGTTTTATTGATAAAGCACAATTCTGGTTCCGGCGCTGTATCGAGCGGCAGCCAGCAACTATTTTATCTTATTTACTGTCTTTTTATTAGTGCTGTTTTTCCTGTAAGTTGTCGTACCAACCCTAGCCAACTATGTTTGTGAACTTTCTTACATGTTTTTTGACCATTTGTCTCATTCTTGGGACTATTTTCGCTGACCAAGTCTCCATCTGGACGCAACAATGCGGCGGCTCCATTGTTTAGACCCGTGAACAGCTGTTGTCGCTAATACCAAGGGCGCTGATGTCGGAGAGGCTTGAAATCCCCACAGAACTGAGGAGAAAGTACCAGGGATGTAAGGCTGTACGTAAACACTGTGAAAAGAAGAGGATATATAAACCATATCTCCCTTCCATCACTATGGGGAACGTGAGGTCGCTGGCTAATAAGATGGACGAGCTGGCAGGCCTGGTGAAGACTCAGTGGCTGAATTGTGTGAGCAGTTTGCTGTGTTTTACGGAGACGTGGCTCCACAAGGACATCCCAGACTCTAACGTAACTGTGGATGGCTTTCAGACTGTCTGGGCGGACAGGAGTCACTGTGAGAGTGGCAAGAGGAAAGGTGGGGGACTTGCTATTCTTATTAACAACAAGTGGTGTCATCCTGGACATGTTACTGTAAAGGAGCGTGTGTGCAGCCATTGAGCTGCTCGTCGTGAGTCAGCGGCCATACTATCTGCCGAGGGAGTTTTCAAACGTGATCGTTCTGGTTGTTTACATTCCTCCGACTGCAAACGCGGTGCGCGCAAGTGACGTCATCAGACGTCGGACAGAGAGCAGATGAGGCAGGTCCAGAGGGAGCTGAAGGAGAGGATTCAACAGCTGCAGAAGTTTGCTGACGATTTTGCAATTGTTGGGGGGTTGTGGACTCCTTCGTCCACTGGTGTTCAGCTAATCACCTGATTCTAAACGCCACCAAGACGAAGGAGCTAGTGGTGGATTTCCACAGGAGTAAATCTGCCCCCACACCCATCTCCATCAACGGCGTGACTGTGGATGTTGTCCAGGATTACAAATACCTTGGAGTATACCTGGATAACAAACTCGACTGGTCCAAGAACACTGAGGCTGTCTACAAGAAGGGCCAGAGTCATCTCTATTTCCTGAGAAGGCTACGGTCATTCAATGTATGTGTGTGCTGGGGCAGCAGACGCCAAGAGAATCAGTAAGATCATCAGGAAGGCTGGCTCTGTCTTGGGGGGGTCAAACTGGACTCTTTGGTGGCGGTGTCTGAGAGGAGGATGCTGTCTAAACTGCACAGCATCCTGGACAACTACTCTCACCCTCTCTACCAGCTGTTGACCTCCAGCAGAAGCACCTTCAGTCATAGACTCATTCTCCCCCGGTGTAACACTGAACGCCGGAGGAAGTCTTTTCTTCCGGTGGCCATCAAACTGTATAATTCATCTCCCCTCGGTCAGGTAAGGAACAGTGGAGACACTGTCACTTTATATCATCACTACATCACTTTATTTAGTTGTACTGTAACTTACTTCAGTCAGAAATGCTGCTACACTTTACTGTACTTTACTGTAACTAACTTACTTCAGTAAGAATGGCTGCTACACTTCACTGTACTTTACTGTAACTAACTTACTTCAGTAAGAAAGGCTGCTACACTTCACTGTACTTTACTGTAACTTAGTTCTGTCAGAAATACTGCTACATTTTCAACACTGTTTCACTTATCGCTCCTTATCACTTATTTAGTTTGTACTTATTTTATTTCAACATGCTGCTAAACTGCACGCTGCGTATTGTATATTATATATACCTACGCTTAACCACAATGTCTGTTGCACATTTAGTCATTGTTTGATTTATTTGATGTTAGCTTTATTTTGATTTGATTATGTAAGCTTATTTTCACTCTGATCCTTTCCCACCTTTGTATTGAAACTGTTGCACAATAATTTCCCTCGGGATAAATAAAGCTTCTTGAATCTTGAATTAAAATAAACACAAAGGTTTCCAAAGTGCTGTACAGTAAAATATAAAAAACATAATACAAAGACAAAATACTAAAGATACAAGACATAATAAATAAATAGAATGTCCAACCATGATAAAATATCTGCACATAAAATCAACAATCTACCTGGTGTGAAACCAAAGGAAGGTTTTAAGAAGAGTTTTATAGACACAGAGGAGGCCTGTCTGAAGTGCAGCAGCTGTTCATTCCACAATTTGCCTCTAAAAAACAAAATAATAAGCATTAATAAATACAATGACATGGAATTGCTATGGCACACTTTACTGTTATTTACTGTTATACTGTATTATTACTATTATTATTAGATCCATAAATATAAACATAAAAAGTCATGGGGGGTGTCTATATGAGCTAAAGCAATGTTCTTAATAATACACACAAAAATGACAAGTATTAATCATTATGATTATGTGAAATAACGATAGGGGTGGCTATAACACAGGGATTTGAAGATAGAACCATGTCCGCCAGATGGCCGGTTCAGATCCAGCTCACGGCGGGTGACCGAAAAAATGTAACTCGAAATCTTCCATTATGCACATGTTATACTTCCGTGTGTTTTACTTGCGTTAGTAGGCTTAGATTGGACCCCTGCCTTTGAGCAGGGGCCAAGCTAATCATATAGGTATTGATACTATTTCAGTAGATGTGCTAACAAACTAACTCAAACTTGGATCTGAGGGGTATTCATAGGGCTCTGATTCTGTGGATGCTCACTCATGGTTTTAGATCACTGGCAGCTATGGAGGGTAAACTCGTGGAAAAAAGCTTCATCTGGACACAAGTACATCACTATTTAGATGTGGTTAGGGTTTCACCAAATTAATGACATAGTATTTTAAAATAGACTTAGTCTCTCTAAATGATGACTTAGTATCTCTAAATGAGGACTTGGTTTCTCAGAATAATGAGTTAGTTTTTAAAAATAATGAGTTAGTTTTTCAATATAGAATTAGTTTATCTTCATAATGACTTGATAGCTACTCCCCAAAAAGTTGACTACAACACGTTTCAGTGAAGTAATTTGAATATGTGTTGTGTCCACAGGTGGCGCTATTGAGTGTGAGCATGCAGAATCTTATACAGGGTTAAGGTTTTAACAAATTAATGACTTGGTATTTTAAAATAGACTTAGTTTCTCTAAATGATGACTTAGTTTCTTAGAATCATGAGTAAGTTTCTCAAAATATTGACTTTATTAATTAGGATTTGGAGTTGTTAAAGCAAAATAAGAAGCGCTTCACGAATTTGCAATCATCCTTGCGCAGGGGCCATGCTAATCTTCTCTGTATCGTTCCAATTTTAGTATATGTGCTAGCGAACTAACACAAAAGCAACCTGGATCTGATGGGTATTCATAGGGCTCTGATTCTGTGGATGCTCACTCATGGTTACAGATCACTGTCAGCTATGGAAGGAAAACTCGTGGAAAAAACGTGTCATCTGGACACAAGAACATCGCTATTTAGATTTGGTTAGGGTTTCACCAAATTAATGACATAGTATTTTAAAATAGACTTAGTTTCTCTAAATGATGACTTAGTTTCTCTAAATGAGGACTTGGTTTCTCAGAATAATGAGTTAGTTTTAAAAAATAAGGAGTTAGTTTTTCAATATAGAATTAGTTTATCTTAATAATGACTTGATAGCTACTCCACAAAAAGTTGACTACAACATGTTTCAGTAAAGTAATTTGAATATGTGTTGTGTCCACAGGTGGCGCTATTGAGTGTGAGCATGCAGAATCGTATACAGGGTTAAGGTTTTAACAAATTAATGATTTGGTATTTTAAAATAGACTTAGTTTCTCTAAATGATGACTTAGTTTCTTAGAATCATGAGTAAGTTTCTCAAAATATTGACTTTATTAATTAGGGTTTGGAGTTGTTAACGCAAAATAAGGAACTCTTCACGAATTTGCTTGTCATCCTTGAGAAGGGGCCATGCTAAACTTCTCTGTATCGTTCCAATTTTAGTATATGTGCTAGCGAACTAACCAAAAAACAACCTTGATCGGAGGGGTATTCATAGGGCTCTGATTCTGTGGATGCTCACTCATGGTTACAGATCACTGGCAGCTATGGAGGGAAAAATCGTGGAAAAAAACGTGTCATCTGGACACAAGAACATCGCTATTTAGATGTGGTTAGGGTTTCACCAAATTAATGACATAGTATTTTAAAATAGACTTAGTTTCTCTAAATGATGACTTATTTTCTCTAAATGAGGACTTGGTTTCTCAGAATAATGAGTTAGTTTTTAAAAATAATGAGTTAGTTTTTCAATATAGAATTAGTTTATCTTAATAATGACTTGATAGCTACTCCCCAAAAAGTTGACTACAACACGTTTCAGTGAAGTAATTTGAATATGTGTTGTGTCCACAGGTGGCGCTATTGGGTGTGAGCATGCAGAATCGTAAACAGGGTTAAGGTTTTAACAAATTAATGACTTGGTATTTTAAAATAGACTTAGTTTCTCTAAATGATGACTTTGTTTCTTAGAATCATGAGTAAGTTTCTCAAAATATTGACTTTAATACTTAGAGTTTAGAGTTGTTAAAGCAAAATAAGGAACGCTTCACGAATTTGCGTGTCATCCTTGCGCAGGGGCCATGCTAATCTTCTCTGTATCGTTCCAATTTTAGTATATGTGCTAGCGAACTAACACAAAAGAAACCTGGATCTGAGGGGTATTCATAGGGCTCTGATTCTGTGGATGCTCACTCATGGTTACAGATCACTGGCAGCTATTGAGGGAAAACTCGTGGAAAAAACGTGTCATCTGGACAGAAGAACATCGCTATTTAGATTTGGTTAGGGTTTCACCAAATTAATGACATAGTATTTTAAAATAGACTTAGTTTCTCTAAATGACGACTTAGTTCCTCTAAATGAGGACTTGGTTTCTCAGAATAATGAGTTAGTTTTTAAAAATAATGAGTTAGTTTTTCAATATAGAATTAGTTTATCTTAATAATGACTTGATAGCTACTCCCCAAAAAGTTGACTACAACACGTTTCAGTGAAGTCATTTGAATATGTGTTGTGTCCACAGGTGGCGCTATTGAGTGTGAGCATGCAGAATCGTAAACAGGGTTAAGGTTTTAACAAATTAATGACTTGGTATTTTAAAATAGACTTAGTTTCTCTAAATGATGACTTAGTTTCTTAGAATCATGAGTAAGTTTCTCAAAATATTGACTTTATTAATTAGGGTTTGGAGTTGTTAACGCAAAATAAGGAACTCTTCACGAATTTGCGTGTCATCCTTGAGCAGGGGCCATGCTAATCTTCTCTGTATCGTTCCAATTTTAGTATATGTGCTAGCGAACTAACACAAAAAACAACATTGATCGGAGGGGTATTCATAGGGCTCTGATTCTGTGGATGCTCACTCATGGTTACAGATCACTGGCAGCTATGGAGGGAAAACTCGTGGAAAAAAACGTGTCATCTGGACACAAGAACATCGCTATTTAGATGTGGTTAGGGTTTCACCAAATTAATGACATAGTATTTTAAAATAGACTTAGTTTCTCTAAATGAGGACTTGGTTTCTCAGAATAATGAGTTAGTTTTTAAAAATAATGAGTTAGTTTTTCAATATAGAATTAGTTTATCTTAATAATGACTTGATAGCTACTCCCCAAAAAGTTGAC
>NC_139845.1:21663405-21973405 GCF_963691815.1 Echiichthys vipera
TTAGGGTTTAGAGTTGTTAAAGCAAAATAAGGAAAGCTTCACGAATTTGCGTGTCATCCTTGCGCAGGGGCCATGCTAATCTTCTCTGTATCGTTCCAATTTTAGCATATGTGCTAGCGAACTAACACAAAAGCAACCTGGATCTGAGGGGTATTCATAGGGCTCTGATTCTGTGGATGCTCACTCATGGTTACAGATCACTGGCAGCTATTGAGGGAAAACTCGTGGAAAAAAAGTGTCATCTGGACAGAAGAACATCGCTATTTAGATTTGGTTAGGGTTTCACCAAATTAATGACATAGTATTTTAAAATAGACTTAGTTTCTCTAAATGATGACTTAGTTTCTCTAAATGAGGACTTGGTTTCTCAGAAAAATGAGTTAGTTTTTAAAAATAAGGAGTTAGTTTTTCAATATAGAATTAGTTTATCTTAATAATGACTTGATAGCTACTCCCCAAAAAGTTCACTACAACACGTTTCAGTAAAGTAATTTGAATATGTGTTGTGTCCACAGGTGGCGCTATTGAGTGTGAGCATGCAGAATCGTATACAGGGTTAAGGTTTTAACAAATTAATGACTTGGTATTTTAAAATAGACTTAGTTTCTCTAAATGATGACTTAGTTTCTTAGAATCATGAGTAAGTTTCTCAAAATATTGACTTTATTAATTAGGCTTTGGAGTTGTTAAAGCAAAATAAGGAACGCTTCACGAATTTGCGTGTCATCCTTGCGCAGGGGCCATGCTAATCTTCTCTGTATCGTTCCAATTTTAGTATATGTGCTAGCGAACTAACACAAAAGCAACCTGGATCTGAGGGGTATTCATAGGGCTCTGATTCTGTGGATGCTCACTCATGGTTACAGATCACTGGCAGCTATGGAGGGAAAACTCGTGGAAAAAACGTGTCATCTGGATACAAGAACATCGCTATTTAGATGTGGTTAGGGTTTCACCAAATTAATGACATAGTATTTTAAAATAGACTTAGTTTCTCTAAATGATGACTTATTTTCTCTAAATGAGGACTTGGTTTCTCAGAATATTGAGTTAGTTTTTAAAGATAATGAGTTAGTTTTTCAATATAGAATTAGTTTATCTTAATAATGACTTGATAGCTACTCCCCAAAAAGTTAACTACAACACGTTTCAGTGAAGTAATTTGAATATGTGTTGTGTCCACAGGTGGGGCTATTGAGTGTGAGCATGCAGAATCGTATACAGGGTTAAGGTTTTATCAAATTAATGATTTGGTATTTTAAAATAGACTTAGTTTCTCTAAATGATGACTTATTTTCTCTAAATGAGGACTTGGTTTCTCAGAATAATGAGTTAGTTTTAAAAAAAAAAATGAGTTCGTTTTTCAATATAGAATTAGTTTATCTTAATAATGACTTGATAGCTACTCCCCAAAAAGTTGACTACAACACGTTTCAGTGAAGTAATTTGAATGTGTTGTGTCCACAGGTGGCGCTATTGAGTGTGAGTTCGTTTTTCAATATAGAATTAGTTTATCTTAATAATGACTTGATAGCTACCGGTACTCCCCAAAAAGTTGACTACAACACGTTTCAGTGAAGTAATTTGAATATGTGTTGTGTCCACAGGTGGCGCTATTGAGTGTGAGCATGCAGAATCGTAAACAGGGTTAAGGTTTTAACAAATTAATGACTTGGTATTTTAAAATAGACTTAGTTTCTCTAAATGATGACTTAGTTTCTTAGAATCATGAGTAAGTTTCTCAAAATATTGACTTCATTAATTAGGGTTTGGAGTTGTTAAAGCAAAATAAGGAACGCTTCACGAATTTGCGTGTCATCCTTGCGCAGGGGCCATGCTAATCTTCTCTGTATCGTTCCAATTTTAGTATATGTGCTAGCGAACTAACACAAAAGCAACCTGGATCTGAGGGGTATTCATAGGGCTCTGATTCTGTGGATGCTCACTCATGGTTACAGATCACTGTCAGCTATGGAGGGAAAACTCGTGGAAAAAACGTGTCATCTGGACTCAAGAACATCGCTATTTAGATTTGGTTAGGGTTTCACCGAATTAATGACATAGTATTTTAAAATAGACTTAGTTTCTCTAAATGATGACTTAGTTTCTCTAAATGAGGACTTGGTTTCTCAGAATAATGAGTTAGTTTTTAAAAATAATGAGTTCGTTTTTCAATATAGAATTAGTTTATCTTAATAATGACTTGATAGCTACTCCCCAAAAAGTTAACTACAACACGTTTCAGTGAAGTAATTTGAATATGTGTTGTGTCCACAGGTGGCGCTATTGAGTGTGAGCATGCAGAATCGTATACAGGGTTAAGGTTTTAACAAATTAATGACTTGGTATTTTAAAATAGACTTAGTTTCTCTAAATGATGACTTAGTTTCTTAGAATCATGAGTAAGTTTCTCAAAATATTGACTTTATTAATTAGGGTTTGGAGTTGTTAAAGCAAAATAAGGAACGCTTCACGAATTTGCGTGTCATCCTTGCGCAGGGGCCATGCTAATCTTCTCTGTATCGTTCAAATTTTAGTATATGTGCTAGCAAACTAACACAAAAGCAACCTGGATCTGAGGGGTATTCATAGGGCTCTGATTCTGTGGATGCTCACTCATGGTTACAGATCACTGTCAGCTATGGAAGGAAAACTCGTGGAAAAAACGTGTCATTTGGACACAAGAACATCGCTATTTAGATTTGGTTAGGGTTTCACCAAATTAATGATATAGTATTTTAAAATAGACTTAGTTTCTCTAAATGAGGACTTGGTTTCTCAGAATAATGAGTTAGTTTTCAAAAATAATGAGTTAGTTTTTCAATATAGAATTAGTTTATCTTAATAATGACTTGATAGCTACTCCCCAAAAAGTTGACTACAACACGTTTCAGTGAAGTAATTTGAATATGTGTTGTGTCCACAGGTGGCGCTATTGAGTGTGAGCATGCAGAATCGTAAACAGGGTTAAGGTTTTAACAAATAAATAACTTGGTATTTTAAAATAGACTTAGTTTCTCTAAATGATGACTTAGTTTCTTAGAATCATGAGTAAGTTTCTCAAAATATTGACTTTATTACTTAGGGTTTAGAGTTGTTAAAGCAAAATAAGGAACGCTTCACGAATTTGCGTGTCATCCTTGCGCAGGGGCCATGCTAATCTTCTCTGTATCGTTCCAATTTTAGTATATGTGCTAGCGAACTAACACAAAAGCAACCTGGATCTGAGGGGTATTCATAGGGCTCTGATTCTGTGGATGCTCACTCATGGTTACAGATCACTGGCAGCTATGGAGGGAAAACTCGTGGAAAAAACGTGTCATCTGGACAGAAGAACATCGCTATTTAGATTTGGTTAGGGTTTCACCAAATTAATGACATAGTATTTTAAAATAGACTTAGTTTCTCTAAATGATGACTTAGTTTCTCTAAATGAGGACTTGGTTTCTCAGAAAAATGAGTTAGTTTTTAAAAATAAGGAGTTTTTTTTTCAATAAAGAATTAGTTTATCTTAATAATGACTTGATAGCTACTCCCCAAAAAGTTGACTACAACACGTTTCAGTAAAGTAATTTGAATATGTGTTGTGTCCACAGGTGGCGCTATTGAGTGTGAGCATGCAGAATCGTATACAGGGTTAAGGTTTTAACAAATTAATGATTTGGTATTTTAAAATATACTTAGTTTCTCTAAATGATGACTTAGTTTCTTAGAATCATGAGTAAGTTTCTCAAAATATTGACTTTATTAATTAGGGTTTGGAGTTGTTAACGCAAAATAAGGAACTCTTCACGAATTTGCGTGTCATCCTTGAGCAGGGGCCATGCTAATCTTCTCTGTATCGTTCCAATTTTAGTATATGTGCTAGCGAACTAACCAAAAAACAACCTTGATCGGAGGGGTATTCATAGGGCTCTGATTCTGTGGATGCTCACTCATGGTTACAGATCACTGGCAGCTATAGAGGGAAAACTCGTGGAAAAAAACGTGTCATCTGGACACAAGAACATCGCTATTTAGATGTGGTTAGGGTTTCACCAAATTAATGACATAGTATGTTAAAATAGACTTAGTTTATCTAAATGAGGACTTGGTTTCTCAGAATAATGAGTTAGTTTTTAAAAATAATGAGTTAGTTTTTCAATATAGAATTAGTTTATCTTAATAATGACTTGATAGCTACTCCCCAAAAAGTTGACTACAACCCGTTTCAGTGAAGTAATTTGAATATGTGTTGTGTCCACAGGTGGCGTTATTGAGTATGAGCATGCAGAATCGTATACAGGGTTAAGGTTTTAAAAAATTAATAACTTGGTATTTTAAAATAGACTTAGTTTCTCTAAATGATGACTTAGTTTCTTCTCTGTATCGTTCCAATTTTAGTATATGTGCTAGCGAACTAACAAAAAAACAACCTGGATCTGAGGGGTATTCATAGGCAGCGCCGTCGTATAGGGGGGAAAGGTGATGACAATTCTAAGGGCCCACAGCCAGCCAGGGCCCACACACTGCTCCAGTAGCCTCTATGACAAAATGATTATGCACTGAACTAATATATATTCATACGAATGAATCCGAATTAAAACAAAGCCACAAGTTGTACAATACTCTATATATATGTTTATTCTATTCAATAACCCCCCTGGCCCCTTCTTAGAAAATGGTTTGGTCCACACCGCGGCTCTTTCTTCCCGGGGTTCTTCCTCATCGGAATTAAGTGCTAGCCGGTAGAGAAGCTAACTGCAGCAGAGTCAGTATGCCCCCCAAAAAACACAAGTCTGGACACCAGAAAAGAGTTGAGAAAGAGGTCAGGTGTAGGAACAGCAGAGCAGGGGCCCAAGACATCAAAACCTTTTTTTTTAAGAATGGTGAGAGTAAACTACCGAGGGCGGCTTAAACAATTAGCCTGCTTGTTCAATCATTTAATGTCTGTAATATTACCTTTGACGGGGCGCAGGCTGGAGCCTACGCTAGCTGTCATCGGGCCCCGCTCTGGACAGGTCGCCAGTTCATTAAAAAAAAATCGCCAGGTCATTGTAGAGCGACGGTTCCTAGAGTAGCTATAACTGAACGTTACTAATTTAGGGGCTACCACCGTGACCGTGTGTTTCGCACATAACACTGTCGGACAGTGCTCCAGTAAGCGCCCATTCAGAGGCTGCATTCAATTGTATTATGACCCATTCAATTTCTACTCAGTAATTATGAGCATCTGACGAAGGTCAGTTACGTTTTCATGATGTGTTCAATGTGGTCTTGTAAAATGTGTCATTAGTGGGACATTTGAATAGTCTAAATACAAAAAAAGTTAATTGTTCAAAGATTTGTCGTTGTTGTTCTGTTTTTTTGACAATAACAAAGTAAAAAAAAGACTATTTAGAATTTTGGATAGTTTACACTGACTTTTGAATGGTTTAAAAATATTTTATCCATATTAGGATTTGAACCAGTCACCTTCTGGTTCCCAAGCCAAGTCCCAACAGACTGAGCTACTGACGCCCACCATTATTGTATACAATATATATAATTTAACAATAAACCTTTATCCTCTGCTGCTCCAGAATCAGCAGTGCCTGCTTCATCTGAGTTTGACCCCACAGCAGAACACTGAAAAACAATACAATTGAAGGTGGCAAGGAATAGGGTAGAGGGGCCCACACCGATATTCTTTCAGGGGGCCCAGAATTCCTAGCAACTGCCCTGTTCATAGGGCTCTGATTCTGTGGATGCTCACTCATGGTTACAGATCACTGGCAGCTATGGAGGGAAAACTCGTGGAAAAAACGTGTCATCTGGACACAAGAACATCGCTATTTAGATGTGGTTAGGGTTTCACCAACTTAATGACATAGTATTTTAAAATAGACTTAGTTTATCTAAATGATGACTTAGTTTCTCTAAATGAGGACTTGGTTTCTCAATATAATGAGTTCGTTTTTAAAAATAATGAGTTAGTTTTTCAATATAGAATATGTTTATCTTAATAATGACTTGATAGCTACTCCCCAAAAAGTTGACTACAACACGTTTCAGTGAAGTAATTTGAATATGTGTTGTGTCCACAGGTAGCACTATTGAGTGTGAGCATGCAGAATCTTAAACAGGGTTAAGGTTTTAACAAATTAATGACTTGGTATTTTAAAATAGACTTAGTTTCTCTAAATGATGACTTAGTTTCTTAGAATCATGAGTAAGTTTCTCAAAATATTGACTTTATTAATTAGGATTTAGAGTTGTTAAAGCAAAATAAGGAACGCTTCACGAATTTGCGTGTCATCCTTGCGCAGGGGCCATGCTAATCTTCTCTGTATCGTTCCAATTTTAGTATATGTGCTAGCGAACTAACACAAAAGCAACCTGGATCTGAGGGGTATTCATAGGGCTCTGATTCTGTGGATGCTCACTCATGGTTACAGATCACTGGCAGCTATTGAGGGAAAACTCGTGGAAAAAACGTGTCATCTGGACAGAAGAACATCGCTATTTAGATTTGGTTAGGGTTTCACCAAATGAATGACATAGTATTTCAAAATAGACTTAGTTTCTCTAAATGATGACTTAGTTTCTCTAAATGAGGACTTGGTTTCTCAGAAAAATGAGTTAGTTTTTAAAAATAATGAGTTAGTTTTTCAATATAGAATTAGTTTATCTTAATAATGACTTGATAGCTACTCCCCAAAAAGTTGACTACAACACGTTTCAGTGAAGTAATTTGAATATGTGTTGTGTCCACAGGTGGCGTTATTGAGTGTGAGCATGCAGAATCGTATACAGGGTTAAGGTTTTAACAAACTAATAACTTGGTATTTTAAAATAGACTTAGTTTCTCTAAATGATGACTTACTTTCTTCTCTGTATCGTTCCAATTTTAGTATATGTGCTAACGAACACAAAAACAACCTGGATCTGAGGGGTATTCATAGGGCTCTGATTCTGTGGATGCTCACTCATGGTTACAGATCACTGGCAGCTATGGAGGGAAAACTCGTGGAAAAAACGTGTCATCTGGACACAAGAACATCGCTATTTAGATGTGGTTAGGGTTTCACCAACTTAATAACACAGTATTTTAAAATAGACTTAGTTTCTCTAAATGATGACTTAGTTTCTCTAAATGAGGACTTGGTTTCTCAGAAAAATGAGTTAGTTTTTAAAAATAATGAGTTAGTTTTTCAATATAGAATTAGTTTATCTTAATAATGACTTGATAGCTACTCCCCAAAAAGTTGACTACAACCCGTTTCAGTGAAGTAATTTGAATATGTGTTGTGTCCACAGGTGGCGTTATTGAGTGTGAGCATGCAGAATCGTATACAGGGTTAAGGTTTTAACAAATTAATAACTTGGTATTTTAAAATAGACTTAGTTTCTCTGAATGATGACTTACTTTCTTCTCTGTATCGTTCCAATTTTAGTATATGTGCTAACGAACACAAAAACAACCTGGATCTGAGGGGTATTCATAGGGCTCTGATTCTGTGGATGCTCACTCATGGTTACAGATCACTGGCAGCTATGGAGGGAAAACTCGTGGAAAAAACGTGTCATCTGGACACAAGAACATCGCTATTTAGATGTGGTTAGGGTTTCACCAACTTAATAACACAGTATTTTAAAATAGACTTAGTTTCTCTAAATGATGACTTAGTTTCTCTAAATGAGGACTTGGTTTCTCAATATAATGAGTTAGTTTTTAAAAATAATGAGTTAGTTTTTCAATATAGAATTAGTTTATCTCAATAATGACTTGATAGCTACTCCCCAAAAAGTTGACTACAACACGTTTCAGTGAAGTAATTTGAATATGTGTTGTGTCCACAGGTAGCGCTATTGAGTGTGAGCATGCAGAATCTTAAACAGGGTTAAGGTTTTAACAAATTAATGACTTGGTATTTTAAAATAGACTTAGTTTCTCTAAATGATGACTTAGTTTCTTAGAATCATGAGTAAGTTTCTCAAAATATTGACTTTATTAATTAGGATTTGGAGTTGTTAAAGCAAAATAAGAAGCGCTTCACGAATTTGCAATCATCCTTGCGCAGGGGCCATGCTAATCTTCTCTGTATCATTCCAATTTTAGTATATGTGCTAGCGAACTAACACAAAAGCAACCCGGATCTGAGGGGTATTCATAGGGCTCTGATTCTGTGGATGCTCACTCATGGTTACAGATCACTGTCAGCTATGGAAGGAAAACTCGTGGAAAAAACGTGTCATCTGGACACAAGAACATCGCTATTTAGATTTGGTTAGGGTTTCACCAAATTAATGACATAGTATTTTAAAATAGACTTAGTTTCACTAAATGATGACTTATTTTCTCTAAATGAGGACTTGGTTTCTCAGAATAATGAGTTAGTTTTTAAAAATAATGAGTTAGTTTTTCAATATAGAATTAGTTTATCTTAATAATGACTTGATAGCTACTCCCCAAAAAGTTAACTACAACACGTTTCAGTGAAGTAATTTGAATATGTGTTGTGTCCACAGGTGGCGCTATTGAGTGTGAGCATGCAGAATCGTAAACAGGGTTAAGGTTTTAACAAATTAATGACTTGGTATTTTAAAATAGACTTCGTTTCTCTAAATGATGACTTAGTTTCTTAGAATCATGAGTAAGTTTCTCAAAATATTGACTTTATTACTTAGGGTTTAGAGTTGTTAAAGCAAAATAAGGAACGCTTCACGAATTTGCGTGTCATGCTTGCGCAGGGGCCATGCTAATCTTCTCTGTATCGTTCCAATTTTAGTATATGTGCTAGCGAACTAACACAAAAGCAACCTGGATCTGAGGGGTATTCATAGGGCTCTGATTCTGTGGATGCTCACTCATGGTTACAGATCACTGTCAGCTATGGAAGGAAAACTCGTGGAAAAAACGTGTCATCTGGACACAAGAACATCGCTATTTAGATTTGGTTAGGGTTTCACCAAATTAATGATATAGTATTTTAAAATAGACTTAGTTTCTCTAAATGAGGACTTGGTTTCTCAGAATAATGAGTTAGTTTTTAAAAATAATGAGTTAGTTTTTCAATATAGAATTAGTTTATCTTAATAATGACTTGATAGCTACTCCCCAAAAAGTTGACTACAACACGTTTCAGTGAAGTAATTTGAATATGTGTTGTGTCCACAGGTGGCGCTATTGAGTGTGAGCATGCAGAATCGTATACAGGGTTAAGGTTTTAACAAATTAATGACTTGGTATTTTAAAATAGACTTAGTTTCTCTAAATGATGACTTAGTTTCTTAGAATCATGAGTAAGTTTCTCAAAATATTGACTTTATTAATTAGGGTTTGGAGTTGTTAAAGCAAAATAAGGAACGCTTCACGAATTTGTGTGTCATCCTTGCGCAGGGGCCATGCTAATCTTCTCTGTATCGTTCCAATTTTAGTATATGTGCTAGCGGACTAACACAGAAGCAACCTGGATCTGAGGGGTATTCATAGGGCTCCGATTCTGTGGATGCTCACTCATGGTTACAGATCACTGGCAGCTATGGAGGGAAAACTCGTGGAAAAAACGTGTCATCTGGACACAAGAACATCGCTATTTAGATTTGGTTAGGGTTTCACCAAATTAATGACATAGTATTTTAAAATAGACTTAGTTTCTCTAAATGAGGACTTGGTTTCTCAGAATAATGAGTTCGTTTTTAAAAATAATGAGTTAGTTTTTCAATATAGAATTAGTTTATCTTAATAATGACTTGATAGCTACTCCCCAAAAAGTTGACTACAACACGTTTCAGTGAAGTAATTTGAATATGTGTTGTGTCCACAGGTGGCGCTATTGAGTGTGAGCATGCAGAATTGTATACAGGGTTAAGGTTTTAACAAATGAATGACTTGGTATTTTAAAATAGACTTAGTTTCTCTAAGTGATGACTTAGTTTCTTAGAATCATGAGTAAGTTTCTCAAAATATTGACTTTATTAATTAGGGTTTGGAGTTGTTAAAGCAAAATAAGGAACGCTTCACGAATTTGCGTGTCATCCTTGCGCGGGGGCCATGCTAATCTTCTCTGTATCGTTCCAATTTTAGTATATGTGCTAGCGAACTAACACAAAAATAACCTGGATCTGAGGGGTATTCATAGGGCTCTGATTCTGTGGATGCTCACTCATGGTTACAGATCACTGTCAGCTAAGGAGGGAAAACTCGTGGAAAAAAACGTGTCATCTGGACACAAGAACATCGCTATTTAGATGTGGTTAGGGTTTCACCAAATTAATGACATAGTATTTTAAAATAGACTTAGTTTCTCTAAATGATGACTTAGTTTCTCTAAATGAGGACTTGGTTTCTCAGAATAATGAGTTAGTTTTTAAAAATAATGAGTTAGTTTTTCAATATAGAATAATTTTATCTTAATAATGACTTGATAGCTACTCCCCAAAAAGTTGACTATAACACGTTTCAGTGAAGTAATTTGAATATGTGTTGTGTCCACAGGTGGCGCTATTGAGTGTGAGCATGCAGAATCGTATACAGGGTTAAGGTTTTAACAAATTAATGACTTGGTATTTTAAAATAGACTTAGTTTCTCTAAATGATGACTTAGTTTCTTAGAATCATGAGTAAGTTTCTCAAAATATTGACTTTATTAATTAGGGTTTGGAGTGGTTAAAGCAAAATAAGGAAGGCTTCACGAATTTGCAAAAAGACTTAGTTTCTCAAAATAATGAATTTAATCAGCCTGTGAATGTTCTCATGTGTCCATGTCGTTCTCCCCAAAGCAGTTTCAGTCAAAAGCCACTGGACTTGGTTCTTTGTCAGGAAGACGTTTCACATCTGATCCAAGAGGCTTCATCAGTTCATGTACGCATCTGACCAGGCTGGGACTGGACCAAGACTGGGACTGGACCAGGACCAGGACCAGCCTGGTCAGATGCGTACATGAACTGATGAAGCCTCTTGGATCAGAGGTGAGGCTGGGACTGGTCCAACTATCTGGTGTGGAGACTTCATTAGTGCTCTATTGAGTCTGAACCACAGTCGTTGGAGTCACAGGAGGACATTTGTGAACAGTTGTTCTTTGAGGTTATATTGTTGAATCTCCCGAAGCGATGAAAGGGCAGCATTGTAAACTGGAGATAAGTAGACCGCCTCCCCTGTTTAGCGATGGTTTCTCTAGTTTTGCAACGATGCTTCTTTTCCTCCTCTTACAAATCATGATGATTGTTTGATTTTAATAGTTAGGGTTAGGGTTTTCTAAAAATAATGACCAAGTATTTGAAAATAAAATTAGTTTCTCTAAAGAAAGACTTAGTTTCTAAGAACAATGAGTAAGTTTCTTAAAATTAATTATTTTTATAATTACAGTTGTTTTTTTTTTTTAAAACAATGTCTTAGTTTCTCAAATTAATGACTTAGTTTCTCAAAATGGACTTAGTTTGTCAGAATCATGAGTAAGTTTTTCAAAATATTGATTAAATGAATCGAGGTTTGGAGTTGTTAGTTAAAGCAAATTAAGGAACGCTTCACGAATTTTCGTGTCATCCTTGCGCAGGGGCCATGCTAATCTTCCCTGAATCGTTCCAATTTTACATCGCTATTTAGATTTGGTTAGAGTTTCACCAAAATAATGACATACTATTTTCAAAATAGACTTAGTTTCTCTAAATGAGGACTAAGTTTCTTAGAATCATGAGTTAGTTTCTCTAAAGAAAGACTAAGTTTCTCAAAATCATGATTTTAATAAGTAGGGTTAGGTTTTTAACAAACTAAAGAGTTACTACTTCAAATGGACTTAGTTTCTCTAGGGTTGTTAAATTTAGTCAGGGTTAGTGTTTTTATTGTTAAAGATAGTTAGGGTTGTCTAACCTAGGGTTAGGGGATTACACAAAAGTAACAACCTTTTCCACAAGTTTTCCTTCCATAGCTGCTGGTGATCTGCAACCATGATTGAGGGTCCACAGAATCAGGGCCCACACGCAAATTTGTGAAGTGTACCTTATTTTGCTTTAACTAACAACTCCAAACCCTAATTAATTAAATCAATATTTTGAGAAACTTACTCATTGTTCTGAGAAACTAAGTCCGATGAACGTTGTGTGGAAAAATAAGTAGATACCAACATCCTTGCGGAGAGCTGGAGGGATCCTTATTCCCAAGGCAATGGACTCATCAGAAATCGCCCAGTTCCGTCAGCTCAGCCTTTTAAATTTCGAGGGAAAACTCTTCTTCAGCATGGTTGCTCATAGGCTTGCAGGATACCTGCAAAGAAACATGATTGACAAGTCAATTCAGAAAGCAGGCATTTCAGGCTTCTCAGAATGTGTGGAACACGCTAGTTTCATCTGGCATCAGATTCAGGTTGCCAAGATGGAGGGGAAAGATCTACACGTGGGGTTCCTGGATCTTGGGAATGCCTTTGGCTCTGTCCCTCACAACCTCCTGTGGACAGCCTTTGACTACTTCAGATTATTACCACAGTCTATTTCCCACACCGGCTTAATCTTACAATATGAACTCCCAAAAAATCATGTTGTTAAGATTTTCTTACTGACGCAATATGAAAGCAGACAATTGGTTTGTATAATATTTCGTTCTGTACCGCAGTGTAATATTTAGTATTTTTCATAATAAATATTTTATTCCAAAAACGTGCCATATAAGCATATGTTCCCATGAGTCCCATGCACATGATGCAGATGATCAGCTGTAACAGTTCCTTGTGTTTTGCTGTGGGGCAGTTTTCTAAGATACAGTATATGACAGATTTATAAGTCAGGTCAAAGTTTAGTCTGTACACTTTCATTTTGTCCCACACCTCCTTTGCTCTGTAACAGTCCATTAAAAGATGCTGTTGTGTCTCATCATAGTTGCATTTGTCCATCGGATATTGTTTTGTTTTAACGTGACAACTCCAAGACACAATGGCTCTGACTGCCAGTCTGTTTACAGATAAAGCCAGAGCATGTTTCTTATGCTCTCTGACAGGTTCCTATTTTTTAACAGTTTAAAAAATGCTGTGCCTTCTTTTTGTTTTATATGTTTGTAATTTATGTACCCTCTTTATCTGTAATTGTTGATTTTGTTGAAGATCATTTTACTCGGTAGGCCGGTCCAATCTATTTAAAGGTGTTGATATTCATATGTGAAATCTCCATAAATAAGTTTGCACTCTGGGCCATGTCGAGCTCCCCCTCTTCTTTTTCTCCACAGGGGGAGATCACCGACTCAGAGAGCATTCCTGGAGATGGCTGCAGAGACATTTTTAACAAAGGCTACACACAATCTTGAGAAGATTAAGTGACATGAGCAAAGTAGTGTGTTGCGTGTGGCCATGAAAGATCTCCTTCATGTGCCTTAACCTGTTTTCCCTTTTCTCAGCAGGCTGGCAATCAGGCTGACACACCTGCAGCCGATCAACTCCCTGATTGCCAACCTGCTATATGAAGCCAGCAAGACCATTCCCCTGAGAGACACAGACCCACCAGCACCTTTGGGCCCACATTATGATTTGTTAAAATCTTTGTTTTAGTAGTTGCTTTATTTTTGGCCTGGAGATTGGCTGGCAGCCTTCTTTCTTGGTTTGGTTTTTAGTTTATAATTTGGTTTTGTTAGGTAGGGAGGGGGGCCAGCTCCGACGTCCCTATAAGGGGTGGCCTGGTCCCCCCTCCATTTTTGCTGAGTTTGGCCAGCATCTCCAGGTCCCATTTTGGGTTTGCTGATTTCTTTTTTGGTAAGATCTTTATTTGTATTTTGCTAGTTGTCCTTCAGGAATGTTTGTTTCCTGTTGGGAGAAGTTGTTTAATAAAAAACGTTAAAAGTTCTACCCTCTTTGGTGTCCTTTTATGTTTCGGTCTCCAGTTTGAGCCGCTAGTCAATTTATTTAATTGTTTGGAGGCCGTAACATAGTGCAAGGCTAGCTAAAGTGCGTATCGAGTCTATGGGGTTTTATAAAGTGCTGTTTTTACAAGTTCAGAGAGCTCCGTGGAAGGAGCTGTGTTTTGTCCATGGTTCGTCTCCTCCGGAGCTCAGTAAGCACCTGTCTGCAGACGGTGTTGCTGCCAATGACTGTCTGGTGGATGCTCCTTATGCATCGTGTCTTCCATAGTCTCATGCACACGATGCATATGATCAGCTGAGTCAGTTCTCTGTTTTTCGCTGTGGGGCAGTTTTCCAGAATGCAGTACTTTACAGATCTATAGTTCAGATCAAAGTTTACCCCATATACTTTAATTTTGTCCCACACCTCCTTCGCTCTGTAACAGTCCATTAAAAGGTGCTGTTATGTCTCATTCTGGTTGCATTTGTCCATCGGGCATTTTTTTGTTTTAACATTACAACTCCAAGACACAACAGCGCGGACTGCCAGTCTGTTCACAGATAAAAGCCAGCGCATGCTCGGATGCTCTCTGACAGGTTTCTATTTTTTTAAATAAAAAAAATTTGAGCCTTCTTGTTATATTTTTGTAACTGATGTACCCTCTGTATATGTAATCGTTGATTTTGTTGAAGATCATTTTACTTGGGAGGCCAGTCTAGTCTATTTTAAGGTGTTGAAATTTGTATATGAAATCAGTCTAAGTTTTTTATGGATTTAAATGAATTTATTTTTGGTTTGTTGTTGTCCTGTCTTCAGGGTGTGTATCAAGTTCCCTCTGTTATCTAGATTTGTCTGTTTATAGATGTTATAGATACTTTTAATCAAGAATTATTATTTTTGTGTTTTTATATCTGACAGAAGCTCATTATCAGAGATTGATCTTTTCTTTAAGACTTATATATTGTTCCATTAGAGTGTTATATTTTATATTCTTTATCTTATTTATTTCTCTACATTTAAATTTGAAAAAATCTTTTAAGCGATGTTTTAATACTTCCCATAATTCAATGTCGGATTTAGTTAATATTTAATTGTATTGTTTTATGGATTTCTTGTTTTAATTCTATTAATAAGTCTGGATCTTTGAGACATTGGGAGTTTAGTTTCCAGAAGCCTCTGGTTTCTGAGGCTCCAGAAGACAAGGACGTTTGGATCAACATGTGGTCAGAGAAATCATTAATTATTGTTTTATACTGTATAACTTTAAAGTGCTGAGACACATAAATACGGTCGATCCGGGTTTTTGTCAGAGAATCGAACCGGGTGTATTCGATCCCAACAGGATTAAGATATCTGCAAACATCTATTAATTTGGATTCTTGACACATTTCTCTTAAAAGTTTACCTTCATGGCTCAGTTTGAAGGCTGTAGAACTCACTCTGTCGTTAAAGTCAGTCACTGTGTTGAAGTCGCCACATAAGATGACTTTGTAACCGACCAGCAGCAGTTCTCTTAGACTTTTGAAAAGTTGAATTTTTTTGGGTTTTTCAGGAGCAGTGTACACTTATGATTTGATGTTTTTCTCCTTTTGTAAAAACGATCTACCATGAGCAGTCTACCAGGAATTAGTTCTCTTTTACGGATAATAAGGATGTTGTTAGTTTTAAAAAAGATCCCCACTCCATCAGCCTTACTTTCCCCAATCGAGATAACACTTACACCTTTGTGCCACATGCTGGATACCTGGGCTACGTCTGTATTGGTGCTCAGTCTCAGTTCCTGACAACATAAAATATCAAAGTCCGTTTTTAAAAAATATTTCATTTTTCTCTGTCTAAAAGAACTGGACTGGATGGGCACCACGGGCATTCCAGGATGAAACTTTTAAGGAAGGTCATGGATGTTTAGAGGGGGAAGAGAAACTATGGTGTGGGTTTGTCATCGAGACACTTATTATCTGTTTGACCACATGAGCTACGAGCTCTTCTTTTCTTTTTTTCTTTACTTCTACAAATGGAGTTTCATCATCATCATCATAATCATTATTATCGTTTCGCTCAGGAGGAGGGAAATCAGGAGTAGGAGAGAAGGAGTCAGAGTTGCTGCAGAAAGACGAGCTCTCTGCTTCAACCTGCAGGTGCAGCGGGGAGCCGCGGGCTCACTGAGCATCAGTCAGCCCGGTAGAGCTGATGTCAGAGCTGCAGCTCTCGCTGAAGCTGCTTTCACACTGGCTTGCAATTTGTAAGCTGCCCTCACCCGACGGGCTGGAGTCCTCCAGAGAGGCGTCTGCAGGCTGCCGGTTGGAGGAGCACTGGGCGCGGGCCAGTATGCTGGGACTCCGGTCGGGAGCAGGTATCTGGTGGAGGCACTTTTGCCGAGGACTGGCCTCGAGGCTGCTGCAGGTCTCCGGAATGCGTTTTCTGCTGCTGTTGTAAGACTTCTGGTGGGTGTTGCTGCTGCTGCTGTTGTTTCTGCTGCGGTTGCTGCTGCTGCCGCTGTCGTTGCTGCTGCTGCTGCTGTTGTCGTTGCTGCTGCTGCTTTGGTTGCTGCTGTGCTTCAGACGGGGGATCACCCTGCGGGGCGGAGTGAGGGGCGACAGGGTTCCCCCACTGACCGGAGCTCTTGGTTTTATTTACATATGATTGTGGACATGTGAAGAAAGTGTGGCCTTTTTCGCCACACAAGCTGCAGGATGCTTCGGAGTAGCAGTCCTTGGCTCTGTGGCCGAGGCTGCTACACCTCCAGCATTTTATGGTCGGTCACTGCCTCGCCTGGTGATCCGTGGAGTCACAGATGAAGCAGGACGTAGTCTGACCGGGATATATAATGCGACCGCTGTACAGACTGAGGGAGATGGAGTCGGGATCTGGAGTATGTGGCCGTCTGAATCTCTCTTCAGACGGACTTTGATTCTGCGTACAACGTACCAGACCCCAAATTTGTCAAGAGGCTTAATTACTGGTTGTATGATTTTGCCATATCTGTGAAGATACAGTTCAATGTCTTGGTCAGGTATGCGGCCTGTCCAGAATTTAACTACCAAGTTAATTATGTCTGTTTGTATTGAGGATTCAACGGCCCAGCCCGAGTCCGAGGCGTTTAAGGCCTGAACCTCGAGGAACCGACACAGAGGAGCTTCCTTAAAGAAGCAGATCTCGTAATCCTTTTTGTTAGGAAGTGCTATGAATGAATAAACATCAACAGGGTTTATCCAGGATGAATCAAAGAGAAGGACTTCTCCGACGTTGTCTCTGCCAGGAGGTTCGTCTTCTTCCGTGTACCTGAGACGGACACAGAAGAAGAATTCCTTTATTAGTCCCGCGAATGGGGAAATTCAATTTACACACACACACACACACACACACACACACACACACACACACACACACACACACACACACAGTCACCTATGGACTGAGCTACTACCGCCCCCAAGAACTGGCTGAACTTAGAGGAATATTGTGGGGGAGCCATGGTGGCTGCTGCCCAGCCGGGCGCAATGAGGTAAGGCTCCGAAGAGCGAGTCAGTTTTTTTGTTTGGACCTGTAGAACTCAACTCATCAGAATGAGCCCTTCTTGGGCGCAGGCTTTGCTGGATCAGGCATGATTGCTTGGTTCTGGTGCAGATGACTCTCTGCTGCTCCAGATGCTTTCTTTATACGCTCCTATATGCAAATATCACGTCTCGGATTGGCTTAGCTTTGTGACCGACACTGAGCATGCGCCGACACAAACAAACCAGATGTTGATGAAAATATAGATCTTAATGGTTTTATATATGTGTTTTGGAGGTAACAAAGTAGCGCTAACTTGTATGCGATTAACAGTAAACAAGAATGGTGTGTCAATCAGGACACAGGAATGAAGAGAAGGAGATGTAATTCTTCTTAGACTGTTCCAGCCGTATTTATTTCCAATTCTCCAGTACTCTGTATTGTCATCAGTCTAGAAAAAAATAATCACCTTAAGTAATTTATTAATATAACAAGAAATGAAAGGCTGTATACAAATTACAAACAATTCACTATACAGTATAATACACAATCAACTCAAACAATGCTCCTCAGCATAAACAAATACTTCCAATTATCTATCTAATGGAAAATGGTAACCTAAATTACATACAGTCTTTACTCATAACAACATGGCTGTATGCTACACAGTTCATATTAGGCAGAAACGAGTGCGACGGCTCCACTCGCAGGTCATAAAATGCACTTCTTGGAAGATCAGACCACAACTTCATCCACCTGCAGCCCCTGTATAAGCCCCAAGTCCAGCGGAGACTGATGAAGCTTTACAGGGCTGCTTTGAACTTACAGACTGGGATTTGCTCTGTGATTCACATGGAGAGGACCTTGACGATCTCACGGACTGCATAACAGGGTACATACATTTCTGTGTGGACAGCGTTGTTCCTACAGTGACTGTACGCTGTTTCCCCAATAACAAGCCGTGGGTCACCAGAGACATCAAGGTCCTGGTGAATGAGAAGAAGAGGGCCTTCAGAGATGGGGACAGAGAGCAGATGAGGCAAGTCCAGAGGGAGCTGAAGGAGAGGATTCAACAGGGCAAAGACACCTACAGGAGGAAGCTGGAGCACAAACTGCAGCAGAACAATTTAAAGGACGTGTGGAGCGGCATGAGGAGCATCACTGGCTACAAACCATCTGGTTTCTCCACAGTAGGAGGTGGTACTGAACGTGCCAATGAGCTGAATCTGTTCTTCAACAGATTTGATGAAAGGGCTCTGGACCACCCCCCCACTGCTCCTCCACAACCATCCACCTCCAAACCTCCAGCCCTGCTGAAACTAGGTGTGGAGGACACTATCATCTTCCTGCTCAACCGTGCCTGCGCCCACCTGGGAACCACAGTGAGAATCTTGTTCATGGACTTCTCCAGTGCGTTCAATACCATCCGGCCTGCTCTGCTGGGACGTAAGCTGACGGCGATGCAGGTGGACCCTCCCCTGGTTTCCTGGATTACAGATTACTTGACGGGTCAACCACAGTATGTCAGACTGCAGGATGGAGTGTCTGACACTGTGGTCAGCAGCATTGGAGCTCCACAGGGAACTGTTCTTTCCCCCTTTCTGTTCACCCTGTACACCTCAGACTTTCAGCTCCTCTCTGAGTCCTGCCACCTGCAGAAGTTTGCTGACGATTCTGCAATTGTTGGCTGTGTCAGTGAGAGGAAGGAGGAGGAATACAGGGGCGTTGTGGACTCCTTCCTCGACTGGTGTGCAGCTAATCACCTGATTCTAAACGGCACCAAGACTAAGGAGCTAGTGGTGGATTTCCGCAGGAGTAAATCTGCCCCCACACCCATCTCCATCAACGGCGTGACTGTGGATGTTGTCCAGGATTACAAATACCTTGGAGATTACCTGGATAACAAACTGGACTGCTCCAAGAACACTGAGGCTGTTTACAAGAAGGGCCAGAGTCGTCTCTATTTCCTAAGGAGGTTCCGGTCATTCAATGTATGTAACACCATGCTGAGGATGTTCTACCAGTCGGTTGTAGCCAGTGCCATCTTCTTTGCTGTTGTGTGCTGGGGCAGCAGACTGAGGGCAGCAGTCACCAAGAGAATCAGTAAGATCATCAGGAAGAATGGCTCCGTCCTCAAGATTCAAGATTCAAGAAGCTTTATTTATCCCGAGAGATAAATAAAGCTTCTGTGGGGCCAACCTGGACTCTTTGGTGGCTGTGTCTGAGAGGCGGATGCTGTCTAAACTGCACAGCATCCTGGACAATAACTCTCACCCTCTCCACCATCTGCTGACCTCTAGCAGAAGCACCTTCAGTCATAGACTCATTCTCCCCCAGTGTAATACTGAACGCCGGAGGTAGTCTTTTCTTCCGGTGGCCATCAAACTCTATAATTCATCTACAGGTCAGGTAAGGAACAGTGGAGACACTGCATCCTGGGAAAATGTCACTTTGTCACTTTATATCATCACTGCACCACTTTATTCCGTTGTACTGTCACTTACTTCAGTAAGAAATGCTGCTACACTTTACACTGTCACTTTATATCACCACTACATCACTTTATTTAGTGGTACTGTAACTTACTGCTGCTACATTTCACTGTGGTTTACTGTGGTTTACTGTAACGTATCCCAGTAAAAAAATTATGCTACACTGTACTTTACTGTAACTTACTGTAACTTACTACCGTAAGAAAGGCTGCTACACTTCACTGTCACTTTATATCACCACTACATCACTTTATTTAGTGGTACTGTAACTTACTGGTGCTACTACTGTGCTTTACTGTAACCTAGTTCTGTAGGAAATGCTGCTACACTGTACTTTATTGTAACTTACTGTCACTTACTTCAGTAAGAAAGGCTGCTACACTTCCCTGTACTTTACTGTAACTTACTTCAGTAAGAAAGGCTGCTACACTTCCCTGTACTTTACTGTAACTTACTGTAACTTACTTCAGTAAGAAAGGCTGCTACACTTCCCTGTACTTTACTGTAACTTACTGTAACTTACTTCAGTAAACAAGGCTGCTACACTTCACTGTGCTTTACTGTCACTTACTTCAGTAAGAAAGGCTGCTACACTTCACTGTGCTATACTGTCACTTAGTTCTGTAGGAAATGCTGCTACATTTTTAACACTGTTATTACTATTATTATTACTTATCGCTCCTTCTTACTTATTTAGTTTGTACTTATTTTATTTCAATCTGCTGCTAAACTGCACGCTGCGTATTGTTGTATATTGTATATACCTACACTTAACCACAATGTCTGTTGCACTCTGTCACACTTAGTTAATTGTTTGATTCATTTCACGTTAGCGTTATTTTAATTTGATTATGTTAGCTTATTGTTACTCTGACCCTTTCCCATCTTTGTATTGAAACTGTTGCACAATAACTTCCCTCGGGATAAATAAAGCTTCTTGAATCTTGAATCACTACCTAATGTCAACATAAACACGTGACGGACATTCCTCTCTCACGTGAAGAGCCATCAGTCAACTACACAGCAGCTGAGAAAGAGCTACGTTAGGTTAGCTTCATGCTGCGCTAGCAAATATTACCATCGAACTGGCACATACAGGAGCGTTATTAAACTCACATGAAAGTAATAACAAAGCAGCAAACACTTACTTTCTGTCAAGAACTCAATACTCGGAGTATCACTCACAGGAGAAACACGGGGGGGAAGGCACAGGAATAATAGGCACAAGATGATGCGCACTGCTTTCCATCGCTTACTCTCAGCAGGCAATGACAAAACGAAACTTAACTCAGGGACGCCATTCTCTCTGGTGAGGAAGTATGGGTAGAGGCTCCTAAATGACACTTACTCAGGGAAGTAAAAGCCTTTCAAACAATATGGAAGCCTATTTCTGCTAATGTGATAAAAATAAGTATGTTCATAATGAGAAACTTTGTCAAAATAAAGTCCTAGTTTCTCAAAATAATAAGTTAGTATTTCAAAATAAAGATATAAAGTCATAATTATTAAGATACGAAATTCTCTCATACATCCAGTTATACAATTAGAACTTTTTAGAAATATCACCCATAAACAGATTCAAGAGAACTGATCCCATCTAATGCTAATCATTGACATATGGAAGACTGAGTTTATAAAATCCCCCAGCAGCCAAACATTTGTTTCATGGAAAATAACTCAGTTTGGTGTTTTTTTTTCTTTCATTAATAACAACAGTAAAATTCAGACATTTTAGGGACTCTAACTTTTTAAATATCAGTTTGATTATGTGATGTTTTCTGAGCAGGGCTGAAATTGTTTTAGAGATTCATGCAGAAAATCTCAGAGCAGTTTTTGCCAAGTGGACACTTCCGTCCTTATTGAGTCAAGAAGGTCGTACATTTGTTTCAGTCTTCTATTGATCAATTAGAATATGAACCAAAAATGTATCATGAGACTTTGTTTCATAATATTATGCCGTATAAACCAACAGAGTAAAAAATGATGGCCGATGAAGAAGACACATTTTCCCAAATGGACACAAATGTCTGGAGTTCTCCTTGAGTCAGTGATTTGGAAGAAAACACTGTTCAGTTGTTTCTATGGTGGCTCTAAAAACAGATTCAGACAGAACAGTGTGGAGTTAGAAAGGACGACTTTGGACCTTTCAGAGTCAAAATGATTCATTCACAGAACCCATCATCATCATCATCATCATCATCATGATTATTGTTATTATGGAGCCATCATTTGTTTTATGTGTTGTGTTCTTCAATCAGGGCCGACACATGAAACAGCTTCATGGCACGTTATTACAGAGAATGTTCACATCAGTGTGCATGTGTGTATTTTTTAAACAGCTTTTATAGTCAACATTATTATATTACAAGATAAATACCACAGGGAGGAGTTTAATAATGTGCACATAAATATACAGATTTCACTTTCATTTCTTAACAGCAAATCAACTGAAATCATGTGTCAGTGTTTTCCTCAGTGTTCTTCAAGATGTGAGAAGTCTTTAGGAGGCATCACATGTCAGGTGTGATGGAAATCTCAGGCCTCTCACGTTTCATTCATTATCCAATTAATAAACTTGTTATTAAGGGAAAACGGAGAAAAATATCGTGTTATTATAAAAACCGAGGATTTAAAATGTATGTATGACTATTTAGGGCTTCCATGTGTTTGACTGCAGCATGTTGTTCCTTCACTGATCAAACAGAGGCTCTGATGTACTTTGATTTTACTTCCATTATTATGACACAATTAAATACAATCACCTTTATTGTTGTAATGGTGTTTGTTCATGTATGAATGTTAAGTCATATTTATAGCTTTGCCAGTCTGGTTCTGACATAAATGGTTGTAAACTTTGTTTAATGTCTTTGAATGAAATGGATCAACACCGCTACACCGATACATCCGCTTCTTGAGGCAGAACAACGATCCAAAGGTCCACAAACTAGCATCCAAAGTACGTGTTAACACGGTCAGAAAACCGCGTGCCTCCACCTTTCCAAAGAGTTTACCACTATCTCTTCTTCTACGCTGCACTCGCACACCGGTACTTTCGGCACATCGAAAAAGACAGTTCTTAATGTGACAGGCCCATGTTAAGCATGCAATATGCAATAACAATACCAAAATAAATGATAAAATGAATAAGCACCAAAAAATGTATTCTCTTAGGAAGCATTTGGCTCCTACAGTACGGGGTAAACTTTAAGGTGTCCTATAAATCTGTCATGTACTGTATCTTAGAAAAGTGCCACACGGAGAAACACAAGGGACTGACTCAGCTGATCATCTGCATCGTGTGCATGAGACTCTGGAAAACACGATGCTTCATGAGCCTTCACCAGACAGTCATTGACAGTGACTCCGTGTGCAAACAGGCGCTCACCGAGCTCCGGAGGAGACGAACTCTGGACAAAACACAGCTCCTTCCATGGAGCTCCCTGAACTTATAACACAGCACTTTATAAATCCTCCTGGACTTGATACCCACTTTAACGAACTTTGCATATGTAATTATTTTTCTATGTTCTTTTTTGAGTGTATATAACGTGTAAAGGTGGCAGTAGCTCAGTCCTTAGGTGTCTTGGCTGTGAATTGTAGGGACGCTGGTTCAAGTCCCTGTGTTGACCATGTATGGAGCGTGGACTGGTAGCTGGAGAGGTGCCAGTTCATCTCCTGGGTACTGCCGAGCTGCTGTTGAGCAAGGCACCGAACCCCCAACTGCTCGGGGCACTGGTCACTGGCAGCCCCCTCGCTCTAACATCTCTCCTTAATTGCATGTATAGGTCCTGTCTGTGCATGTGTGTATTTCAGACCTGTGTGTGTAACATGATTAATAATAAGAGTGAAAAAATTAAATTTCCCTGTTGCGGGATAAATAAAGTAATTGTTCTTCTTCTAAAAAATTTTGTCTTCCTTTTTTTTAAAATAGCAAAGGCTCGGCACCCCGGGGTGCGATATTTGGTTTGTGTTTTTATTGGGCAGGATCTGCAGCCATGTCTCTAAAGCTTCACTGTGAACCTCACAAATATGAAAGGACACTAAAGAGGCAGGAAGACACGAGGACACCAAGAAAGAAGGAAGAAGCAAAAAGGAAAGAACAAAGGAAAAGAATGGGAGAAGGGCTGCAGACTTTGGCACCGCCCACCGAAGCTCGCGACACATGTCCTCTATCGCGTCCGCAGTTCAGATGTAAATACAGCCGGTCGGACACCACAGCCTCATTCGGTTGAAACACTCTGAGAAGCACGATGTCTGGCAGAGGAAAAGGCGGGAAAGGACTCGGCAAAGGAGGCGCTAAGCGTCACCGGAAAGTTCTCCGTGATAACATCCAGGGCATCACCAAACCCGCCATCCGCCGTCTGGCTCGCCGCGGCGGAGTGAAGCGTATCTCCGGTCTGATCTACGAGGAGACCCGCGGTGTGCTGAAGGTCTTCCTGGAGAACGTGATCCGTGATGCCGTCACCTACACCGAGCACGCCAAGAGGAAGACGGTGACCGCCATGGATGTGGTGTACGCTCTGAAGAGGCAGGGCCGCACCCTGTACGGCTTCGGAGGTTAAAGCGATGACGACCTGACGGAACAAAACCCAACGGCTCTTTTAAGAGCCACACACTTGATCTGAAGACACGCTTCCTCTCCTCAGTCCCATCCAACTCCGTCACCTCTGGTTCTTCACTGAACACAGAAGAAAGTCCCAACTGTGTTCATTGATTAAGTTTATTATTATTTTTTTAGTAGCAGATTGAACAAACACAACACAGGCAGAACAGTATGGCATCATGCTGACAAAGATAGAAGTGTGTGTGTGTGTGTGTGTAAACAGTCAGTTCTCCTTTCAGTAAACAATACACATTAAATTATAAGGACATTACATAAAAATACATAAATACCTAATAAGATACAAAGGCATAGAGGAAAAAGACAATAAATGAGGCAAAAACAAATCCATGTAAAGGACTTAAATTAATACGTGGACCATACTGTTATACATCTTTAACAAAGGTCATGTAACGTATCTGTGGTGTAATTACATTTGTAATTCATAATTTGGACAGACTCAAAATAGTTACGTAATCCAACTTTGAAGGGATTAAAGTTTGGTGGAGATTTGGAGGATTTAGCTTCATGGATATGATGCTTCCCTTGAAGAGTAGTAAGATTCAAATCCACTGTATTGTTTAGTTTTGGTTTTCATAACAGGAAGAAAGTCCAAACTGAAGGATCCAAATGAAACGGGTCATGACGATCACGGGACTAAAAGCCTGAAGTGGAAACAACACAGATCCATTGTCTCACATTTCTGTTCCAAGTGTTGCTGCGTTAGGAACAAAACAGTTTGTTCTGTTTAGTGAAAGATCCATTTGTCTCATTAATGTTTGTTCTTATATTAACATTTGCATATTTAAATAGCATACACACACACGCACACACACACACACACACACACACACACACACACACACACACACACACACACACACACACACACACACACCTGTATTTAGTGAGCATCCATATCTGTATCCTGTCTTTTTAAATGGATAATGTGTGGACACTGCTTGAGTTTGACATGCACACTGTTCCACAATTTCACGCCATACATTGAATTAAATGAGACATTTTTTTATAATTTCACATGTGTAATCTGTACACTTGACGTTTTTAAATGTAATGATACATTAGATTATATTTAGATTAAATTAACTGTTTGAAATTCCAACAGAACAAATACTTTTAGCATTTTTTACTTTAAAAAATAGAATGGTCAACATGTTTGTGTGTATTTATTTAATACGAACATGTCAAATTCATCAACAACATAAAAACAATAGAAAACAAATAACCAACAGACAAAGCAGAATCTACTAAAGAAACTATGAAAAGAAAGAAAATAACAGTTACTTTCATTCTGTGCACAAAATATCAGAACAGATCAAATCCAAGCTCAGGTTCAGCTGAGAGTCTGAGGGTTGAATCTAATCAAATCTGTACTTCTCAACATGGATGAAAGGACGTCTTCATTTCTACACGTTTGTGAAACGATACAAGTGATAGAAAGAATAATAGTTGAAGGGGAATCTACTGTAAGATCCTACAAAGTAAAGTCACAAGTATTTAAGGAGAACGGAGCAAACACTGGACAAAATCTAAGGAACAAATATTAATGAGACAAATTCATCTTTCACTGTTTCAAGTAGTTATGTGTAATAATGATATCTAATCAAATCTAGAAATAATAATAATGAAATCTAGAAAGCACCTCAGCGTTAGAGACACATGAAAGTGTTTTCTGTATTTCCTTCTTCACTTTTCCAGCCAGAGAGCTGCAGGTCTCCACACAAACTGAAGCTGATCACATTGATTTCACTCAGAATGTGACTTTATTTACATCTTTATCTCACACATCTTCCATTATGAACCTGTTGAATTGGGCTGGTAAATCTACACAGACACTCAATCTGGAACAGGAGTCTAACTGTCCAACTGGCCGAGGCACGGACCGTGTGTTTACCTCCACCGGAAAAGTCCTTTATTCAAACGAAATAAATCACAATACTGACGTTTTTTCGGTTTTGTTACATCCAGACACGTCTCTGCTAACTGCAACAACACTGAAACGTGTGATACAGATCACTTTTACACCCTTTCAGAGACCAAATGTGCAGTAAACTCGCCGCGAGTTGTCCAAAGTGAGCGTGTATCAGAGAGGTTTGAAGCCTCCTGAGATGAAATCAAAGAGTCCTTGTGACCAAACACGAGCTCAGTGTGGAGGGAAGGACCTTTTCTCGCTGCTACAGTAAAAACCGCGTTTTAAAAAGGTTATTTTATATGAATTTAATCCCCAAACTGTGGCGGAGAAAACACAAAAGTGTCGCCACATTTCGGCAGGGCGGCGGAGCGGCTGTGTGAGTTGACTCTCCACGGTTCTCACGTGCTTTATAAATGCGCCTCCTGTCCTCGGCTCAGTCACTCTCAGACGAACACAGCACACACGAAAATGGCAGAAGAAGCTCCAGCAGCAGCTCCGGCGAAAGCCCCCGCGAAATCCCCCAAGAAGAAGGCTGCTCCCCGCCCCAAGAGTGACGGACCCTCCCTCCCGAAGCTCATCCTCAGCGCCGTGGCCGAGTCCAAGGAGCGGAAAGGCATCTCTCTGTCCGCCATTAAGAAGTTTCTGGCCGCCAAAAACATCGACGTTGTTAAGTCCAACAAACGCATCAACTCCGCGGTGACTTCTCTGGTGACCAAAGGGACTCTGACGCAGACCAAAGGGACCGGGGCCTCCGGATCCTTCAAGCTCACCAAGGTCGAAAAGGCGGTCGCCAAACCAGCGGCGAAGAAAGTGGTGAAGAAGAAAGCTCCCGTTAAAGCCAAGAAGCCCGCGGCGAAGAAGACCCCGGTGAAGAAACCTGCAGCCAAGAAAGCAGCAGCTAAGAAACCGGCAGCCAAGAAGTCTCCGGTGAAGAAGGCGGTGAAAAAGCCTGCAGCCAAGAAGAGTCCCAAGAAGGTGGTCCCCAAAAAGGTGGTGAAGAAGACCCCTGTGAAGAAAGCTCCGGCAAAGAAAGCTGCAGCAAAGAAATCCAAGAAGTGAAGCAGCTCCTGAATGCAGCACTCCGGTGCATCTAAAGGCTCTTTTAAGAGCCACCACAGATTCACTCAAGAGCTTTTTCCTTCCAAACAACTTCTCCACTTTCTCTTTTTCTTTATTTACATCACAAGATCTCAGAGTATCAGCATGTGTAGTTTCACATGTTAATGCTTAAACTTAATATTCCTTTACACAGTTAAAGACCCATTATGTGATACATGGTAAATGACATCACTACATGTTGGTGGGTAACACAGTAACACAACACATAAAACAAATGATGGCTCCATAATAACAATAATGATGATGATGATGGGTTCTGTGAATGAATCATTTTGACTCTGAAAGGTCCAAAGTCGTCCTTTCTAACTCCACACTGTTCTGTCTGAATCTGTTTTTAGAGCCACCATAAAAACAACTGAACAGTGTTTTCTTCCAAATCACTGACTCAAGGAGAACTCCAGACATTTGTGTCCATTTGGGAAAATGTGTCTTCATCTGCCATCAGTTTGGCTCTGTTGGTGTGTGTCTTAATACTACTGGAGCCCTAACAGCTCATGGATCACATACATATTATTTCATCTGTTTTCCGTCATAACAAGAGAATTAATTTGAGAGTTGGAGAATCAGTGTAACAATGTCAGAGGAGCAGGAGAATATGGATCACGATCACAAATCTCTTCAATCAAGGCCGACACATGAAACAGCTTCATGGCACCTTATTACAGAGAATGTTCACATCAGTGTGCGTCATCTAAGAAGACGGTTGGTACGGCTTCAGCTTCATCAGAGGAGCAAGTGAAGAGAACCTGAGGTCCTCATTAACTACATAGTTTTTGCTGCACATAAATAAACAGATTCCAGTTTAATTTCTTAACAGAAAATCACCTGAAATCATGTGTCAGTGTTTTCCTCAGTGTTCTTCAAGATGTGAGAAGTCTTTAGGAGGCATCACATGTCAGGTGTGATGGAAATCTCAGGCCTCTCACGTTTCATTCACTATCAAATGAATAATCCTGTTATCATGGGGAAACGGAGGAAATGAAATGTATGTTATTTATGATCATTCAGGGCTTCTGTGTAATATTATTTTTGGGTTCATATTCTAATTGATCAATAGAAGACTGAAACAAATGTACGACCTTCTTGACTCAATAAGGACGGAAGTGTCCACTTGGCAAAAACTGCTCTGAGATTTTCTGCATAAATCTCTAAAACAATTTCAGCCCTGCTCAGAAAACATTCGGTCATTTTTAGGACTCAAACCCTTTAAATATCAGTTTGATTATTTGTTGTTATTCATGAAAAAAAAACACCAAACTGTTATTTTCCATGAAACAAATGTTTGGTGGCTGGGGGATTTTATAAACTCAGTCTTCCATATGTCAATGATTAGCATTAGATGAGATCAGTTCTCTTGAATCTGTTTATGGGTGATATTTCTAAAAAGTTCTAATTGTATAACTGGATGTATGAGAGAATTTCGTGTCTTAATGATAATTATGACTTTATACATTAATATTTTGAAACACTAACTTATTATTTTGAGAAAGTTTCTCATTATGAACATACTTTTTTAACACATTAGCAGAAATAGGCTTCCATATGTAAAACCATAAAGATCTATATTTTCATCACCATCTGGTTTGTTTGTGTCGGCGCATGCTCAGTGTCGGTCACACAGCTAAGCCAATCCGGGACGCGCAACAGCACACTGATATTTGCATATAGCAGCGTATAAATAAAGCAGCAGCAGAACAGCAGAGAATCATCTGTTTCCAGAACAACCCAATCATGCCTGACACAGCTAAGCCTGCGCCCAAGAAGGGCTCCAAGAAAGCCGTGACAAAGACCGCCGGGAAGGGCGGCAAGAAGAGGAGAAAGAGCAGGAAGGAGAGCTACGCCATCTACGTGTACAAGGTGCTGAAGCAGGTCCACCCCGACACCGGCATCTCCTCCAAGGCCATGGGCATCATGAACTCCTTCGTGAGCGACATCTTTGAGCGCATCGCCGGTGAGGCCTCCCGTCTGGCTCACTACAACAAGCGCTCCACCATCACTTCCAGGGAGATCCAGACCGCCGTCCGCCTGCTGCTGCCCGGGGAGCTGGCCAAGCACGCCGTGTCTGAGGGCACCAAGGCCGTGACCAAGTACACCAGCTCCAAGTAAAACTGCTGCTGGACCAACAACACAAAGGCTCTTTTAAGAGCCACACACTCAGTTCACTGAGAGCAAGGATTTTAATCACTCAGAATTGTTAAAATAATATATTTCTTATTTAGTGTCACATTAGTAGAAAGGAACTACATATTAAGATTAACTTGTTATCGCGATAAATATCATTGCATTCCACACATTGTAGCTTACTTGGTGACTTAAAACCTGAAGTGCTTATCTTGTATGTGAGGTCCCACATTGAAAATATGAAACTCTTTAAATTACATGCAAACACATGTGAAACATATCTACTTTACAACAACTGTCTAAATTGGGTAGATCACTGAACACATCATGGATTAAGAATCCATTGCTATTGATGCAGTGAAGAGTTTGTGCTGTAATAAATCTCGTGTCTTGGAGCGGTGGAATGTATTTGTACTGAACAAATTTTATTGGCAGGTAAATAATCTACCCAGGAGTAAATCAAATATAGACCAGGTAAGAAAATGAAGATTTACTTTTTTTTTAACTTGATTTTGTTCAATCCGGCAAAGCTGCCGTCTGTATATAAAGTATCTAAACTTGCTTTCATATTGATAACAATATGACTCATATGTGTAAAATGTTAGTGATGAATAAGGAATAACATATTCCATAACAGTATCCATGTTCAGTGGATTAAATTGTAAATGGACATGTTTTTGAATGAATCTTAATGGAGTACAAAGCGCATTTTCCTCCAGATTACAGTAGATTAGAGGCCTAGTAATAACGTGGATCAACTCAATTAAAGAACACGTTTCTGACTACGAATTGTTCTCTTACTTTCTCTGTCAATTCAATTCAAATGCAACATTGTAGTTGAATATATACATACAAATATAATATTCTTATACTGTACATATTCAACCCCTTGTATATTATCCAATACTAATAAAGTGTATTTATAGCATTTCTTTGTATTTAACTTATATATAGACAACTTTTGTAAACCCTTCGTATTTATATAAATTGTATTTATTAGTCACAGTAATGTGCTTAAAGATTATAATAGTTTTTTTCCCTTACATTTTGTCTCTCCGTCAATTAAATTTAATCTAAAAATAACTGACACATAGACCTGTAAATAAAGTAGAAAAGTGTGAACAGTTCAAATATAAGTGAGAACTTTGGAAACAGGACTTTTCTCTCTCTCGTTTTCCCTGCCGCTGTGCGCGCGCTTTAGTTCAGTCCCTGTTGTCCAATAGCTGATCAGCTACAGCGCGCGAGTCACCCGAGCTGGACCAATCAGCGGATGCCGTGTCTCCGGCGGTTCCCTTATAAAGCCTCTGTTCTCATGCAGACTTCATTCTTTCTTCAGCTGAACACAGAGAGCAGAAGCCGCCATGGCCAGAACCAAGCAGACCGCCCGTAAATCCACCGGAGGAAAAGCTCCCAGGAAGCAGCTGGCCACCAAGGCTGCCCGTAAGAGCGCCCCGGCCACCGGCGGAGTGAAGAAGCCTCACCGTTACAGGCCCGGAACCGTGGCTCTGAGAGAGATCCGTCGCTACCAGAAATCCACGGAGCTGCTGATCCGCAAGCTGCCCTTCCAGCGCCTGGTGAGAGAAATCGCTCAGGACTTCAAGACCGACCTGCGCTTCCAGAGCTCCGCTGTCATGGCTCTGCAGGAGTCCAGCGAGGCTTACCTGGTCGGCCTGTTCGAGGACACCAACCTGTGCGCCATCCACGCCAAGAGGGTCACCATCATGCCCAAGGACATCCAGCTGGCCCGTCGCATCCGCGGAGAGAGGGCTTAAAGTGTCCGCTGCTCCACAAACTCCAACGGCTCTTTTAAGAGCCACATACAAACAAACTGAGAGCAACAGACCTGAATTATCCCATAACATAGAATCACACTGTTGATCAGTGCAGAACTACACTTATATTTAACTTACAGAACACATCTACTACCGTGAACATCCGCCGTTTGCTGAGTCTGGTATAAAAACAATAGTTGGACAAACTGCTGCTGACTGTAAGTATGAGACACTCGGGCTTCTCTTTATTGACTCCTGCGAGGAAAAATTGATTTTCCAGCAGCTTATAAAACATGAGGGAGGTATTAAAAGTATGATAACTAAAACTCTTAGCTTGATGGATACAGAGATTGTGAGTAGTTTAACTCTTAGTTAATCATGAGGTAGATTTAAGAATCCAGGTCAAATACAATTCATGGAAAATCAAATCTGATAAATGTAGAGAACATTTAAAGATAAAACATGTATGACAGAAATTGACTAACATTAAATTATTACTATTAGTAAGATAAGTTTACAGGTGTGTATGAAATGACTATTAATTGCACAGTGAGTGGCTCCTCCTCCTTCCCTGTCGTCCTCTTTATTTCCTCCTCCCCCCTGAGGGACGAGTTGTAGAGGATGATGGCCTGAGCGTTAAAAGCCAATTGTGAAATTAAATTAATTTGTTGGAGTGAAATCATGACGTCATATACACACAATAGCTTTTGTGCTGCCAAATGTATAGTACATTTAACTTGAACGTGCTCATCTTTGGTTAGACGCTACACGTGTACCACTGCGGACATCGACGGTTTAATGTAAAAATACAAAAGTTGCTGGAACCACTCCTGATTGTAGACATGTGTTTATTGTTTTATCAATAAATGAACCTGTCATGATGTGTCATTTCCACGGTGACTTAGGGAAACATCTTGTGTTAGAGCTAAGTCAAGTTTAAAGTAATTTGTGGGAAATATTCTGAATCATGGAGAGTACAGTAATGCACTCACCGGCCACTTTATTATATTGGTGCTTAATAACGTGTCAGTGTGGTCGACTGCTGCTGTAGACAACCCGCCTCAAGGTTCTACGTGTTGTCTGTTTACAGATGCTCTCCTGCATTCCTCTGTTGGAACCAGTGGATGTTTGAGTTACTGTTGCCTTTCTATCAGCTCCAACCAGTCTGGCCATCCTCCTCTGACCAAATACAATTAAATGAAGGTATGACGTGAAATAGTGGAGCTACAATTTAGAGAAGAATCTATGTCGGATGAATCTCCTACTCGCTGATGAATCCCCTTTGTTCTTTTTGTTTATGAATTTATGCGTAAATGCAGCTTTTCCTCTCTTTCACGATGACACGCTCTCCGTTCAAAATTGTATAACTTTCAGATTTCAATTCTACAATGTTCCCTCAATCATTACGTTTAATTAAAGCTAAAAGGAGGATTGTCTTTAGTGGTAGTTTGTGGCTCTTAAAAGAGCCGTTGTGTGGGTTTTCCAGCAGTCAGCCAGTGTCCACTTTACTTCTTGGCGGCCTTCTCGGTCTTCTTGGGCAGCAGCACAGCCTGGATGTTGGGCAGCACGCCGCCCTGAGCGATGGTCACTCCGCCCAGCAGCTTGTTGAGCTCCTCGTCGTTGCGGACAGCCAGCTGCAGGTGACGGGGGATGATGCGGGTCTTCTTGTTGTCGCGGGCAGCGTTTCCAGCCAGCTCCAGGATCTCAGCGGTCAGGTACTCCAGCACAGCCGCCAGGTAGACGGGGGCGCCGGCACCCACACGCTGGGCGTAGTTTCCCTTCCTCAGGAGCCTGTGAACACGGCCGACTGGGAACTGGAGCCCGGCACGTGAAGAACGAGTCTTCGCCTTTGCTCTGGCCTTACCTCCGGTTTTCCCGCGTCCAGACATCTTCACGTTTCCTCGAGTGAGAGAATAAATGTTACAGTGAAGCCGAAACCGCTGCTTTATTTACCCAGCTGCTCTCTGATTGGTTAGAGGGAGCGTATCCATGGGGGTCCAATCACAAAGAAGGACAGTGAATTCCTGTATTTACCACAAGACCTCCGGAAGTACTGCTCGGTGTTTCAAAATAAAGGCTGCAGTTTGAACCGAAAACAGCTGAATGATTTTCCTATTGTTGTTGTTGACCCTGTTCCCTTTCTTCTTCTGTAAGTTTCCTTTGTGTTTGGTAAAAACACGGTAGTAGACCTAAATGAAGGCGCTCTTCTTTAGAAATGGTTAAAAGTTGAACACAGACGGACAAATCAAAAAGCACAGCAGTTAAGTTTAAAGTGTTTGATTCCTATGATCATCTGCAATGTTGATAGTTTTATGACAGTTATCTAATCTGTCAGTACAAGAGAATATATAAAATACTTAAAATGATTCCTGTTGATAATAAAGGTGATTATGAGTCATTCTGTCGTATTAATGGAGGCCAAATCAAAGTCCATCAGAGCCTCTGTATGATCCGTCAAGGAACAATATGTCTAATGGACACTTTTTGCACTTTAACAATAAGTTATATTGGCCGTTTATAAATTGTCTGTAATTGTAAAACATTTTTTATTTTATTTAAAATGTATTTTACACCACACACCAAGCCGAGTTGCATCTCCAATGTTGTTGCTCTGCCACACAGACAATAAAGACATCTGTTCTAAAGTGCTTTAAATTCAGATCACCTGGAATGGCATATTTACTATTAAGTAAAAAAACAAAGAAATGACACTGGAAACCACATTTTCTGACATTTGCATGAAAAATTACTTTCGTTTGAGACTTGATTCCTTTTGTAGAGAGTTGTCCTGAAACATAATTGTGGTTGTTTAAAGCACAATTACATCTAATTTAATGTGATGATCAAGTGCATTATTAAGTAAACTGAATATAAAGTATGTTCTGGACACAAACATGTAGTTCACCACAGCTGTGAGGAGCTGGAAACGCACCTTGAAAAGCTTGAAAAGTCCTTAAATTTGAATGTGGAAAAGGTGTAGGAACCTTGATTTCACACCGGTGTGCCAAAATGTAACTTGTATTTTGTTTTTAAATGTTTGAAACTATGTATATAACTAGTGTCCTGTGTTTTTAGTGTAATAAAATCTCCATGGACAGATAAAAAAAAAGAAGTTTATGTTGCAGTCAGATGTTTGGATTTTGTGTTTTCTGAAAACACAACACTGATTACTATTATTATTATATATACACACACACACACACACACGATAATGACAGGTTCAGGGCCCTGGAATGAGACAGCAGCTCTGTCGGTGTCCGGACACAGACGGACACTAAAGTACTTTGGTGAGTACGAAAGCTTTGACTTCCTCTTTCCTTTAAGCAACAAGTTCTAGGAGCCACGCTGAACATCACGCCATGAATTGAATTATATTAAATTCAACATTTTTTCACACTTTTCTGTACACTTGATGTTTTTAAATGTAATAATTAGATTATATCTAGTTTACCTGAATTGTTAGAAATCCCAACAGAACGAAGAGTCTTAGCATTTTTGATTGAAAAAAATATATTTTAAAATGGTCGATTTGAGAATTCAACATTTTTGTATTTATTCCCAGCATGTAAAATGCATGAACAAAATAAAGACAACAGAAAACAAAAAACACAGAATCTACAAAACCAACTAAAGAGATAGAAGATAACATTTAATTTCATTATGTGCACAAATTATCAGAACAGATCAAATTCAAGGTCAGAGTTCAAATGTATTTAAGGAGAACGGAGCTAAATTAAATGAAAAGATATTAATGAGACAAATGGATCTTTCACTAAACAGAACAAACTGTTTTGTTCCTAACGCAGCAACACTTGGAACAGAAATGTGAGACAATGGATCTGTGTTGTTTCCACTTCAGGCTTTTAGTCCCGTGATCGTCATGACCCGTTTCATTTGGATCCTTCAGTTTGGACTTTCTTCCTGTTATGAAAACCAAAACTAAACAATACAGTGATTTGAATCTTACTACTCTTCAAGGGAAGCATCATATCCATGAAGCTAAATCCTCCAAATCTCCACCAAACTTTAATCCCTTCAAAGTTGGATTACGTAACTATTTTGAGTCTGTCCAAATTATGAATAACAAATGTAATTACACCACAGATAAGTTACATGACCTTTGTTAAAGATGTATAACAGTATGGTCCACGTATTAATGTAAGTTCTTTACATGGATTTGTTTTTGCCTTATTTATTGTCTTTTTTCTTTGTGCCTTTGTATCTTAAGTATTTATGCATTTTTAGTTAATGTCCTTATGATTTAATGTGTATTGTTTACTGAAAGGAGAACTGACCACACACGCGCGCGTATGATGCCATACTGTTCTGCCAGTACTATGTTATGTGTTATGTAATATTATAATAAAAACAGTTGGGACTTTGGGTTCAGTGAAGAACCAGAGGTGACGGAGTTGGATGGGACTGAGGAGAGGAAGCGTGTCTTCAGATCAAGTGTGTGGCTCTTAAAAGAGCCGTTGGGTTTTGTTCCGTCAGGTCGTCATCGCTTTAACCTCCGAAGCCGTACAGGGTGCGGCCCTGCCTCTTCAGAGCGTACACCACATCCATGGCGGTCACCGTCTTCCTCTTGGCGTGCTCGGTGTAGGTGACGGCATCACGGATCACGTTCTCCAGGAAGACCTTCAGCACACCGCGGGTCTCCTCGTAGATCAGACCGGAGATACGCTTCACTCCGCCGCGGCGAGCCAGACGGCGGATGGCGGGTTTGGTGATGCCCTGGATGTTATCACGGAGAACTTTCCGGTGACGCTTAGCGCCTCCTTTGCCGAGTCCTTTCCCGCCTTTTCCTCTGCCAGACATCGTGCTTCTCAGTGTGTTTGAACCGAATGAGGCTGTGGTGTCCGACCGGCTGTATTTACATCTGAACTGCGGACGCGATAGAGGACATGTGTCGCGAGCTTCGGTGGGCGGTGCCAAAGTCTGCAGCCCTTCTCCCATTCTTTTCCTTTGTTCTTTCCTTTTTGCTTCTTCTTTCTTTCTTGGTGTCCTCGTGTCTTCCTGCCTCTTTAGTGTCCTTTCATGTTTGTGAGGTTCACAGTGAAGCTTCAGAGCCTCATATTCCTGACCTTTGAACAGCATTTATCACAACAGGCTGTAAGATGAAGTCCGTGTATGGAAATGATGAGAACATGTGGTTAACAAAGGACTCTTCCTGTAGATCCAGGAGGAGAAAGGCTCCATGACATGAGAGTGATGATAATCCAGAGGACACGTGCAGATATGACACTTAGACTTTAAGCAACACACCGAAAAAAACACCTTTTGAGTTTGACTTTAGAAATCACTTTAGGTCTTGAAGAGAAGAACAGACGCTTCCTATGTCACAGATATTAATACATGTCTGAATGTTCACATTATTGGATTATTGTTATTGATGTTTTATTGTATAGTCACTGTTGATTGTTTCATATATGATACTAAACACATGACTATTTCAAACATATTCATGTATCTGTAATTATTATTACAAACTGTGGCTACACTTTATTACATTATGCCCATACTATACTGTATTTTTGATATTCTGTGTTATAATCCTGTTTTGAACGTTTCTTATATTAGTACATTTTTATCTCTTATTACATTATGTTGAAATGTTTGTGCTTTTTGAATAATCACTCCAGTGTCACTTTACATTGGAATCTTTTTCTCGGACTTCTTCTATTGTGAGCTTCTCTTGTTGTGTTTTTCCTTCACTGTCTTTATTCATGTGAACTGTTTGTGTCTTTGTGCTGCTGCAACAAGTGCATATCTCCTGTGAACATGAATAAAGCTTTATTTTAGTCCATCACACACATATGATTGTAATGTAGCAGCTGCAGTTTGTGTGGAGAGCTGCTCTCTGGTGGAGAGTAACGAAGGAAAGACACAAACAGTGCTCTTTGATTTGATGTGTGAGTTTAAACGCTTTAGTTTTTCTGTTGTATAAAACATGTAAATATTAAACACAATGCATGTTAAAATCAACTGATATATTTAATTGTGTTATTACAGTATTTATATTTTCTTATCTACTTTCTTGTTGGAGCCGCAAAACATTAAGAGAACTTTATAAAAACACATCTGTCACATTTTCATATAAAATCCAAATATAACATTTGAATATAAAATATGGCAGAATACAGGAACTGTGATCTCTGTCATCCACTCTCCTCTGGACCCACAAAGCCTGCATTATATTGTCTCATCCACTTCCATGTTAAAGCCCTCTCCCCAGCCCTTAGGACCACTGTGCTTTGAAAAGTCATGATGTGAGCTTCAGACACTTGATCAGTTAGAGAGTCAGTGTGTTTGTCTGTTGATTTTACCTTGTTACCAGCTTGACTTCTTCACTGGTTGTTGTGTAGTTCTAATACAGCACTAAGAAGATGTGGATATGTGGATATTTCATATTAGTGGATCTTATGAATAACATGTTAACAGTGTAGTTTGGTAGGAAGACACACTCCAGTGGAATCTGTGGTGGCTCTTAAAAGAACCTTTGCATTCACTGAGTGGTGCGTTCAAGAGCAGTTTATATATATATACACACAGTATATATGTATTTGTTTTTGTTTAAATCATCAGATATAATCTTCTACCAGATAATATTAAAAATGTTCTATGATGGAGAGGGGTGCTATAACTTCAGGGGAAATGAAATCTAAAAAAATCAAGTATAGACACGATGAAAAAAAATGTTGAATCTCAGTTTATGGTGTGAAATTGTGGAACAGTTTGCATGTTCAACTTCAGCAGTGTACACACATTACCCATTTAAAGACAGGATAAAGATATGGATGCTCACTAAATACAGGGATGAAGAAGGGCTTTGATCAGGTGTGTGTATGGTACATATATGTAAACGGCAAATATGTACATTTGGATTTGATGTTTGAAGTATGTCAAAACTTAATCTGAGAGCATTATTGTAAGAGATTATTGTTTAGGGGTAGGATTAAATATAGTTATTCCTACTCACTTTCACATGTGAATGACTATTGAAATTAACTTTTATCTTTTCTCTTTTTTATAGTTTGTTAGATTCAGTGTTGTCTTTACTTAAGGAATGTTACGTGTAGTAAATAAATAAACACCCTGTCGTATATTAAATGGGCTGTAGAGGCCCATTGGACTGCTGGTCCGTTCCTGAGCAGCTGTCAGTGATGCAGAGACATGTGTTGGCAGCAGAGGAATGAAGCCTTCAGTGAGGACTGAGGTGGCTCTTAAAAGAGCCGTTGGAGTTTGTGGAGCAGCGGACACTTTAAGCCCTCTCTCCGCGGATGCGACGGGCCAGCTGGATGTCCTTGGGCATGATGGTGACCCTCTTGGCGTGGATGGCGCACAGGTTGGTGTCCTCGAACAGGCCGACCAGGTAAGCCTCGCTGGACTCCTGCAGAGCCATGACAGCGGAGCTCTGGAAGCGCAGGTCGGTCTTGAAGTCCTGAGCGATTTCTCTCACCAGGCGCTGGAAGGGCAGCTTGCGGATCAGCAGCTCCGTGGATTTCTGGTAGCGACGGATCTCTCTCAGAGCCACGGTACCGGGCCTGTAACGGTGAGGCTTCTTCACTCCGCCGGTGGCCGGGGCACTCTTACGGGCAGCCTTGGTGGCCAGCTGCTTCCTGGGAGCTTTTCCTCCGGTGGATTTACGGGCGGTCTGCTTGGTTCTGGCCATGACTCTTTCTTTCTCTGGGGGTCTGGACTCACAAGAGAAACCTGGAAAACACGAGGAGACACGCGGCTCTTAAACTGTGGGACCGGCTGTGAAAGTGGTGACGCAGCTTCAGACCTGCGGCTCCTGATTGGTGAGGGGCTCCTCCTGGAGCTCAGCACCGCCTAGAGGGGCGACCCCCGCCCGAGTCTCCGCTCTTATTGGCGGACAAGCCTTTCAAAGTGTCCGCCAAAATCGAGCGCGCGTCGCCCCCTGCTGCTCTGCTGGAAGCCTCTCTTCTGGTTGGTCTGGCACCAAGTGTCCCGCGCTCCGCGGACATATAAAGGAGTGTTTGGGCTGTCGTTGTCACATTTTCTAGTATCGACTCTAGAAGACGCATCCAACGATGAGTGGAAGAGGCAAAACCGGCGGAAAGGCCAGAGCGAAGGCAAAGACCCGCTCCTCCCGTGCTGGGCTCCAGTTCCCAGTCGGCCGTGTTCACAGGCTCCTGAGGAAGGGAAACTACGCCCAGCGTGTGGGTGCCGGCGCCCCCGTCTACCTGGCGGCTGTGCTGGAGTACCTGACCGCTGAGATCCTGGAGCTGGCTGGAAACGCTGCCCGCGACAACAAGAAGACCCGCATCATCCCCCGCCACCTGCAGCTGGCTGTCCGCAACGACGAGGAGCTCAACAAGCTGCTGGGCGGAGTGACCATCGCTCAGGGCGGCGTGCTGCCCAACATCCAGGCTGTGCTGCTGCCCAAGAAGACCGAGAAGGCCGCCAAGAAGTAAACACCCGGAACCTTCAAGGGACACAACAACAACAACAACGGCTCTTTTAAGAGCCACACACGACCACTAAAGACACAGCTCCTACTCTAACTGTTAAATGTTTACTTATGTTATTTGATGAACAAAACTTCGACCACTGACTGTCATACCACTAATAAAGGACTCATCAGAGTGAAAGGGGGGAGAAAAAAACAAGACATCTATTGAGCTCAATCATGGTCATTCATTAAAATACCTGCCATGTGTTTTATTTGATATTGTTTGGCTGCTAGAACATTTAATCAGCACAACAACACAATCAGTTCTAATATTTTCCAAATGCACTAAGATAAATTGTAGTAGTTCATATACTGTATATGCAATTCTACACCCACTTTCATGTCCTAAATTGTAAAATTAAGAATAACACCATCTTAAATATTTACACCATTGGTCCATTATTATTTCATTATTTACAACTTTTTAACATCCTTAAAGTCTAATATCACTATTTTGCCCTTGTCCCTCACCAAGATATACCAACTTCAACAATGAGAATAAAGTTTAAAAACATGACATATCTGAAAACTTTAAATGTACTTAAATAGACTAATACTCATATAATAAAAAAGTATTTTAGTATTTATTGTCTGGCAGTTGCCAGCATTACGTTTTGGATCATATCTAGCTGTCACATAGTCATTTCCAACACACCAATGTATTTTACCTTCTAAAAGCATTAGACACAGATATGATTGGTTGTTTTTCAGGAAGTGAAAAGCGACAGTGGCGTTCACTTCAAATATAACATGTGCATTTTCACCTTGAGTGTTTTTCCAAGAGAAATCAAGGTAAATGTTGCTTAATCAGGATATATAATTATTGTTTATCATTTACAAACACGCTGTAACTCTGTGAAAGTTTGTAAGAGGATATACGTTTTTAGTGAAATACATGGATTTTGTGTGCATATTATGCTAGCAATCAAATCAAAGCTAATATGTAAAGCTACTTTGAAGTTTTTCATAAAATACTGTAGAAATGTCATTTCAACCCCAATCCCCTCTGTAGTGGAAAAGACAAGAGAGTGGTGGAAATTACATTTAAACTCTATTATTATGGAACAAAACAATGACCGTTGTAATTCCATTTTAGATTTTGAATTAAAACAAATGTCTGTATGTTTTAAAGATGCCACCAAAGACAACAGCTAAAAGGTGTCAGGACTATAGCGACTGCTTTTGCTTAGCACCTGATGGCTGCACCTAGTTCAGCCATGGGAAGAAGCTTGCCCCTCTACCAGCATATCACATCCTGACACATCACACAATAGAAGTCTGCAGCACATTCAAGACTCATATGAGGGGCGCATTGGTCAATGATGTGCCATCAGTTATGACGGAGATGCGTACCCAGGCATCATACAGGATGTTTATCTTGTTAAAACCATGAGCCGCATAGGTAACAGTCGATTCCACTGGCCAGCAAAATATGACATAATATTTAAAAAACAGTAGCTAGCCAGGCCAACTTTATATTTCAGGTTGTAAATAGGTTACGGTTAGCGGTTAGATGTTATTTTAATTAAATCTACAAATGTATAGTAGTTGTAAAAAGGTTTTAACTGTCAAATCTAGGTATGAAAGAAATTATATATATATATATATATTGGTGAGGTGACATATGTCCTTCCATTGTTAAGAAATATGCATATATTTAGATGTGCTGGAAATTACATTTTTAATAAATGTCAGAACATCTTTTTAAAAATAACAAATTATCTTTTGATTTCAGTGCGTTCACTATTGGACCTCTAATTTAGACAAATAAGAGAATCTTATGAGACTGAAGAGTGTGAGAGGAAAAAAATGTCATTACTTTTCTTAAATATATATATATATATATATATATATATATATATATATACTGCGGGTACATTTCAGGTATTGACAAAACACGGGAAACACTTGTTTTTTATTTTTTGTAATTCAACTTCTTTAGTCTGATAGAACACAAATTGTCTTCTGACCTCAAACTTATATGATTGAAGAGATTTATTCTCAAAAACATCATACTAACCATAAATTCGGTCAACTCTGTTAGGGACGAATTGGGTCAATTATTAGAGTAAAATAACAACATTTAATTTAAGCCCTTGCCCTCCTAAGATGAAGGACACATATTCACCAGCAGGTGTCGCTATAATCAAGTTGAACGCGTTTTTGCCTCTACCTCCGACATCCGTACCTCGCACATTCAAAATGTTTACATTCAGGCTTTTGAATCTCGGGATATAGGCCACGCCCATTTCCGCCTTTCTTGCAGCATCGTGATATATGCAAAAGCCACTTTTTCAAACTCCTCTAGGCCGAACGTACGATCAAGACGAGACTTGGTACATCCAATGTTTGGATGGGCCTGACCAAAAGCTATCAAAAGAATGCCGAAGTTATAATGGAACAACTTCCTGTAGATTAGTCAAAAGAGGAAGTGCTGAGAATCTTCCTAAAATTGTGTCAGATGGACACAAAACTAATCTAGTAATCTAGTTTTCTATGTCTTAATGAGGCCGGCTACTAGATTTCACAACAACAAACCACTAGGTGGTGCTGGTATACAGAATTCATCATATCTCAGCAATTATAAGTCAGATTAACAAGAAACTTAGAATAGTTTCTGATGCTCATCTGATGCTTTGAGAATAATAGGACATCAATCATCCAGGAGATGGCGCTGTTGGTGGTTGGACCTGTAAGTTTCAAGTACTGAACTACTATATATTTAAACTATGAGCACTTGTAACTGATTGAAATCTTTGCTCTCAGTGAACTGAGTGTGTGGCTCTTAAAAGAGCCTTTGTGTTGTTGGTCCAGCAGCAGTTTTACTTGGAGCTGGTGTACTTGGTCACGGCCTTGGTGCCCTCAGACACGGCGTGCTTGGCCAGCTCCCCGGGCAGCAGCAGGCGGACGGCGGTCTGGATCTCCCTGGAAGTGATGGTGGAGCGCTTGTTGTAGTGAGCCAGACGGGAGGCCTCACCGGCGATGCGCTCAAAGATGTCGCTCACGAAGGAGTTCATGATGCCCATCGCCTTGGAGGAGATGCCGGTGTCGGGGTGGACCTGCTTCAGCACCTTGTACACGTAGATGGCGTAGCTCTCCTTCCTGCTCTTTCTCCTCTTCTTGCCGCCCTTCCCGGCGGTCTTTGTCACGGCTTTCTTGGAGCCCTTCTTGGGCGCAGGCTTCGCTGGATCAGGCATGATTGTTTTGTTCTAAGAACAGATGATTCTCTGCTCTGCTGCTGCTTTGTTTATACGCTCCTATATGCAAATATCAGTGTGCTGTTGCGCGTCTCGGATTGGCTTAGCTGTGTGACCGACACTGAGCATGCGCCGACACAAACAAACCAGATGGTGATGAAAATATAGATCTTTATGGTTTTACATATGGAAGCCTATTTCTGCTAATGTGACAAAAAGTATGTTCATAATGAGAAAATTTCTCTAAACAATAAGTTAGTGTTTCAAAATATTAATATATAAAGTCATAATTATCATTAATATCCGAAATTCTCTCATACATCCAGTTATACAAGTAGAACTTTTTAGAAATATCACCGATAAACAGATTCAAGAGAACTGATCTCATCTAATGCTAATCACTGACATATGGAAGACTGAGTTTATAAAATCCCCCAGCAGCCAAACATTTGTTTCATGGAAAATAACAGTTTGGTGTTTTTTTTTCATGAATAACAACAAATAATCAAACTGATAATTAAAGTGTTTGAGTCCTAAAAATGACCGAATGTTTTCTGAGCAGGGCTGAAATTGTTTTAGAGATTTATGCAGAAAATCTTAGAGCAGTTTTTGCCAAGTGGACACTTCCGTCCTTATTGAGTCAAGAAGGTCGTACATTTGTTTCAGTCTTCTATTGATCAATTAGAATATGAACCCAAAAATAATATTACACAGAAGCCCTGAATGATCATCAATAACATACATTTCATTTCCTCCGTTTCCCCATGATAACAGGATTATTCATTTAATAGTGAATGAAACGTGAGAGGCCTGAGATTTCCATCACACCTGACATGTGATGCCTCCTAAAGACTTCTCACATCTTGAAGAACACTGAGGAAAACACTGACACATGATTTCAGTTGATTTGCTGTTAAGAAATTGAACTGGAATCTGTTTATTTATGTGCAGCAAAAACTATGTAGTTAATGAGGACCTCAGGTTCTCTTCACTTGCTCCTCTGATGAAGCTGAAGCCGTACCAACCGTCTTCTTAGATGACGCACACTGATGTGAACATTCTCTGTAATAAGGTGCCATGAAGCTGTTTCATGTGTCGGCCTTGATTGAAGAGATTTGTGATGGTGATCCATATTCTCCTGCTCCTCTGACATTGTTACACAGATTCTCCAACTCTCAAAGTAATTCTCTTGTTATCACGGAAAACAGATGAAATAAAATGTATGTGATCCATGAGCTGTTAGGGCTCCAGTAGTATTAAGACACACACCAACAGAGCCAAACTGATGGCAGATGAAGAAGACACATTTTCCCAAATGGACACAAATGTCTGGAGTTCTCCTTGAGTCAGTGATTTGGAAGAAAACACTGTTCAGTTGTTTCTATGGTGGCTCTAAAAACAGATTCTGTCAGAACAGTGTGGAGTTAGAAAGGACGACTTTGGACCTTTCAGAGTCGAAATGATTCATTCACAGAACCCATCATCATCATCATCATCATCATCATCATCATCATCATCATGATTATTGTTATTATGGAGCCATCATTTGTTTTATGTGTTGTGTTACTGTGTTACCCACCAACATGCAGTGATGTCATGTACCATGTATCACATAATGGGTCTTTAACTGTGTAAAGGAATATTAAGTTTAAGCATCAACGTGTGAAACTACACATGCTGATACTCTGAGATCTTGTGATGTAAATAAAGAAAAAGAGAAAGTGGAGAAGTTGTTGGAAGGAAAAAGCTCTTGAGTGAATCTGTGGTGGCTCTTAAAAGAGCCTGTAGATGCACCGGAGTGCTGCATTAAGGAGCTGCTTCACTTCTTGGATTTCTTTGCTGCAGCTTTCTTTGCCGGAGCTTTCTTCACAGGGGTCTTCTTCACCACCTTTTTGGAGACCACCTTCTTGGGACTCTTCTTGGCTGCAGGCTTATTCACCACCTTCTTCACCGGAGACTTCTTGGCTGCCGGTTTCTTAGCTGCTGCTTTCTTGGCTGCAGGTTTCTTCACCGGGGTCTTCTTCGCCGCAGGCTTTTTGGCTTTAACGGGAGATTTCTTCTTCACCACTTTCTTCGCCGCTGGTTTGGCGACCGCCTTTTCAACCTTGGTGAGCTTGAAGGATCCAGAGGCCCCGGTCCCTTTGGTCTGCGTCAGAGTCCCTTTGGTCACCAGAGAAGTCACCGCGGAGTTGATGCGTTTGTTGGACTTAACAACGTCGATGTGTTTGGCGGCCAGAAACTTCTTAATGGCGGACAGAGAGATGCCTTTCCGCTCCTTGGACGCTGAGGATGAGCTTCGGGAGGGAGGGTCCGTCCCTCTTGGGGCGGGGAGCAGCCTTCTTCTTGGGGGCTTTCGCGGGGGCTTTCGCCGGAGCTGCTGCTGGAGCTTCTTCTGCCATCTTCGTGTGTGCTGTGTTCGTCTGAGAGTGACTGAGCTGAGGGCAGGAGGTGGATGTTATAAAGCACGTGAGAACCGTGGAGAGTCAACTCACACAGCCGCTCCGCCGCCCTGCCGAAATGTGGCGACACTTTTTCTCCGCCACAGTTTGGGGATTAAATTCATATAAAATAACCTTTTTAAAACACGGTTTTTACTGTAGCAGCGAGAAAAGGTTCTTCTCTTCAAACTGAGCTCGTGTTTGATCACAAGGACTCTTTGATTTCATCTCAGGAGGCTTCAAACCTCTCTGATACACGCTCACTTTGGACAACTCGCGGCGAGTTTACTGCACATTTGGTCTCTGAAAGGGTGTAAAAGTGATCTGTATCACATGTTTCAGTGTTGTCGCAGTTAGCAGAGACGTGTTTGGATGTAACAAAACCGTGATTTATTTCGTTTGAATAAAGGACTTTTCCGGTGGAGGTAAACACACGGTCCGTGCCTCGGCCAGTTGGACAGTTAGACTCCTGTTCCAGATTGAGTGTCTGTGTAGATTTACCAGCCCAATTCAACAGGTTCATAATGAAAGATGTGTGAGATAAAGATGTAAATAAAGTCACATTCTGAGTGAAATCGATGTGATCAGCTTCAGTTTGTGTGGAGACCTGCGGCTCTCTGGCTGGAAAAGTGAAGAAGGAAATACAGAAAACACTTTCATGTGTCTCTAACGCTGAGGTGCTTTCTATATTTTATTATTATTATTTCTATATTTTATTAGATATTGTGGAAGATAGAGAAATGAGCTGCTCTCTTCATGTGGCTTTTGAAATGGCTAAACTGAAGTTGGTGCACAGTGGGGTCATGGTACATAAACCCCTGGAATGAGACTAGTCCTTGCTGGTTGAGTAGATAATAACTTGCATCACAGAGCCTCACAGAAAAGAGAGTTCAGAGCTGTAGAGTGTGCACAATAGAGATCTCGTGCCCACTCACCCATCACCTCGTTAAGATTCTAAAAAACAGAGGAATGCTCATTTCTTAATTTTAGGCACACACACACATACTCATTAACTAACAATTTTGTGTGTTGCAAACACAGACACATCTGTCTCTCTAGATAGCCATATAGGGACATGCACTAATTTCCTTGACTCAGCTTTTACTGTTATAATGTGTTGCCAGGCAGATTAACGCCCATTGCCGCCTTTTTTACCTTTACGGCGTTACCATCAGCCCACCAGGGTATATAAAGCCGCTACTCTTAGACCACAACAGACTCGTCTGATGTATGACCTGGTTTGAGTTGTATCAGAACTTGTCTCCGCTTTGCAAAGTGCTCCAATAAAGATATTGGTGTGATCTCAAGCCATCGTCTCAAAATCTCTTCTTCTATCCTCTGATCAACGGACCGGGGGAGGTAACTGCAGGTTGATCTCAACAATTTGGGGGCTCGTCCGGGATCGGAAGGAGGAGAAGGTAAATTCGACCCAAAAAGGTTTCTTCACAGGGAACAGCGTGAGACACAATCCGGCACATTAGTAAAGGTAAGCAGAACCTGTTTAATCGAAACTCAGCACATTGGGCATTCTAAAACATTGTGTCTTGCCTGCGCCACAGTGAGTAAACTATTTAAATTGAGAGAATGGTAAACTGAGAATGGTCCTGGTTGACCCCACCGTTATTCTGACGAGGATACGGACAAAACCTAGGAGGTTACTGGGTTAGAGGCCCGGGGAACTGAGGATACCCCGAATTCTATAAGCCGAGTCTGGGAGTCATATGTAGAGGCATCGCAATATTGCTATAAGTCAGGTCTGGGACTCATATGTGTGTTTAAAGAAGTGTGGAAGGTTCATGTGTATATCCACTTTGACATCAGACTGTATTCTGAGGAATACACATTTCTGTGGGACAACATAGGGCGGTATAGTTCTGTAGCTGTTTTTATGTGAAATGGGAAAAGTGATGCACGTTCTGGGGTAACCCTGAGAGTGAAGGCGCACAGACTTGAGTCTGTGTAGAAGCTTCCTTTACTAGAACGGCATTACCGGCATTGACCCCTGTTGACGAGAACAGAGAAGTGTTTTGGAAAATACATGCAAGCATTTAGGGAGAAAATGAATGATCAATCAATTCTTTAAAGGAGTAGAAATTTTTAAAATGCAAATATAATTTGCATGAGTGTAGGGAATCCCAACTACAATAAAATGGGCGTATGAATGTGGTAAGAAAAATAAACTTTGGGGTAACTCATTTCAGTGTCTAAATATCCAGTTTGGATATTAAAGGGTGCGTTGCTCTGAACGAATGTGTCGTACAAACCACCTGGCTGAAAGATTATCCAAAGTAATTGTATGTGTGATAAGATCTAACCATGTTCGGATGGAAAGATCAGCATGTGTGAAATCTGTCTGAGTGAACAATAAGCCCATTGAAAGTAAAAGCACATCCCAGTGAGTCAATAAAAAAATGGGAAACAAATGGGTAAGTTAACATTTTTACAGATCCTGCTAAATTTATAGCAGATAAATGGGTTAATGTGGTTGAGAGCTTCCATTTTGGCATTACTAGACTAAGAGTTTTTTTTTTGGTTTGTTTGTTTTTTCGTCTTTTATGAGGCACATGTTTAGGTACATATATAGTGAAGAGGGTAAAGTGATGAGAGAGAAAGGGACAGTGAGTAGGGAAAGATAGGAGGGAAAGCAAACTCAGTTATAGAAAGACAAGAAATTAAAGAAATAAGTATGTGTGACAGAAAGAGAAGTGAATGAATGATGAGGAGCAGAGATTAGGGATAAAAGACAGGGCCTCCTCCTAATGTGTCCAAGCCATGCAGCCCCTCCATCAAGCCCATATGCATATTCCCAGAAGGACTCTGACAATGAGGGGGAGGGGAGACTGAACCCGCATCTGTTGTGTCAGTTGTCACAAAACCAGTAAATAAGGAAAACAGACTGAAACAAGGAAAAAGTTAGCATTGCTTCTCCAGAAAAGTTCTCTCTCCAAACAGCAACTTCTTTTTTGACTACTGGCCTGAAGAAAAGGAAACAGATGTCCACGGCTAGATGTTCAGTTGAATTGAACACTGAAGAGCTTGTGTTCAGGACATGGCAGCCAGAGGAACTAAAAGATTGCAAGGAGGTGGGAGCTGGAGAGGTGTGAACGCAACATTCGACTGGCCATTTGGTTCGCTATACCAGCAGAATGGGGCACAGAATCCTGGACAAAGATGGCCTCATCAAGACAACAGCAGAAGGAGAGAAAGAAGGAGACTGGGACAAGATCCAGAGAAGTCCTGGTTGCGTGTTTCTGCTTGGGGTTTTTTCATAGTTCCCCCATGAACAGGCCATAAAGACAGCGGAGGAAGGTCAGAGCATTTGAAAATCACAAATTAGAAATTAAAGATAAAAACATCCACACTAGATGACACCGTTAATTGAACTTAGAATGAACATGATGATAATGTTCAACACATACATACACTTGCATATACATATAGGAACATTTAGTAAGAATAAGTATTGGTGTCAATAGGGAAAATTAGGGTTTTGCAGTGAGAGTAGATCATTAGACACAGAAAGTTAAGGTTTTGATTACTAGGCTCATAAGAAAAAATATAATTAATCACACATAACTACTTGAAACAGTGAAAGATGAATTGGTCTCATTAATGTTTGTTCCTTAGATTTTGTCCAGTGTTTGCTCCGTTCTCCTTAAATACTTGTGACTTTACTTTGTAGGATCTTACAGTAGATTCCCCTTCAACTATTATTCTTTCTATCAGTTGTATCGTTTCACAAACGTGTAGAAATGAAGATGTTCTGTCATCCATTAGGAGAAGTAAAGATTTTATTAGATTCAAACCAAAATATAACACGATTCAGATGTTCAGTAAACTACGGTAGCCCTAAAGGGTCAAACATCACATCCATTTTATTTTATCTATTATCTCGTGATAACATTTCAGATCTTGATAAAAACCAACAACAGTGTAGTCTTTTAAATCATTCATCAATCATCAGCAGGAAACATTGTTCAGTGTAACAATGTCAGAGGAGCAGGAGAATATGGATCACCATCACAAATCTATATGGTGATATAGATATATTTAATGTGTCTCAGAAAGATGCAGAAAAACTAGTCCATGCATTTGTTACTTCTAGGCTGGACTACTGCACCCCTTATTATCAGGCTGCTCCAATAAGTCTGTTAAGAGTCTCCAGTTGGTCCAAAATGCTGCAGCTCGTGTACTAACCAGAACAAATTGAAGAGAACATATTTCTCCTGTATTAGCTTCTCTGCACTGGCTACCTGTAAAATCTAGAAGAGAATTTAAAATCCTTCTCCTTACGTACAAAGCGCTTATTGGTCAGGCTCCGTCGTATCTTAAAGAGCTCAGAATACCGCATTATCCGACTTGATCGCTGCGCTCTGAGAATGCAGGGCTACTCGTCGTTCCTAGAGTCTCCAAAAGTAGAATGGGAGGCAGGGCCTTCAGCTACCAAGCTCCTCTCCTGTGGAACCAACTCCCAAGTGTTATTCGGGAGGCAGACACTGTCCCCTTATTTAAGAGTAAACTTAAAACTTTCCTTTTAGATAAAATTTACGAGCCCTCAGCTATGTTGTTATTCTTTAAATGATTTTGTTCTGCTTAATTCTGCTGCTATAGGCCTAGTCTGCTGGGGGATAATACTTTTCCTGATACTCTGAGCTTCTCTCCCCTCTGTCTGTTTCATTCATGTCTTATCAATGCCTGTTACTAATTCAACTTCTTCCCCGGTGTTGTTTGTTCTTTGTTGTCTCGCCGGTCTCTGCTGATTGCGCTGGTGGCTGCCGCCGTGGTCTTGCATGACACATCCTGCTTCATTTATAACTATTAGTCATATATACTATCACTAGTCTAATAAACTATGGAATTTGTAGCCATAGAGGCACCATCAGTGGTATGTCTCGCTGTGTCGTAGCTGCTGTTGCTGCTACTCATCATTGATCATGTTTGCCACCATAATTATTATTATATTCTATCACCTTAGCTGTGCTTGTTTCTACTATTCTGCTGTATTAACTCCCATAACATATAAGTCATAATCACAGTACTATAGATATTATCATAGTTACTGGAAGTGTGTCTGTCTCTGTCTTTGTGTCTGTCCTTGTCTCTCTCTGTCCATCTCTCTTTTCTCTCTTTCTCTCTTCTTTTTTTCCTCCCCAACCGGTGCAGACAGATGTCCGTCCTCCACAGATATGGGTCTGTCTGACATTCCTGCCTGTTAGAGGGGAAGGTTTTCTTTGCCACAGTACTCTACGGGGGAATTGTTGGGTCTGAAATCATGTGTCAGCGTTTTCCTCAGTGTTCTTCAAGATTTGAGAAGTCTTTAGGAGGCATCACATGTCCGGAGTGATGGAAATCTCAGGACTATCACGTTTCATTTATTATCTCAAATTAACTATCTAGTTATCATGGGAAAACTATCTAGTTACTGATCAAACAGAGGCTCTGCTGTACTTTGATTTTACTTCCATTATTATGACAATGTTAAATACAATCAGCTTTATTATTGTAATGATGTTTGTTCATGTATGAATGTTATATTTATAGCTTTGCCAGTCTGGCTTTGCCAGTCTGGTTCTGACATAAATGGTTGTAAACTATGTTTAATGTCTTTGAATGAAATGAATCAACACTTCAGAGGACAGTAAGAAGTGATCACTCTAAAACTCGACTGTTGAGCTTTTTCATTTGTGTTCAACTTGTGGAGCATTTCTAAAGAAGAGCGCCTTCATTTAGGTCGACTATTGTGCTGCATTAGAAGGGCATGTGGGTGAATAGTAGTTTCTATGGTGCGTTCACTGTCTGACAGATTCCCCCATACAGCCTCTGTTCAGACCTTCATTAAACATAGAGGTAGGAAGGTTTAAAACATCATTCAGGTATAACTGGTAGAACTCTGTGGGCTGACAGAGTACAGACTATTTTAATTTATGACGAATGTAAACATGCAAGTTCTACTGATTATGGTCTGCATGCTAAACAGGTGAACATGGTACGGTAAAAGGACTCTTAATGGAAACTATGCAAGTTACAGCAGAAAGAGTTCTGGCTAACTAAATCTAAACCTGTAGAATGTGCATTACGTTTGACACTTAAATCATACGGACACTGAATGAGCACTTTGTCACACATTGTCTGGATGTGGGGGACGGCAACACACTTCACTTCTGGGCTGTTAGCTAAATAAATACAGAAAGTATAAAACAAACTACCGTAAGAGTTTATTGGTTATCCTATACTGTATTTTATGTGTTTTTGTAAACTGCTGGAAACTCAATTTCCTTGTGGGAGTTCATCCCAAAGGATCAATAAAGAGAAGTCTAGTCCAAGTTACTTTACATTGTTGAATATCAACCGAGTTTGTTTTTCTAGTTGAGACTACATAAACTTATGTGATGTGTGTTTTTGTGTTATTTACAACTGGGAAATTATATTTCATAAGGATTTTCCCCATGTCATCACAATACAAATCATTGTAGATTTATATAGAAAGAAAAAGTCATCCTAGGATTGAAACCTAAACTTTAGATGCTGAGTATCTCTGTCCAGATGTTGAGAAAAATCATTTAGAAATGAAAAAAAACATTCAGTAAAGGTCATTAAAAAAAAAAAAGGCTTTACAGTACAGATTTGACATTGATGGCCTGTTTTTTTTTTTTTTTTTTTTTTAAAGAAAGTTCTAAACAATAAAAATGTTGGTCGGTGCCAAAACGTGTGGTGAAGGCTGGTCATTGGTTCTGTTGGAAACCCCCTCAGTCAGTATAAAATGTGACATAAGCACACACTAGTGAGCAAACTGAAATGATTTCCAGGTTAAAAAGAGACTAAAATTTAAATATTAAGTATAAAATGTAAGGAACTCTTAATTTAGGTAACGTATGATTAAAGAACATCACACTAATATCACAGTGAAATCACCTCAAACATAAATTATCCTGATTGGGGGTCAGATTCAAGCAGCTGATAAACTCAAGCAGGACTAGTTTTGTAGTTACGTCCACAGAAAAATACAAGTTACTGCTAATGCTGTTGAATTTAAACCAACCACTGACTTCATTGACTTGTGGTAGAGTTCATGAACTGGTTTCTAGTCAGATGGACTGATGAGATTTTTTTTTTCCTTTGGTGTGAAGTTTAAAGAATATTATCTGCATAAAAAAGAAAAAAAGAAAACACTGAGACGATAATGAGCAGGCGTTTTCTAAATGTTAGATTTAAAGGCATTTTCTAATGAAATGAAATATGAAATATGTGCAGCATTTCCAGAACTAAATTCTACAAAATTCTTGATTTTTATTGCAGATATTTTTGCAGGAATTAGAAAATACTTAACCCTCCTGTTGTCCTCGGGTCAAAATGACCCACCACTGTGTTAAAAAAAAATAAAAAAATCCCCTAAACGATATTTTTTTAACCTGAAATTTTATGACTTTTCCTAGATTGGCACTGTAGGAATTTTACACAATACTTTTCAGAATTTCACACCAATCAAAAGGACCTAACAGAGTTAAATATTGCGTAATTCAAATTCTACAGGAGGCTTTCTGGAGTCAGCAGAGTCGTTGGTAGTTTAGTGCGCCAGCAGGCATTTATTAGCAGAAGGACATCGGATGATACAGACGTCTGGAGAAATGTTCTATTCTCTATCTAGAGTGACTGTGAGCACACAGTACCCGTGATCAGAGGCAAGAAGTTCTGATATCTATTCTAAAAACTCCAGCATATAAACTTGTTACAAAGGCGTGGTTATGTGTGCGCTTGTGCGTGCATGTGTGTATTTTTGAAACAGCCGTCAGGACACCTCCATCTCGACTCCCAGGCGTAGGGGTTCCCTCTGTGTCCACAGGAGTCTTCTTCTTTATCTGTGAAGGAAACAAAACACGGACAGCAATTCTCCTAACTCTTACGCTATCTGCCAGATGCCTGTTCGAGCGCTGACTAGTTCTTTGTCTTTGTGACCTTGACTTGTTCCTGTGCAGAGAAAGCAGATGCAGATTGAATCAAAAGTTTATGTGCTATGCTGGGAACAGAAAAGTTTGAGCTTGAACTAATCACTATCACACTTTAAATGATCATACCTAATAATCACACTTATCACATTCTTATTAATCATTACTAATACACACGCTAACATATGATTATTAATTGAATCATTGATTATCACACTCTTATTAATCATTACTAATACACACGCTAACACATGATTATTAATTGAATCATTACTAATACACACACTAACACAAGATTTTTTATTCTTCAATTCCCCCTGTTGATCACTCACTAGAGTGATCATTTCTTCTTGGCAGGTCAGACAATGGGACTATCTCATTGCAAGGGTCTGTGTCTGTTGTGGCTAACATTTGATACTTGGGCCCTTCCTTTTTTATAGCCGTTTCGAGAATCCTTTCAGTCATTGAGCGAAGGAATGGAATGCAACAACAGCCACACAAGGTCAAAATAGCTGCAAACACAGCAATTGACACCAATACGGAGGACACAAGGGCTTTGTACTTTCCAAAAACACCCATCCAGCTGTCCCACATGCTTGTGTCCACACCTGAGTGCTCTTTCATCTTTTTGTTCAATACTCTGAGACCTTCTATGGCTTTTGTCAAACTACCATCTGCCGCTGTATTATTGGGGATGAATGTACAACACTGATCACCAAAAATAGAGCAAACGCCCCCCCTCTCTGCCAACAACATGTCTACTGCAATGCGAGTCTGGAAGGACATCATGGAAGTTGCACTCAGCTGATCTTTCACTGCATCAATTACTTAATCTCTGCACATTGTAATGTACGTAATTGATCCTGTCAACATTCTTATTGGGAGTGATCGGGAATATTGCAGCTATCACTGGTATGTTCTCAAACCCAGCTCCTACCTGATCTGCTAACTTATATTGATCCGGAACGCCCCTAGGGACACCAATAGCATCAATATACGTAGGGTCTGGTTCCTGTTTCCAGTCACGTCTTTTCCTGACCAATGATACACCTGACAGCTCCACTGCCTTACTAATGTCAGTACCGTCCATGGGAATTACTTTAACCGGAAGGATAAGGGACACTAGAGCACAAACGGCCATTTGGTTTTCCGGGAAGATATCATACAGTCTCCTATCCCCACAGTACCACCAGATGTCGGCTCTAGACAGTATGTTTTGACTTTTGTTATACAGAATGACCGTCTGACATAGGGAGATATTAAATGTTGATAGCGGTACACTTCCTGTGAAATTAATGCATGTGTAATTCATTGGTGGTATTATAGTAGAAAACAACGGCTTCCTTTGTGTCGGGGGAGTCAGTGGGTACACTTTATCAAATCTGGAGCAGTTCTGAGTCGGATTGTCTTGTGTCATAAGGTTAATCATACAAGTGGCGTTTATTGTGGCTGGTACAATGTGTAAAAGAGGTCTAGGTCCCATACACACCAAGCAACTCGTGCTTGCTCCCACTGCTGCCTGTTGAGCTAACATTAGCCAGTTGTTACCTTTACCAGAAATCCCCGTGGCAACAAAGAAATCAAAATCTGTATCATCTTGGTCACCCCATACTATTACTTTGACCTCCCCCCTTTCGGTAGCGGCCTGGTTAACCAAAAGCTGGCTATTCCTCCGAGCAGTGGTGTTCCTCATCTGTGGTTTAACCTTAATCTGAAAGGAGGGGTCTTTGCTTGATTTGTAGTAGGCCCAAAACAGGAGATCCCACCCGTTATGTTGATTTACTCCGGTTAGATTGAATGTCAATTTAAGGGTGTGTCTGGCCCCTGACCCTGTGACCCGCATTGTAATTATTTTCTTCGCCTCTTTTGCACTAGTGGTGCTGGGCTTACACCCCACTCTCCCATCGTCTGCGAAGCATGTTCCCCACCCCGTATTCTTGAGATCATTAGTTAAGTACCAGCCACTGGGATGATATTGACCTGCGTTTGTCGATCCCCACTTCCCCGTTTTCCCATACAGTGTGCTGAGTTGTACGCCAAACGTAGTTATGTGATTGAGATATGGACAGAATTGTGTCATGCTTTTGTGAGCCTGTGGTTGACTGCAGGGGGCGGAGTTCTGTTCACTTTCTGACGTTGAACGGGTCGTACGATTCTTGGCATGAGTCACATTACTTGGGGCTTTAGTGGGGACGGTACTGTTAGATTGCAACTGGGTTTTGTAATCATGGAGAAGTAACAGCGGGAGTACTACTACTAGGGTGATTCCTAGGAGGAAACATAATGTTCCTCTGAGACCACAAAATCCTGGGTGTCTAAAGGGATGCCACGGACGTGGCCTGCCAAGTTCCATAACTATCAAACCATACACATATAAGATAGATTACCACTAAAATAATGAATATTACAAAAAACACACTAAGTGTCCACACACACACAATGTTTGTTTTTGTGCTCTCTTTTTTTTTATTTTTTTTTTCACTCTATATACTGTGGTGTTTTTTTTTTTTTTTTTTTTTTTTAATGGTGTATGTGAGTCAATAATGGATTATATGTATTTACAGAAGTCCCTTAACCCTGTTCGGTTAGATCTGTTCTGACTTGGTCTAGGGACCTTTTGGGCTCCTCCCCCTGTCTACACCTTGAAAGGTGAATCCACTTGTCACTGTCCTGCACTTTTACTGCTGTGGAGGTTCGCTCCACTACCCTATGGGGTCCTGTCCACCTGGGGTGTGTCCACTTTCTTTTCAATGTCTTTACATACACCCAAGGTTCTCCTAGCAAAGTCAGTGGGGCTGGTGCTGGTCCTGACCCCCCTTGGCTTCCTGCCAATGTCTTTACCCAGCCTTGGAGCTGAGTCACGTAGGACCGTGCTAGTCCGGGTGTGGCCCCTGGCTCTAGTGGTTCCTGGTGTCTTGGTCCGGGGATGGTGCGACCTGTAAGCAACTCGTAAGGGGTAAACTTCTTTTCTCTGTTCACACTGGCCCTAACAGAGTGCAATGCCATAGGCAAGCAGTCTAACCATGATAAACCTGTAGTTACCATCATTTTAGCTATTTTCTCTTTCAGAGTCCTGTTACATCTTTCTACTCCTCCCTGACTCTGGGGGTGGTACACGGTGCCATAAGTATGTTTGAGCCCAAACAACCCTTCAACCCGTCTAAGGTCCTTCGATCGAAAGTGACTGCCATTATCTGAATGGATTACTCGGGGCATCCCATGTCTAGGGATTCACTCATTAGTCAACCACTTACACACTGTCTGTGCATCCTCTTTCTTTGCTGGTACGGCTTCTACCCATCCTGAAAATCTATCATAGATAACCAACAAGTATCTAAAACCTCTGCATGCATCAATCATGTCTGTATAGTCAATACATATCTCCTCTCCTGGCCCTGTCAATTTTGGACGAGCCCCTGGGTGAGGTGAAAATGTTGGCGCTACATTATAGGTGTTACAAATGGGGCATGATTTCACTTTGTTTTTTATCATAGCTGTCATGAATGGATGCCACCATCCTTCCATAGTATTCTGCATTTGTCTGGTTCCCTCATGTGTTGGTCCATGTGCTTCGTCCAACAGAGAGGGCGCCAGTGAGGATGGTAACACTGGTTTCCCTGTCTGTGGACATCGAAACAGTCCTTCTGCATCTTTAACTGCTCCTCTCCCTATCCACATGGATCTTTCCTCTGGCGAGCCTTCTTGCTGGAGAGCTACTAGCTGATTGACTGTCCATCTTGGGGATAATGGCTCTGTTAATTCTGACTGCATCATTAGCAATGGTACTCTATACCCTGCTGCTTTCTTGGCCGCAGCGTCTGCCGCTGCATTTCCTGCTGCTGTGTCTGATTTCTCTGTGCTGTGACCTTTACATTTTACTACCGCTAGTTCTGCTGGTTTCATAAGAGCTTCAGTCAGTTTCCTCATCTCCTCCTCATGCTTAATAGGCAGACCTGAAGCTGTCACAAAACCTGCTCTCTCCCACTCTTTTAGCTGACAATGCACTGCTGCACATGCATACGCTGAGTCTGTATATATGTTTACTCTCTTTCCCTCACCATGGTTACAAGCTGCTGTCACTGCCATCACTTCCGCTAGCTGAGCTGACGGTTTTTCTGTCACTTCTCCTGTACTCAGTGTCTTAAACTTTCCCTGATCTTTGGTAACCACTGCCCATGCTGCGCTTAGTCCTCCATTATCTTTTCTGAAACAACAGCCGTCTACATACAAGTCCATGTCTCGTCGGTCCAATGGTCTTGCATGCAAGTCAGGTCTCACTTTAATGGCTTGCGCTGTCAGTGGAATGCAGTCATGTGGGTTTTTGTCATCTGGAACTGCTAAACAGCTCGCTGCATTAATTCCTTCGTGTGTGTACGTTATGTTTGGCGCAATTAAGCTGTCCTCTACTTTCCTCAGTCGAGAGCCTGATAGAGTAAAAACGGATGATGAGATTAACGCTATTACACTATGTCTGGTCAAAATTTTAAGTGGATGCCCTGCCACTAGGTGTTCTACTTTCTCTAGGACTCTTGCTAATCCTGCTGCATGTCTCACACACGGAGGCTGTCTCAACTCCATGTGATCTAATGGTGTGCTTACATATCTCAGTACTGCTCTCCCTTGTGGTGTTTTCTGGTATAGTACTGCATTCATTGTCCCGTCTTTCTCTGATGTGTCTAGATAAAATGGTTCTTTGTAGTCTGGAGTCTGTAGAGATGATGCTAACGCCATCTCTTGTTTGAGTCGTATGAACGCTTCTTCGGCCTCCATAGTCCAGTTCAAAATCTCCTTCTGATTTCTCATCCCTGCTTCTAAGACCATTCTTCTCAATGGGCCTGCTTTGTTGTTATAGTCTGGGATGAAATGTTTGCTGTATCCTGTCAGTCCTAGGAAGCTCAACATTCCTTTCACGTCCACTGGTTTTGGATGTCTTAAAATCGTCTCTCTGTGTGCTCCTGAGAGACTGGTTCCTTCTCCGGTTATCCATCTCCCTAGGAACTGCACCTGTGTTCGGCAACACTGGAGTTTTTTCCTCGAGGCTTTGTAGCCTGTTTTAGCTAGTGCTTTTAACACTGATTCTGTCGCTTGTAGGCAATGTTCTGCATTGTCTGATGCTATCAACAGATCATCTACATATTGTAGACAAACAGTATTCTCTGGGAGTGCTACCTCCTTCTTTAAATGCTGATTTAACACTTTGTTGAACACTCCGGGTGAGAGATTCATTCCTTGTGGGTAACATGTGTATTGATATCTCTGTCCCTCCCATGTGAATGCAAAGTATTTTCTTAAATCTTGTTCCAGGGGAATGGAAAAGAACGCACTAGCCAAGTCTATTACTGAGAAATGGGACATTTCCCTAGTGAGTTCTGCTAGTGCTGTGTGTGGGTTTGGAACGGGAATAGGAGGGGTTTCTATTCTTCTGTTGACTAATCGAAGGTCATGTGCCATCCTGAAAGTGCCATCTGGTTTTGGGACTGGTAGAATAGGAGTGTTCCAGTTGCTGTCGGAGGGTTCCAACACTCCATTCTGTTTGAGTTCTTCTATGGTTTTAGTTATGGTTTCCTTTGCTTTTACATTTGTAGGGTACTGGGGTACCCACACTGGCGGTCCTGGTTTTACCTTGAATCTGGGTGGCTCCGTCGGTTCACATCGTCCCACGTCATTCTTTCCCTGTGCCCACACTGTGCTAGGTATTCTTCCTAACATGGTTTCTGTCTGTTCATGATCTGTACTTTCCCTGCCATGTGTTCTTGTAATTACCTTTTTCTCTAATTCTGATTGTGAGGTGGTGTGATGAGTGATCTTATACACCTGTCCTTCTTTAGAGTATGTGACTGCGGGGATTGTGGTTTGTTCCCAGTCCTGTAACTGAGAGGCGGTTTTTACCATGGGCCCTAAATCTTTAGCTTGACTTCCTGTTCCTAATGCTAAGCTAATATGGGGTGCTGCAGTGTCCCCCATGTTGTACCACTCTGCCTGTTCTGCAGTGAGCAGGACTTGTGCTACTACTCCTTTCTTTGATACATATATACAGTCCGAAGTCAGTGTCCAAGGGGAACCCTCCACTTCCCTAAATTTTTCTTCATACACTTCTTCAGTTTGGGTGCGGTCATAGAGAAGAGTACAGTGAGGAACGTCAGGGACGGGTTCATATGGGTGCACTGAGTGAATCCACGGTGTCCATTGTTGATACAGTTTCAAAACATTGGTGATTGGCGGGTCTGGGTCTTCCTTCAATTGAGCCCAGTAAACGTTGGCCGACTGTTGCTGCTGATCAGGATCTTCCCCTAGGATCCATTGTCCATTGTTACATCTTGAAGTAATTGTCTCTGAACAGTCTATTTTTACTCCATTAGGGAAATGAACTTGCACCCCCTGTGGGCCACATAGGATAGATGCTTTTAATCTGACTAGGACGTCTCTTCCTAGCAGTGAGATTGGGCATTGTGGCGAATATACATAGCTTTGATGAAACTGGTAACCAGCTATTTTCGTGGGGAGGGGTTCTGTGAAAGGGAGTGGCATTGGCTGTCCTCCAAATCCCACCAGGTCTATGGAATATCTGGAGAGCTGTTGACCGAACTGAGGTTGTATCAGAGTCGAATGTGTTGCTCCTGTATCGACTAAAAAGTTCACTCTTCGTTCGTTCACTTCTCCCCGTAGCAAGGGGTCAGCCTCTCCCCTCGCCCTTGACCCTGGGCACCCCTAGTATTGGTCTGGATACCCGGTGCTTTGGGGCAACTGGTTACCTGGGGCCAGTTGTGGTTGTGGTGGCACATGCTGTTGTTGCTGCTGTGGTGGTGGTCCCCCTCTTGGTGGCCCCCTCTGGTTTTGTGGACAGTCTCGTGCCCAATGTCCATGACCTCCACACACGAAACACCCATTGTCCCTGGCCCCCGGTGGTCCGCCCCTGCCTCTTCCATAACCTCCTCGAGGATTAAAGCCTCGTCCTCTTCCTCCTCTATAATGTGATTGTGGTGGGCCCCATGGTCCTGGCGGGTTCCATGGTCCTTGGGGAGGGGGTCCTGCATAGAATTGGCCCACAACTGGGGTAACAGGGATGGGGATTCCCATTGGCGCTGGCTCGGCCTGTTGTTGGCTCATCTGTGCTTGTGTCTTCGCTTTGGCTGCTTGTTTGTGACTTGCGCCTTCCTCTCTAGCTTTTGCTAACTGTAATTTAGTCAGTTGTATTTTCAAATTCTCTACCTCTGTCTTGCTTGCCTCTTTTCTCTCATCTGCTCTGCGCATGTGATGTTGAAGTGTCCTCATCCATATGTGTAGTGGCTCTGTGTCTGCCCTGGGGTCATCCTCCATCTTTGCCTGTACTTCCTTATCTGTTCCCTTCATAACGGCTGCTTTAAACATCGATCCCTGTAATGGATCTGACCCTGGATTCATTCCTGATCTCTCCTGCCAGTCTTTCCTGCATCTCTCCACATAGTCTGCTGGTCCCTCTCCCTCTTTCCTCACAAATGCTACGGTGTGATGACTACCCTGCTGTGGGAATCTTTTCCTCAGGGCTCCTCCGTATGCTGTGGCGTGGTGGCTGTAAGGGTCTTCGTTAGGAACGTTGATGGTCCTTGCATCTTTATCCAATTGGTCTGTTGTCCCCAATCCGTATTTCTGTCCAATTAATCCTCTCACATCGCCTATGGTAAGTTCTGTGCCTACGGTTAGGCCAGCTAATTTCTGTAACCACATTCCAGCTCCGTCACTAAGTGGTGGTAGTTGTGCATTCATGTGTTCCTTGTCGGCTAAACTAAATGGTTTATATACTGGTGGTCCTGACTCTTTCGAAAGCACCAGCGGCATCATGCCGGATGCTTTAGCAACACCGCTACGCGTTCTACATGATACTGGTTCTTCTATTCTCTGTTGAGCTAACTCTAATTCATGTTTGTTTCTTATTACCATTTTCTCTAACCTATTCACGTAAGCTTCCACATCCACTACACTACTTTTGGGCCTTCCTGCCCCACCTTTTCCTCTCTCTCTCACCAAGGCCTCCTGTTTTGGTGAGGCAGCGGATCCTTGGCTCGTACAATCTGACCACATATCTTCATCTTCTCCTTCAACCTCTGAATCTGAACTAGCCACGCTTATTTTCAAACTAATGTGTTTATCTTTAAATCCCCCTTTCTTTTTCCCATGTCTATCACTTTCCTGACTCCTATGGTCATAGTCAGAGTCATGATCTGAATGGTCTGAGTCAGTCTCATGTTTGGGTCTGCATGCTTGGTGTCTGTGAATGTTCGTGTGTGTTTTTTCATTGAAGGGCAGTCTTGCTACCCCCCCTGTTGCTCCCACTGTCTCTTCCTCCAGCTGCTCTCCGAAGGCCCCTCCTTTCTGTTGTGCCCTCTCATGCCCCCTCCCTTCCTCATCTCGCGCTCCTCTCTGACGCTGTCTCTCCTTCCGCTTTTCCTCCTCCCACTGTCTCTCCTCTTCTGTCTGAAGTCTCACCCTCTCAGATTCACCTGTTATTATACTATAATCCTCCTCTCCCATTTTATCACTCTTTTTAATATCCTCACGATCTGCGTTTCTTCTCATTCTTACCTTCATACTTCCTTCTGCCTCAATTGTAGGTAACTGTAAAGACAACTCTGGATAAATGCTGCTTGAGGGTGGGGCTGACGGTGCCGAGACTGGACCTGGATAGGGTGGAGGCCCTGCGTCTGCCTTTTTCTTCTCTACCCTATTTCTCAGCTGTCTCTGTACAACTTCCGCTGCCATTCCGGCCATATGCAAATCTGCTCTTCGCTCCTCCCTATTTTCTTGTTCCTTCTCCTCCTGTTTTCTCTTATGCCACAACCTACTTAGACTATTATTTCTATTTCCCACTACTTTTTCACGTGCCTTGTCCTCCTCTAACTGTATAATTTCAATCATATTCTCTGGGTCGCCCTCACCCCAACGTTTACACGTCTTTAAATACTCCTTCAAATCTATCAATCTGGTCTCCTGTTTCTTTTTATCCCGACAATGAGTAGGCCATCCGGAAATGGCCTGGCCTACTACTCGCTGCCAGTATTCATCCCAGCCTAATCCTGGGCCTGTCATAGTTATTTCAGCTGTTGAAGTACTATTCACAGGTATTAATTTATTATTTATTCACACACACTCGTTATCCGGTCAGTGGATCTAGTCCCCAGTGATCCTCCCCTCACTCAAGCTTCTACTCTACCGTGATAGAGCGGAGTGAGACGATGTTAATCACTGGTTTTAATGACCAAAAGCCGAGTGTCACAGCCCTGTTATTTATGTACCCCCAGATAAGAGAAGACCAGTGGTGAGTTTAATCGTCAGGCTTTTCTGTGATGTCTGCAACAAGCTTCTACTGACAGTGTTTCACCATCAGCGGCTACAGACTGGGTGTATCCACCATCACAGAAACCTACTCACACTTTTATCTGTTTGTGTTCTCTATTATCCTCGAAACTTCCCACACAACAATCCCACAAATAAACACAGTTTTTAAGTATTTCTTATACTTTGGTTCCCAGAACCTTTAGGTCCCAGACCTACATTTTTTTTTCTTTGGTTCCCAGAACCTTTAGGTCCCAGACCTATGGTGGCTTTCTAGGCTCACCTAGGGGCTATCCCCCTGTGGCGCTTTTAGTCCTTAATGCCTAATGTATATTCGAGGGTCTCTACAGCCTCCGGCCTTTCTGCGTTCCCTGAACGTCTTACTGAGCACCGTTTATGCGCCTAGGACCTGTCAGGATTTATGATCCCAACACTCCTTTACCTTTTACTTATACTGATTCCAAATCAGTTTAACAGGCCTTTTTTCAATCGTCAGTCCCCCGGCTAAATTTGGATCAAATTAACCTCTAGGAAACATACTGACATTCTCCACCAATTTAGATTATAGGCCGAATCACAGTCTTTACTTCTTAAGAAGAATAGGTGACTGCTTACCTTTCTGAGTGGTGGGCGCCCTTGTGGAGAAGTTCAGTCGGCCCCAGGAGGTTCCCAGTGACTCCGCGTGGTCACCGGTCCAACCTCTGCAGCTCCTTTTGCCCGCTCCTCCTTGTTAGAATCACGTCCGGGGTCACCAAGTTTCTCTGTAGGAATTTTACACAATACTTTTCAGAATTTCACACCAATCAAAAGGACCTAACAGAGTTAAATATTGCGTAATTCAAATTCTACAGGAGGCTTTCTGGAGTCAGCAGAGTCGTTGGTAGTTTAGTGCGCCAGCAGGCATTTATTAGCAGAAGGACATCGGATGATACAGACGTCTGGAGAAATGTTCTATTCTCTATCTAGAGTGACTGTGAGCACACAGTACCCGTGATCAGAGGCAAGAAGTTCTGATATCTATTCTAAAAACTCCAGCATATAAACTTGTTACAAAGGCGTGGTTATGTGTGCGCTTGTGCGTGCATGTGTGTATTTTTGAAACAGCCGTCAGGACACCTCCATCTCGACTCCCAGGCGTAGGGGTTCCCTCTGTGTCCACAGGAGTCTTCTTCTTTATCTGTGAAGGAAACAAAACACGGACAGCAATTCTCCTAACTCTTACGCTATCTGCCAGATGCCTGTTCGAGCGCTGACTAGTTCTTTGTCTTTGTGACCTTGACTTGTTCCTGTGCAGAGAAAGCAGATGCAGATTGAATCAAAAGTTTATGTGCTATGCTGGGAACAGAAAAGTTTGAGCTTGAACTAATCACTATCACACTTTAAATGATCATACCTAATAATCACACTTATCACATTCTTATTAATCATTACTAATACACACGCTAACATATGATTATTAATTGAATCATTGATTATCACACTCTTATTAATCATTACTAATACACACGCTAACACATGATTATTAATTGAATCATTACTAATACACACACTAACACAAGATTTTTTATTCTTCAGCACCAACAGTAGAAAAAGTGAAATGTTGCTTTCAATCACATTTCCATGTAAACTGTACAAAAAAAGGTACAAAGGTGGTCTTCGGGTCAAAATGACCTGTGAGGCAAAAAGAGTTGAAATCAAGGTCACAGAGTTATTTACAAACCACAGAATGTTTTAGTTGTTTTAGTCAATCAGTAGCGGACGTAAACAAGACAAATCATGTGGTCTTCTCGCGGACTGCTGTGCCTTTGATCAGTCTCAGATCAATCAGTAGTAGACGTGAACAAGACAGTAGCAGACGTAAACAACACAAAGGCGTTATCGCAGACTGCAGAGCTCCTTTTCTGTGGATTTCCAGAGATTATAAAGGTGCTGCAGATGACAGGGCCCCGAACTCTGTCTGGGCTGAAGCCATGAGTGTGCGATATAACGCTGAAGTGGCTCTAGAGCTGATTTTTTCAGATGTCCAGCAAGACAACTCTGATTCAAAAGAAGAAGTGGAGGATGTATCAGAAGAAGCTGATGGGGAGGAATACAACCCAGAGCATGATGAATCATCTTCAGAAGAAGAAGAAAACCCTGAAGCTGGAAGAGAGACTTTCCTTTCAAAAAATGGCAAGATAACATGGTCCTCAGCAGCATATGACCAACACGGCAGGCTACAGAACAAAACGTCATAAAGATGACCCCAGGACCCACAAGGTATGCTGTTCTCATGCCCATGACATTGTCTCTACATTCTACCTGTTTATCACACCAGCAATAGAAAAAATAATCCTGGAGATAAAAAATCTTGAGGGTTTTCGCAAATACGGAGACAGCTGGAAAAAGATGGATGAGACTGACCTGCAGGCCTACTTAGGGCTGCTAATCTTAGCCGGTGTGCAGGTCCCAACGTGAGGCTGCAGCTAGTCTATGGTATGCAGAGAGTGGAAGGCCAATTTTCCGAGCCACAATGCCACTCAAAGTCTTTCACACCTACTCAAGACTGCTACCATTTGATGACCGATGACCGTTTGAAGACCAGTAATAAATAAAATAAATACAATAAATAAAATAAATAAAAATGCATTCAAAACTCCTTTTTGCACATTTTTTTTCTTTTCTTAAGCTATAGAAATGAAGTGAAGAGGGAAAATGCAGTTATTCACACATTTTGTGGTGAATGACAAGTTGTTTCTTCAAGCAGGATGAAATTTGGTGTTTAAATTCAATTAAGCTGCTTATATTAGGGGTTTAGTCATTTTGACCCGGAGGACACAGGGTGTATACAGAAAATGAGGACAACAGGAGGGTAAAAGAAATAGAATAATAAATAAAATGTTGTGTTTTTGATATATGAACAAAACAGTGGGTCTATTTTAGTCATTTAATGCCTAATTATGGGGAAATGTTTTTGTATTTTTCAAAATGAATAGTTTAACTGGCAGAAGGATATGCTATATTATAGAATTTACACAATAAGTAAAGAAGAGCTTAAGGCTACTAATATCAAAAGTATGAATACAAAGAATAAATAGAAAGACATTAGTAAGTATTATGAGTGCTTCCTTTTAATATTGCCTAAGGGAAGCATATATAAGGTGAATAGAATTGGTCCAAGGACAGAACCCTGTGGGACTCCATGACTGACTTTGGTGTGCATGGAGGATTTGTCATTAACATGTACAAACTGAGATCTATCTGATAAATACGACTTAAACCAGCTTAATGCTACTCCTTTAATGCCAGTTAGATGCACCAGTCTCTGTAGCAGGATGCGATGGTCAATAGTGTCGAAGGCAGCACTAAGGGCGCACTCACACTGTCCGTCCGTACCATGCCCCGGGCTTTTGGGTACTTGTCCCCCCCCTCCCTCTCCCTCCCAGGGCCAGGCCCGTTTGTACTCACACTACCTGGACCTCGGCGAATGCTTCCTTGCTGCCTATACGTCATCATGTCGTAACACGCACACGCAATGATCAACGTCATCGCGATGCGTCGCTTTGTTTACAAATCTTTCCATAGACCTCAGAGTTTTTTTGCGTCTTTTCCGACTGTTTTTGAATATTTTCATCCGACCAATTCTGCAGTAAACCCCTCCCTCCACATCACACCAACATGAACCTTTCGCCGCCATTGTTTTAAATGTCTGCGCATGGTCCGTCTTTTTTTTTTTTCTATGTCCGAACAGGTGCACATAAAATGACATTAGAGCTGCTGTAGGCCTCGTGCTGGTGCTCGTACACGTGCGCACGCCCGTGCTCGTACACGTGCAAATGTGCTTTACAAAAGCCCACCTCTCCTAAACGGTCCGTGGTTGGCAAGCGGGCTGCCGCTAGGCGCGGTGCGGTTGCACTCACTATGGTCAAAAGAACTAGGCTTTACCCGTAAAGCCTGTTTGGGCACGGTACGGATGGACAGTGTGAATGCGCTTTTAGATCTAGTTAAACAAGTACAGAGACAAGTCCTTTGTCTGAAGCTATTAGAAGGTCGTTAGTAATTTTTGCCAGTGCTGTCTCAGTGCTATGATTCATTCTAAATCCTGACTGGAAGTCCTCAAATAACTCATTATTATGTAAAAAGTCACACAACTGATTGGCGACTAATTTCTTGAGGATCTTAGAGAGAAAAGGAAGGTTAGATATAGGTCTATAGTTGGCTAGTACCTCTGGATCAAGACTGGGCTTTTTAAGAAGAGGTATAATTACAGCTATTTTAAAAGACTGTGGTACATAACCTGCTGATAAAGACATGTTAATCATATCTAATACAGGAGTGCTAATTAAAGGTAACACTTCTTTAAGTATCCTAGTTGGAATAGAGTCTAGGAGACAAGGCTTTGATGCTGAAATAGTAGAGGTACATTTGTTAAGGTCAACTGAAGAAAAGCAGTCCAAGAACATATCAGGTCGTACAGTTGTTTCTAAGGTTCCTGGGTTTGAAGAATTGGTGCCAAGCGGGTTGATTTTGTCTCTAATAGTTATTATTTTGTCATTAAAGAAGGTCATGAAGTCGTTACTACTGATGGTTATAGGAATACATGGCTCAATAGAGCTCTGGCTCTCTGTCAGCCTGGCTACTGTGCTGAAAAGAAATCTAGGATTGTTCTTATTCTCCTCTATTAAAGATGAGTAATAGGCTGCTCTGGCATTACGGAGGGCCTTCCTATATGTTTTTAGACTTTCTTGCCAAACTAAGCGACATTCCTCCAATTTTGTAGAGCGCCATTTACTTTCCAATTTGATATACAATACAGCACAGAAGTCAGTGGCCACAAGTTTGTTCTGGACAAGTTTTGTTTTTTTCAAAACTTTAAATCTTGCTCAATGTGTGAAGTTCGCCACAGCAAAGAATAAAGCCTCCGGGACAGCGTATTAGCTGTGCTTCAAAATTAAACTCCAGCCACATATATTTACTCAGAAAACTCTACGAATGATTGAAAATAAAAACATACGTTTAATTTTAATGTTCAATCTTAAACTTCGGAAACAAAAGTTTCAAACCATTTAATTACACAAACTCAGAGGTGGAACAAGTAAAGTAACTAAAGTTACCAAATGAAGTGGAATAAATCGCTCTGAAATATAGTTCAGTAGAAGTTTAAAGTAGTATAACATGGAATTACTCAAGTAAAGTACAAGTACTTCAAAATTTTACCCTAGTACAGTACTTGAGTTCATGTACTTAGTTACTTTCCACCACTGCACAAGCTCCAAATAAGTTGTTGTTTCTGAAGCTTTCCATCACAACCTGGGCCGCCCTCAGGGACTCTGTTGCTCAGATGTCATGGAGACATCAGTAAATGAAGAGTTAAAATTAATGTTGTGAAGCTGATCTCATCTTCAAGGATGGAGAAGCTGTTTTCATTATGGTAAGGGGACTCTGGTGGGGGGATATAGGCTGTACACATGAATATGTCTCTGTCTGTGGAGACCACCTCTTTTTTTATTTTGATCCAAATTGAGAAATCTCCTTTTTTGAGCAATTCAATTGAGTGGGTGAGGTTCGTCTTGTACCAGATCAACATCCCTCCTGAATCTCTGCCTTGGCTTACACTTCTCAGTTTGGTTGATGGGAATATTATTTCTCTGTATCCTAAAGGACAACCAGTGGGCATGTCTCCTCTATTCCAAGTCTCCTGCAAAATAATGATATCTGCGTTTTTCAACTCTTTCTTAAAGTCTGGGGTCTTGCTCTTAAGGCCAAAAGCAGAAGACCTCAGACCCTGGATGTTCCAACGTGAGATAACAAACGACTTAGATATCATTAGGTATTAAACTCAACATGTAGCTTTCTGTGGTAAAATGAGACAAACTTCCAATCCTTATTGTTAATAGACCTAATAATATTATAACCCTTTAACATCTATAATTTAGTAAATATGTGGGTAGACACTCTAGGGTTGTCTACTGAGCAGGCTGAGCATGTGATGGATGTCTCTCAGCTGGCTGTGTGGAGGTGTGGGGGTGAGGTTGGAGGTTGGGAGGGTAAGTGGGGGGTCTGCTGCTCTCCTTACCACCTGAGCATAGCTCAGTGGGGCAGGGTGTGGCTCCTGGTGACGGTGCCGGGATGGGGCTCCTGGGGGCAGGAGGGGCCCTGGTCTGGTGTGAGGGGGTCCGTAGCTCTCCTGGTGTGGTCGTTGTGAAGGGGTATGAAGATGGTATGGTCTCTGTGTGGGTGGTCTGGATGGTCTGGATGGTCTGGTTGGCAGTCTTGGGGTGCTGCGGACCGACCTGTTCCTTGTGAGGGGGGTGGACTGGTCTCGGTTGAGAGCGACGTCCTTCAGTGTACGGGCGAAGATTGGAACTGTGTTTTTTAACAGATGGACGTGGTCATGAAGGCAGCTGATGTCCAGGGTGGGGTGGTGGGCCAGCTGGACATTCGGCCTCAGGGCGCAGTCTCTGGAAACGCTGCTGTTGATCCTGTGGATGGTATCAGGGTGGAAGTCTTTCCTGGGCAGCAGGGTTGATATCACCACTCTACTGTTGGGAAACGTGTTGGAGGCTTTCTCTATTACTCCTTTGAGTGACTCTGACACTCTCTCCTGCTGCGTCCTCAGCTCGTTGGTGCCGGTGTGAATGACACTCCTCTGACAGCATCTCCATGGCATGTTGGCTGGTTGGGCACCAGAGTTTGGCCACTTGGTGGTTGGGGAAAAGTTTTTTTTCATTTAAGAATTTTCCATTGGAGTCAATTAGGATGGCTATGTCTGGCTGCTGTGCCGGTCTGGGTGGACGGGTGGATTCCACCAGTTGGCTGGGGTGGAGCTGCTCGGTGGATAGAGTCTCTCTGTCCTGGTGTCTCTGGGTGGGTGGAGTCTCTCTTTCCTGGTGTTTTTGGGTGGGTGGAGTCTCTCTGTCCTGGTGTCTCTGGGTGAGTGGGGTCTCTCTGTCCAGGTGTCTCTGGGTGGGTGGAGCCTCTCTGTCGAAGTGTCTCTGGGTGGGTGGAGCCTCTCTGTCCTGTTGTCTCTGAGTGGGTGGAGTCTCTCTGTCCTGGTGTCTCTGGGTGGGGCTCCCAGGGTCCTGGTTGTGGTCTTGCTGTGAGTCCTGCTGTCCTGATAGGTTTGGGGTGACTCTGTCTGTCTCCTGGTGTTTCTGTGACAGAGATGCCAGTTCTCTCCTGTGGCTCTGTCTTTCCTGTCTCAGCTCCTTCACCTCCTCTGTCAGGGCGCTCAGTGCTACCACGTGGTTTGCCTGGTGCTGCTGTATTTCTCTGATCTCAGACCTCAGGGTGTTTAGCGCGGTCTGGTTCAGTTCTCTGTCCTGTCTCAGTCTGCTCAGCTCCGTGTTGAGGTTGTAGGCATCCTCCTGGCTCAGCTGATGGCTGGTTAGTTCTCTCAGCTGGACCAGTTCTCTCTCAAGCTCACTTCTTTGACCTTCAGCTTCCAGCCATTACAGATGCCCTCCTTCTTCACAGAGGGGTAGTGGGTCTTTATAGCAGAGTGCCATGCCAGTGGCTGCTCTGTGAAGAATATCAGGTTGCTGGTGTCTCCATTCTTGAAGGAGTCAGAGAAGAGTGTCTCTGGTCTTTCCTTCAATGTCTTCTGTTTGTGTGCCTTCCTGGCACTTTCATTTTTGAGCTCTTGTGGGTATATAAGAGGAACTGCTTCTATGTGAGCTGTGTCTGAGGCTCCAGGACTATGCTGAGGCTGCATGGCTGTTGTTCCAATCCCTTAGTAACCGTTGCTAAGGCTTTTCAAACTTGTTTGTTAGCTTTTAGCTAGTTGTTAGCTTTTAGCATTAACTCCAAACTAACTTAAATTAGTTTGTAGGTATTTTTTGTTCTTCTATGTCCTGGTGCAGGCTGTGTTGTGTCTGGTGCCCTCACTCACTTCCTGCTCTGGCTGTGTTCCTCTTCCTGTTTGTTGTCTTCTGGACACTTTGGCCAACTGTCAGTTGGTCAGTTGGCTGGACTTCTCTGATGCTCTCCTCTGTTCAGATGGCTTTTTCAAGTTTTCTTTGGTGTTTTCCTGTTCAGTTTTTCTTCTTTCTGGGAGGTAATTCCTCTAGAAGTGTTTCCTCTTCAGAATTTAAGGAAAAGTTGAAAGTTTATCTAATTTCAAGACAAAAAGAAGAGATAATCTTCAGGAGCTCATGTTGTTTGCTGCTGTCTCCCATGGAATCTCTCTCTCTCTCTCTCTCTCTCTCTCTCTCTCTCTCTCTCTCTCTCTCTCTCTCTCTCTCTCTCTCTCTCTCTCTCTGTGTGAATGGAGGACGGAGTGCTGGGAGCGTGGTGAGTGCTGAGAGCGTGGTGCGTGCTGAACTTTTTCAGCGGTGTGAGTGAGTTTTTCTAACTTTATTCCTTCTTTTTGTTTGGTGTGTTTATGTGTTCACAGTTTGTCTTTAGTTAGAGGTGTTTTTTGTGGTGTTTGGTGGTTGGATTTTTGTTTAATATAATGCCGGTGGTAGCTACGGCTGCCTCGGAGTTTGAACGGCTGACCCGTCGTCATGCCGTCAAACTCATCCCGGCTGTGCAATGTTCTGTGGAGGAAGCTGGGCTTGCAGTGGGAGAAGTGGTGGGATATAGTAGTATTAAGTCGGCCTCCCGTATGAACGGAGCCATTGTTATCTTCCTGGATAGCACCGCTAAGGTTAGCGAAGTGGTGGAGAACGGTGTAGTGTTACACGACACCTTCACTCCCGTTCTCCCCCTCGTTAGTCCGTCCACGAAGATAACAATCTCCAATGCTCCGCCGTTCATTAAGAATGAAGTGCTGGCTAAAGAGTTGTCTCGCTATGGCCAGCTCGTCTCCCCGATAAAAATGGTGTCTTTGGGCTGCAAGTCACCGCAGCTGAAGCATGTCGTGTGTCACCGGAGACAGGTGTACATGATCCTCAAAGACACGACAAGTGATCTCAACCTGAGCTTTTCTTTTAAAGTGGAGGGCTTTAACTACATGGTCTTCGCTTCGTCGGAGACCATGAAATGTTTTGGTTGCGGAGCGGAGGGGCATTTAGTCCGCTCTTGCCCGGCTGGAGGGGCGGGGCGGCGGCCTGCGGCTGCCGCTGCGGGAGCGGAGCGCCGGCCGGCACCCGGGACTGCCGCGCAGAGTGCTCCGCCGTCTGAGACGGCGGCGCCGGCCGCGGTGGCTACCGGGGAGCCGGGGGGCGCTCCGCTGCCCGCGGCGGTAGCGGAGTCTGCCCCGACGCCCGCGGAGGCTGCCCCGGTCGAGGTGGACTCCATGAGCGCTGATCTTGCTTCAAATGAAAAGTCCGAAAGTGAAAAACAAATAACAAGTGAAGAAAACAAACAAACTGATAGTTGTATTGAAAACAGTGATAATAACACAACAATTATGGAATTTAATGATGAGGAAATGTCTGATGAGGAGATTTTTAAAATCTCACAAAAAAGAAAAAGTCTTGAGTGTGTAGCCTCTGCATCAAAGAACAGGAGAGTGGGGAAGGAGGTGAAGGCTGCAGCAGAGGCAGAGAGTGACTTCTGCCTCACTCAGGAGGAGGAGCACACTCACTTGTACACTCCTGACAATATAAAAAAGTTTTTAGAGATTACAAAAGGTGCCAGACTTCCTGCAGTGGAGGATCACTTTGATGACCTGAGACTGTTCATTCAGTCAGCTCGGCCTCTCACCAGGAAGTCTGGAAAGTCGGAAGAAGTGCTCACAGACAAGGAAATCTATCGTTTAAGAAAATTATTAGTCAGAGTGAAAGCAAAAATCATTGATGATGAAGATGATTTTTAAACATAGGTGCTTTTACTTGACGTTTTTTATCACAGTTTTGTTCTTTTTAAACTTTTCTCCACCAATGTGTGATTTTAACATCAGCATTTTAAACCTGAACGGAGCCAGGGCTGATTTTAAAAGAGCTGCTCTTTTTAAACTGATGGAGATGAGGAGAATTGATGTGATGCTTGTACAGGAAACCCACAGCACAGCAGATAACGAGAGTGACTGGAGGATGGCTTTTAATGGGGAGGTGATTTTAAGTCATAAGTCCAGTCTTAGTGGAGGGGTGGGGATTTTATTTGCCAGAAGTTTTTTACCTGTTTCGTGTGTGACTGAGGAAATCATCCCAGGTGTTTTATTAAAGGTCACTGCTGTTTTTGATAGTGTGAAGCTTGTGTTTTTAAATGTCTACGCGCCCACCAGTGGGGTGGATAGGGTGGCATTTTTAAACATTTTAAGCGATACTGTTAGAGCTGGTGGTAGTGATGATTTTATGATTTTAGGGGGGGATTTTATCTGTACGGTTAATCCAACCTTAGACAGGAATCATCCGGAACCACACCCTGCTTCATCCCACAGGTTCAGACAGCTGATAGAAGAGCACGAGCTGTCTGACCTTTGGAGGGTTTTTAACAGTAATCACAGACAGTATACCTGGAGTCACACAAGGGGAAACCTTTTATCTCTGGCCAGACTGGACTGCCTCTATTGTTTTAAACACCATTTTAATATTTTTAAAAGGTGTTTTATTCAGCCTGTGGGTTTTACTGATCACTGTCTTGTCTCCTGCTCTGTTCTTATTAAAAATGTTCGTTTAAAGAGCGCCTATTGGCATTTTAACACGAACCTTTTAAAAGACCAGGCTTTTAGAACTGCTTTTAAGTTGTTCTGGTTTTCCCACAGAGAGAGCAGGCCTGCCTTCCCCAGCATTCAGCAGTGGTGGGACTTTGGGAAAACCGAAATCAAACAACTTTGCCAGCAGTTCACTCGCAATGTCACGAGAGATTTAACCCGGTCAATGAAGGATCTGGAGAGACAGGTCGGAGAACTGCAGTCTTTAGCAGCTTCTACAGGAGATCGAGGGCATTTAGACTCCCTCAAGTTAAAAAAATCGGCCATAGCCAACCTGCTGGGTGTCTCAGCACAGGGAGCTCTGGTCAGGTCTCGCTTCATGAACATCTCACAGATGGACGCGCCCTCCCAGTTTTTCTTTGGGCTGGAGCAAAAAAACGGACAAAGGAAGACCATTCATTCTTTACGCACGGGTGGCAGCTCTGAAGTCTCAGACTCTTCTGAGATCAGGAAGTTTGCTGCCGGTTTCTACAGAGACCTATTTAAGAGTGAGTGGACAAATAATCCAGATGTGCACACCAGCTTCCTCAGTGGTCTCCCTCAGGTCAGTGCTGACACAAACTCCCAGCTGGCAGCAGAGATGACTCTGCAGGAGCTCCTCACTGCGCTGACCAGCTTACAAAATGGCAGAGCTCCGGGGATGGACGGCCTTCCTGTTGACTTTTATAAGTCTTTTTGGTCCATTATAGGACAGGACCTGCTGGAGGTTATAAACAAAAGTCTCCTGACTGGAAGACTCCCTCTGAGCTGCAGGAGGGCCGTCATCACCCTACTGCCGAAGAAGGGAGACCTACAGGACCTGAAAAACTGGAGGCCGGTCTCGCTGCTGTGCACGGATTATAAAATCCTGTCCAAAGCTCTGGCACTGAGACTGAGGGAGGTGATGGCGTCCGTCATCCACCCTGACCAGACTTACTGTGTGCCAAGCAGGCTCATAAGTGATAATGTCACTTTAATTCGGGATGTTTTGGACCTCTCCAGTTCATTGGCTGTAGAAACTGGTCTTATTTCCATAGACCAGGAAAAGGCTTTTGACCGGGTTGAACACCAGTATTTATGGCAGACTCTGGCTGCCTTTGGGTTCAACCAAGGCTTTATAGCCATGATCCGGGTTCTCTATAATGACATTGCGAGTGTCCTGAAGATAAATGGCGGGTTGAGTGCTCCGTTTGGCGTCCAGAGAGGGGTGAGGCAGGGCTGCTCTCTCTCTGGGATGTTGTACTCTCTGGCCATCGAGCCTCTGCTCCATAAACTTAGGAATAATTTAAACGGTGTGTGTTTCCCCCAGTGTGATGTGTCTTTTAAACTGTCTGTTTATGCTGATGACCTTATCGTGTTGGTCAATACACAAAGAGACATTGATGTTTTAACTGATAGCTGGGGGGTCGGCTCAGGCAGCCCGGGGGCCTTCACTGGAAAAGAGGAGGACTCAAGTATCTTGGGGTCTTTCTGGGAGACGAGACCCATAAAAAGAAAAACTGGGGAGAACGTTGTCATGAAGGTGAAGGGGCGCCTCAACAAGTGGAAATGGCTTTTACCAAAAATGTCATACAGAGGTCGCACCCTGATCCTGAACAACCTGGTCCCGTCTGCCCTGTGGCACCGGCTGTCCTGTGTCGATCCCCCAGTTTCTCTCCTGGCAGAGGTACAACGTGTTTTAGTTGATTTCTTTTGGGACAGGATGCACTGGGTCCCACAGAGTGTCCTCTTCCTTCCAAAAGAGGAGGGTGGCCAGGGCCTGGTCCATCTGGCCAGCAGAGGCGCTGCCTTCAGACTACAGTTCATACAAAGGTTACTGACTGGGCCAGAGGATACTCTGTGGCAGTGACGTGCAGTCAGGGGAGGCAGGTGAGGCTGTGCCTCCCCTGTCATCATGAGAGGAAAAAGAAACAAAATAATAAAATAACACAAGTATTAATATTTGTCCTCTGGACTATGATTTTGGTGCGGTTCTTAATGTATTTTCACCATTTTTATAGTAAAAATTGCAGAAAATTCTGTATTTCCTGCTTAAATAAACGGAGTCACTTTGGAGACGAGAGGTGAGGCACGGACAGCCGAGCCTCCCTCCAGATTGCGCAATCACTCACAAACTGGATTGAGCGCGTGCAAACGGCGCGTGCTTGTTCCCATTTCTGTGTATGTTTCCAATATGATGGTTGAGGACACTTTTATGTAATAAAAGTATACGTCTTCTCTTCCATGGTGTTCAGTGATGTATTTTACGTATGTGTGTAATATTTACATCTTATTGATGTGACATAAATCCACAGGGAAAATGCTTGCCTTGAGGCAGGCAGTACCTCTGCCTCAAGGCAGGCGGCGATAGTGAGCAGCCTAATAGCCAGCAGGTCACGGTGAACTCTAACCTGTGTGCAAAAAGTAAACACAAGTGTGCTGTGCGAAGCTGTAGAGCTTAGCGACAAGGTGTCATTTCTCGCCCTGAAAATAATAAATATACTAAGTCCAAAGCTGGACTTTCAGTCAAAGCAAGAAGTCATTTACAAGTAAAGGTAAGACATACTGCAATATACAGTGGCACTGGTGTTTTAAAATGGTTTTCAGCATCCCATTATCTCCTATTCTCTCCTATTCTCTCATCCTATCCTATTGGCATTCTACTGTATGTTTGTAAATCTGACTTGTGAGTGAGTGCCTCCCCAACCCCAACCCTCACTGCACGTCACTGCTCTGTGGAGACCTTTATCCCGGTGCATCCTGAGACATTTTAACAGCCTGGGTCTTGATTTTAATTTGTTTTTAATGAATGATGGAAAGGTCCTTTCACCATCTCTTCCTGGTTTTTATAAAAGTGTTTTTAGTGTTTGGAACCTGCTTAAAAAAGAGAGGCAGCAGCAGGCGGACTCCCTTTATTGGCTACTGCAGGAGCCCGTCCTGTATGGGGCGGTGCTGGACCACCCAAGCTGGGCAGGACCCTCCCTGACCAGGCTGCTGCAGACTGCAGGCGTCTCCACGTTGGGTCAGGTGGTGGAGCTAGCTGGGCCCCAGCTGGAGGACCCTACTGGGCTGGCTGTTAAGCTGGGCCTGAGATCCACCAGGGTAATACAAAAAGTTCTTGACCACTGGAGAAACAAACTGACCAGTCAAGACACCCTGCTTTTAAAAAACATCACACACAGATCCCCCCCCCCCCAGCATGGAGGACCCTTTTCCTGCCACCTTTCTGGCTTTGGACTTAAAAGACTGCTCTGGGCCTCTGTTGCAGGCAGCACACCCGGTTTCCCTGGAGGGAGCACCGGGAAAAACGCTTTATAAACTATTGGTAAAGACACTTAACCGGAATAAACTCGATGGACAAACAGACACTCCTTGGAGGACTTTTTTAGAGCTGGACCTGGGATCCAGGCCTCAGTGGAGGTCTCTCTATAAGCCTCCACTGTGCAAAAAACACGGAGACTTACAGTGGAGGCTGCTCCACGGCATCATAGCGGTAAATGCCTTTGTGTCCATGATAAATGATGCTGTGGAGGACAAATGCCCGTTCTGTGGCTTAAGAGAGACAATTTTCTACTGTTTTTATGAGTGTCACCGTCTGTCAGCACTGTTTCTGTTTTTACAAGTTGTTTTTACCAGTTTTAAAGAGAGTTTTAGTAAGCAGGTTTTTATTTGTGGTTTTAAATACACTCGCCAGCAAAAACACAAGAGCCAGCTTTTAAACTTTGTTTTAGGGCAGGCTAAGATGGCAGTGTATGTGACCAGGAAGAGAATGGTGGAGGAAAACCTGCAGGTGGTGTCGGTCCCTGTGTGTGTGAACATGATTAAGGCCAGACTGCTGGTGGATTTTAGTTTTTATAAAACCGCAGGGGACCTAGACTCTTTAAAGATATATGGTGTTTCCAAAATGTGTTGTGTTCGGTCACAGCTGGAGAACTATTGTTTGCAGATTTCCTCATTTAAATGTTTTATTTATTTATTTATTTATTTATCAAGGTTGAAAAATGAATGCCAAATAAAGTAGATTTTAAAAATCAATCAAAAATCTCTCTCTCTCTCTCTCTCTCTCTCTCTCTCTCTCTCTCTCTCTCTCTCTCTCTCTCTCTCTCTCTCTCTCTCTCTCTCTCTCTCTCTCTCTCTCTCTCTCTCTCTCTCTCTCTCTCTCTCTCTCTCTCTCTCTCTCTCTCTCTCTCTCTCTCTCTCTCTCTCTCTCTCTCTCTCTCTCTCTCTCTCTCTCTCTCTCTCTCTCTCTAAAAAAAAAGGGAATGTATGAAAGAGTGGGCAGTTAATACATACAGAGTTTAAATTTCATATCTAAGAACATGCCGTCTCTTCTTGCAGGATTATGCTCCAGCTGTAGGAAAAGGAGCACAACCATGACACAAAACACTGCCATCCATTTGTTACATTATTATTATTATTAGCTACGTTACACAAACAGCTACAGAACATACATTTGCATTGATGTTACTAATAAAGTGAAAGGTTATCCACAAAAATGTCTTTAAAATAATTAAATTAGATGATGTTCCAACGACTTCCCAAATATAATTAGTGAACCAGGCCATCCGTAACCTTGGGAACCTGGTTCTCAAATGACAAACTAGCACTTTCTTGAGAATCCTTTACCACAAACTGAGCAACTAAATGGTTTCTCTCCTGTGTGGATTCTCATGTGGTACTGATACTCATCCTTGCTCATTCATAACAAGCATTACAAACTGAACAGGTGTGAGGCTTATCTCCTGTGAATTATCCTGTGTTTTTCAGAGACCATTTCAAACCAAAAGTTTGACCACACTCAGAGCAGCTAAATGGTATTTCTCATGTGTGGGATCTCATGTGGTGTTTTAAACTTTCTCTGTGTTTGTAACATTTTTTACAGACTGAACAGCTGAAGGGTTTCTGTCCTGTATGAGTTATCATGTGGTGCTTCAGAGACCATTTAAACCCAAAGGTTTGACCACACTGAGAGCAGCTAAATGGTTTCTCTCCTGAGTGGATTCTCATGTGGTGTTTTAAATTTTCTCTGTTTTTATCATTTGTATCACAGACAGAGCAGCTAAATGTATAAGTTCTCGTGTTTCTTTAGATTCCCCTTGATGGCACATCGTTTCCCACACTCAGAGCAGCTAAATGGTTTCTCTCCTGTGTGACTTCTCATGTGTACCTGTAACTTTCCATTTTCTGCAAAATATTTCTTACAGACCAAGCAGCTGAATGCTTTCTCTCCTGTATGAGTTCTCATGTGTCTCTTCAGATTCCCCTTGATGCAAAATATTTTCCCACACTCAGAGCAGCTAAATGGTTTCCCGACATCACTACATCTGGACTCACTGACAGAAACTTCATCATTACTCAGAGAGTTTAAACCTGACTGAGGTTCTCTGGTCTCCATCCAATCATCACTGTCATCAGTCTCAGATTCAGAATAATCTCCAATCCCTTCATCAGCATCTGGTTGTGGATGTCTTCCTGGATGTGGATAGTCATCAGCTTCTGTTTTAGTATGTTCAGTTGGTCTTTGTTGAAGCTGTGAAGCCTGGGCTTCTTCTTCTTCTTCATCTTCTTCTACACTGTTCACAGGGATAGAAGTGAATGAGAACTTGATATGATCCTCCTCCAGTCCTTGAAGCTGCTCTCTCTCCTGACTGGTCCGTATTTCCTCCAGTTCCTCTTTAATGTGTGGGGGCTCTGGGTCCTCCTGGTCCCGACTGGAGCTCCAACCCTGTTGCTCAGGGGGAACCTCTTCTTTAACCACCAACAGCTTCTGGACGTCTGCAGAACAGAATAAAACACAGAAACGCATCATCATTTACACTAATTAACTAAAAAGACGAGATGGAAATTAAGTTTACAGAAAAGAGGGCAGTCGCAATCTGGAAGGAGCCAGTCCGTTCCCGGCCCCTAGATGAAGTCTGTGTTTCTCTTCATTAAGTCTCATGAAAATAAAACTCTAAACTGAATACACATCTTTTAAACCAACATTGTTAAAACAGAGCAGCTAATGTTGGTAAAACAATAAGTTAGCGTTCGTCCTATAGCTGCTCTCTGTTGAACTCACAACAACCAAGGGTGAGGAGAGGAAAATCGTATATGACAGAAAACACAGGAAAGACACCTTTTGTTTTACAACTTCACCTGTGTCTAAGGACGTACTCACACTGTCCTTTTGGCCGGGGCCAAAACCGTTTTTTTAGCTAAAGCCTAGTACCTTTAAGCAGTGTGAGTGCACCCGTTCCGCGCATAACTGCGGCCAGCGGGCCGTCCACAGCCCGCTTGAAAGAGGTGGGCTTTAGCGGATCCGTTTGCACATGTACGAGCACGAGCGTGCGCACGTGTACGAGCACGAGCGTGCGCACGTATACGAGCACGAGCACCAGCCCTACGGCAGTAGCGTTATGTCCGCCTGTTCGGACATGTAAATAGAAGGACGGACCATGCGCGGACATTTAACAACAACAACAATGGCGGTGAAAGGTTCATGTTGATGTGATACGGAGGTGGAGTGTTTACTGCAGATTTGGTCGGATGAAAATATTAAAAAACAGTCGACAAGACGCACACAAACTCCAAGGTCTGTGGAAAGATTTGTAAACAAAGCCACACACACGCGATCAATGCGTGTGACGTGTTATGGCGTGATGGCGTATGGACAGCAAGAAGCATTGGCCGGCCCTGGCAGTGTGAGTACAAACAGGGCTGGGGCGCGGGGGGGAGAGGGAGGGGGGACAAGTACCCTAAAGCCCGGGTCGCGGTACGGAAGGACAGTGTGAGTACGCCCTCACATGCAGGAAGCAAGCCAGCAAGAGAACACTCTTCTTTGATTCTCAAGTGCTAAGTGGAAACATGGGAAATCAGTGGGACAATGAGCTTTTGAAGCATTAACAGACTTTTTTTCAGTGTAAGTTTATCTGCCCGAGGTCAGAGGTATCCATGAAGAAAACCTTTTCCAGTGTGCTAAGGACCTCCAACTAGGCAGAAGGTTCATCTTCCAACCAGACAATGACCCTAAGCACACAGCTAAAATGACAAAGGAATGTCTTAGGGCACACTCAAACTGTCCTTCCGCACCGCGCCCCGGGCTTTAGGGTACTTGCCCCCCCCTCCCTCTCCCCCCGCTGGCCAGCCCGTTTGTACTCACACTGCCTGGGCCTCGGGCAAATCCTTCTTGCCTGTCCATACGTCATCACGTCGTATCACGTCACACGCATTGATTGACGTCATTGCGATGGGTCGCTTTGTTTACAAATCTTTCCATAGACCTCAGAGTTTTTGTGCGTCTTGTCCGACTGTTTTTGAATATTTTCATCTGCCCAAATCTGCAGCAAACACTCCACCTCCGCATCACACCAATGTGAACCTTTCGCCACCATTGTTGGTGGCGTCGTGCTCGTGCTCGTACATGTGCGCATGCTCGTGCTCGTACATGTGCAAACGGGCTCTACAAAAGCCCACCTCTCTCAAACAGGCTGTGGACGGCCAACTGGCCGCAGCTAGGTGCGGAGCGGTTGCACTTACACTGATTAAACACACTAGGCTCTACCCGAAAAACCTGTTTTGGCCCGGTGCGGGGCGCACCCGTTCCGCGCATAACTGCGGACAGCGGGCCATCCACGGCCCGCTTGAAAGAGGTGGGCTTTTGTAGAGCCGTTTGCACATGTACGAGCACGAGCGTGCGCACGTGTACGAGCACGAGCCCTACGGTGGTAGCGGTATGTGCGCCTGTTCGGACATAGAAAATAGAACAACGGATCATGCGCGGACATTTAACATTTCACAACAACAATGGCGGTGAAAGGTTCACGTTGGTGTGATGCGGAGGTGGAGTGTTTACTGCAGATTTTGGTCGGATGAAAATATTCAAAAACAGGCAACAAGACGCACAAAAGCTCAGAGGTCTGTGGAAAGATTTGTAAACAAAGCCACACACACGCGATCAATGCGTGTGACGTGTTACGGCATGATGACGTATGGACAGCAAGAAGCATTTGCGCGAGGCCCAGGCAGTGTGAGTACAAACGGGGCTGGGGCGCGGGGGGGGACAAGTACCCTAAAGCACGGGGCGCGGTGCGGAAGGACAGTGTGAGTGCGCCCTTAGGAACAACTCCATGACTGTTCTTAAATGGCCCAGTCAGAGCCCTGACTTAAACCCAATCTCTCTGGAGAGACCTGAAAATGGCTGTCCATTAACATTCACCATCCAACCTGACAGAAGTGGAGAGGATCTGCAGGTGTGAAAAACTTGCATCATTCCCAAGAAGACTCATGGCTATATGAGCTCAAAAGGGCTGCTTCTACTCAATACTGAGTAAAGCCTCTGAATACTTAGGGCCATGGGATATTTCACTTTTTGTTTTTTAATAATTTTGCAAACATTTCTAAAAGTCTGTGTTTTTCTGTCAAAATGAGGTACTGTGTGTACATACTGAGGAAAACAATAAACTTAAATGATTTTAGCTAGGGCAGCAAAACTAACGGTTCAGATTGTTTCGGGAATCACAGTCATGGATCACTGTGTAGAAGAGGACACTGGTGACCACAGACTGGTAAAACTTAAACAGCAGTTTTCTGCAGATGTTGAAGGAGCGCAGTCTCTTCAGGAAGTACAACCTGCTTTGTGTCTTCCTGTACAGGTGGCTGGTGTGTTATCCAGTCCAGTTCATTGTCCAGCCTCAGCCCGAGGTGTTTGTATACCTCCACATTAAAAAATTAGGCTCCAGAGGAATGTCGATTCACAGTTGTTTATTTAACTAAAAAACAGATCGTGAACAGTGTAAATTATTGTACAAAAGCGGTCAGTAAAATAGGACCTTCCCCCATCACCCTCTCAGTTCATTCATACCATCAACAGGTGAAGAAAAGCTGTTTTAATTATTCTGCTTACGTACCACCCCACCTGACTCTTCCCGTATGTGACACACAAAAACACTACGTAGCTCCTACATTGACCTGGACTGCAGTCATTCGTGTGGTGATATTACCATAAGAGACAAGATGATTTGTTCTTCGATCAACTGTGCCAACAGACGGTTTAGGAACACACTGTGTTCAAATTAACTCTGTTATGCTAATTAAATAGCCGCACCTTGACTTGCAATACAGCCTACTATTGATGGCACATACACTAGATGCTAATCTGGAGCATCTGGAGGATCCAGGCTGTGAGGGTTGGTGTTTTACAGTCTATGAGCATGATACTGTGTTAAATATCAGTTTAAATCCTAGATCGTATCAAAGTCAGAGTCTGCTTTATTGTCAATTCTTCTTGTTGTCGACGGGGCTGCTGTGGAGAGAGTGCAGCACATGGTTAGTGGTGGGTTGGCAGGAGGTTGTTGTTCCTACACCACGTGGTCAGAAGGTCTACCTCTTACCTGTAGTGTGTCTCGTCGCCCTTGGTGATGAGACCCACCAGAGTTGTGTCGTCCGCAAACTTTATGAGGTGATTGGTGCTGTGAGTTGGTGTGCAGCCATGTGTCAGTAGGGTGAAGAGCAGAGGACTGAGCATGCAGCCTTGTGGGCCCCCCGTGCTCAGGGTGATGGTGCTGGAGGTGTTGTTCCCAACATGTACTGCTTGTGGCCTCTCGCTGAGGAAGTCGAGCAGCCAGTTGCAGAGTGAAGTGCTGAGGCCCAGCTTGTCCAGTTTGCAGATGAGCTGTTGTGGTATTATGGTATTAAATGCGGAACTGAAGTCTATGAACAGCATTCTCACATAAGAGTCTTTCTGTTCCAGGTGGGTGAGGGCCGGGTGGAGGGCAGAGCAAATTGCATCCTCTGTCGATCGTGTTTGATTTGTGACTGGACTAGCCGTTCGAAGCTCTTCATGATGATTCAGGACAGTAGTTGTTGTAGCAGGATGGGAATGATGTCTTTGCACAGGTATAATGGTGGCGGATTTGAAGCATGATGTGACAATGGCTTGCTTCAGGGAGGTGTTAAAGATGTCAGTGAAGATATCCTTCAGTTCCTCTGCACAGTCTTTCAGTACCCTACCAGGGATATTGTCTGGGCCTGTTGCTTTCCGGGCGTTGATGGTAGAGAGTGTCCTCTTTACGCTGGCGGCAGACAGGCACAGAGTCTGGTCATGGGGAGGTGTTGGGGTTTTCTGTGGGCGAGTGTTGTTTTGTACATCGAAGCGTGCAAAGAAGCTGTTCAGGTTGTTGAGCAGAGAGGTGTCAGACTGGCAGCTCTTTGGTCCAGGCTTATAGTTTGTGATAGTTTGAATGCCTTGCCATAGGCACTGTGCATTTTTGCTGTGTGTGATCCTCTTTTGCTTTTCTGATGCCCCAGAAAAGATTGGCTCTTGCTGTTCTCAAGCCAGATTCGTCTCCAGCTATGCAGGCCTTGTCTCTGGCCCTCAACAGCCTGTGAACATCCCCCATCGACCATGGCTTCTGGTTTGCCCGATTGACAATGTCCTTGGTGTGGGTCACATCATCAGTGCACTTTGCTATGTAGGAGGTCACAGTGTTTGTGTACTCCTCAATGTCTGTGTTGTTGTTGTGAGTCGCTGCCTGTTTGAACATCTCCAAGTCTGTTGTGTCAAAGCAGTCTTGAAGAGCTGAGGAGGCCCCCTCTTGCCACACTCTAATCTGCTTCAGAACCGGTAAGGTGGCTTTCACTGTTTGTCTGTATGCTGGCATTAGCATAACAGTGAGGTGATCAGATAGGCCAATGTGGGGAAGGGGGGTGGCTTTGTACGCTCCTTTGTGTGTGGTGTAGTGGGAGCCACTCAGTGTGCAATTAATAATCTACTCTTACATATCTGGATACTTATCTTCTTCTTTTCTGCACAATCATTTTATCCACCAATAACTTAATGTTACTGTTCATTTCTGTGACATACAGTCATGCATATTTTATCTTAAACATTTCCTCTACATTTCAGATGTCATTTCCCATGAATTTTATTTTACCTGTATTCTTACATCTATCTCCTATACAGTGCTTTTTTATATACTTTCTGTATTTATGTAGCTAAGAGTTTATTGGTTATCCTATAGTTTTTTGTTTTATATATATACCTCCCTCGTGTTTTTGTAAGCTGCTGGAAATTCAATTTCCTTGCGAGAGTTCATCCCAAAGGGATCAATAAAGAGAAGTCTAAGCCTAAGTCTCCAAGTCTAAACATACAGACCAGAATGTATTTCTGTACCTAGCCTGCAATAGTTTTATTTATGCTGTGAAATCAGCCTGTTTGGGGGTTAATGGAAATTGCTCTATCATGCAACCTGTCCCTTGTGGCCACTGGACTAACTGCAACTTTTGAAAACTCCTTATTAACCAGGAAGTCGCTGTGGTGGGAGCTAGCATAACACCCATTCTGTCCTCAGATACAGGCTAGATCTGACTTTAACCCCCTGAGGACGACACCCGCGCGTCCTTCTGATGTTTTTTTCACTATTTATACCAATATCTTAGCGATTATACAGTGCAAAATCCTGATCTATATATTGTCAGAGACGGCAGACTCTCCTCTTTTGTATTCTTCTTACTGCAAGCTCATAGGTCACTCACAAGGCCAATTAGAAGACAGGAAAGACTACTTGTGACCGGCATCATTTGCTCCACAGTGGTGTGACCGTGGTGTCCGTCATCATTTTCTGTGAAACTAACCAAAAGACACTCACTCACTCAAAATCACAAAAGACCCACCCACTACCGTCAACAAGTTAGTATTATCATTTTACTGCATCCTCGCGCTGGCAGCAGATGACAACACTGGAAAACGCAAGAGCCGTTCTGGAACTGATTTCGTCCGCGACCAGGAAAATTAGAAAATTTCTAGTTCAGGAGGAGTCCTGTCCTGTTTCTGCTGCTGAGTGAAGTGACTGGTTCACTCCAGAGACTTCGTCCAGGAGACAAAAAAAAAGCATCTCCTCCTTTGATTTCTGAACAGTCAGGAAGGCGAAGCAGGAAAAGCTCAAACTGAGATACTTTAGTTTCCTTTTAGTGAAATGCTCTGAATGAATTTAAATTTCCTCTGGTAAACAGTTAACTGTTGTGTAGTGTGTGTGTCCAGAGCTTTTATTGTAAAAGGTCATTGCGGAAGAAGTGAAGCTATCTGCATTGTCTTTGTCGATGTTGAAAGTAAAACAGTTTTCCGTCTGATCCATAGATGAATGAGGTCCAGCAGCACACCTTTGTGGTTTTATAATCCTAATAAGGAAACTAACGACCTGATTGGTTGATGTTTTTATTTGCGGTGTGAAAGTCCCGAAAAATTGTCCGTGATCCAAAAAAATAACGTAACGTTCTGTTTAAGTATTCATGAGGAAAACAACAGTTATAAATCTATATTTAACTGCAAATTAAGCACCCCCCCCCCGTGTACAGAGGCCTTTAAACAGTTCAGTTGACTAATATCAGGTCTATGTAGACTCACAGTAGCTTACACAGCCTTTATAAAAGGTGGGCCGTTTTAAGAACGCGCATGCGTCACAGGTGCGCCCCGGTAGTAAACAGATGTAGCTAGGGATGGGCAAACGATACCGAGGCTTTGGAGCTTGTGTCGCTCTTCCTGAAGCAGGCTGGTCCGAAGCGCTGTGTCGAGGCTTGTATCAAATCTCCGCGATCACATGACCGATGACGTTTGAAGCTTCACACGTCACAACGAACCACCGCAAGTGAGGTGATTCGAAACTTTGGCGCGGCTTCGTTCTTTTTAAGGAGACCGAGATGCCCAGTGTTCCCCCCGCCTCATTGCGTTCTTACAGACCTTTGACAGTGACAACCCTACTTGAGTGATGGAGAATTCGAGTGGAAGAAAGCGTTCCCGTGTATGGGAACACTTCGAACTTGTGTCACCCACTAAGGTAGGTGTTTTATAATCGGAATCAGAATACTTTATAGATCCCCGGGGAGAAATTGCTTTTGTTCCAGTTGCTCCGTGCAAAGTAGTAGAAAACGAGCTAAAATACAGTAAACAGATATATAAAGTGAAATCATTAGCTTTACAAATGCGTAATTATAATTATGCTTTGTTTGTTTTGACAGAGGAGTTATACAGTTTAATGGCCACAGGCAGGAATGACTTCCTGTGGCGCTCAGTTGTGCATTGAGGAGCAATGAGATATAATATATATAAAATAATATGGCATAGCAAAATATCTTCTTGTTACACTTGGATGTAATGGTTACAGAAAAAGAATGAATGTTATGACATCACTTGTATTATTTTCAACTTCATATTATCTTGACTGTTTTTAATATTGCGTGTAAATACTTTTCTTAATGTATTTTTTTGAATTTAGGTTCAGTGCCTCATATGCTCGCGAGAGCTGGTGTATGGGAATAACACCTCCTCTATGTTGCGGCATCTTCGTGCCAAGCATGAGGATGCAGCAACTTCTCAGCCGAGCACCTCAGCTGAAGCTCACCCTGCTGACCCTTCTGGTATTGTAACTATTTAATACAACCTATTCTTCAGTTGAGTCTATAATATTTATATACAATAAGATTTGATAGTTGCACACGTAACCTAAATATTTTTCTTTCATCAGTGTCCAGGAAGCAACAGCTGGATGAGGCCTTGCTGAACCTTGTCATTGTGGATACACAGCCATTGTCTGTGGTGGAGAATGAAGGCTTTAGGGCCTTTGTCCACCTCCTGGATCCAACATATACGATCCCAGGAAGGAAGGCCCTGAAACGGAGGATGGAAGAAAAATATAAGATCAGAAAAGAGCAGGCCGTGGCAGAAGTGGCAAAGGCGTCCACTATCTGTTTAACCGCAGATATGTGGACCTCCATAAACATGGATGCCTACTTACAGTGACTGGGCACTTTGTCACAGAGGAGGTCCAGCTCAAAACTGTCTTGCTTGGTGTCAAGCAATTCCCCCCGGTCCCACACTGCAGCACACATTGCAGAGGCCAAAGCCACTGTGATGGCTGAGTGGGGAATCAGAGCCAAAGTGAGGTGTCTGGTCACAGACGCAGCACCTAATATGATTGCTTGTGCCAATATTCTTAATGTGCGTCACATTAACTGTTTTGCTCATATGTTAAATCTGGTGGTGAAGAAGTCATTGACACAGACATCTGACCTGGATGAGCTACGCACCAGGGCACGTAAAATCGTGGGGCATTTCAAGTCCAGCACCACAGCCAAAGAAAAGCTCTGTGAAATCCAGCGACAGATGGGCCGACCCGAGCACAAACTTGTGCAAGAAGTGGACACCCGCTGGAACAGTACATTCTCAATGTTCAAGCGGCTGTACGAGCAGAGGGAGCCCCTGGGTGCAGCCCTCAGCAGCCTCAACACCCCCCTCCTGCCATTTTCTGCTGAGGACTATGAAACTATTAATCAGTGCATTTCAGTCCTCTCTCCCTTCCACCAGGCCACAGAGGAGATGTCAACAGAAAGGAGGGTGTCTGGATCCAAGGTGATCCCCATGGTCAAAATGCTGAAGCACCAAGCTGTAAGACAGTGTGCTTCAGTAACACATCATATAGCCAGCAACTTGGTTCATAACATAAACACCAACCTGCAGGAGAAATGTGCCATGCTGGAAAAGGTAACTTCCTTAACACTTTCGACATTACTGGATCCCCGATTCAAAGAGGTGGGCTTCTGCAGCTCAACGAGCTGTCAGGCAGCGGTGGAAAGGCTCACAAGAGAATGTGCAAATATAATGCCTGCACCGGCTCTGCCACTGCCACCTGCAGAGGGTCCCCCCCTGTCCAGAACAACAGCCTCTGGGACCTACTCGACAGCCATGTGGATGCACAACGTCCATCCAATTGTACCGCCAGTGCAATAGCAGAGGTCCAGAGGTAAAACATTTAAACTTTACATATTCTAATTCATTTTGTATTCATATCTTGCTCAAATGATCATGACCTTGCATTTTTTCTTTACTTATCCAGATATCTGAAGGACAAACTACTGCCCAGGACAGAGGACCCGCTAAAATATTGGCTCCTCCAAAAGTCTGCCTACCCGCACCTTTTTATCGTTTCTACACAGTATCTCTCTACACCAGCATCCTCTGTCCCCTGTGAGAGGATCTTTTCCAAGGCTGGCGAGATCGTCAGCCAGAAAAGAAGCCGCTTGAAGTCAAGCACCATTGAACAAATTTTGTTTTTAAATAAAAACATGTAATAAAGTGTAGCACAAGCATTCACAACACAAGAACAACACATCCCCCAAGCACATTTCCCTTATGCACATATTCACTTTTTTTTGACACTGTAGCACAAGCACAATCTCACATATTCACAAAAGTACCTCTACAATGTTGCATTTTAATCTTTTCATATTATGTTACATCACAATCATAAGTCATAACCATAAGTGGTTTCCACTGAATTGCATAAAAACTTCTCACAAACTCAGTCACACCTCCAAAACACACGTTTCAAGTAATTACAGGTAATAACAGGACAGCACATTTAACATTTTATTAGTCAATTGACATTTTATAGTAACACTAATGTGTGAACAGTGATTCTTAGAATGAAGACACAACTGCTTAATAATGACTTTATTGCTTTTGTGTTGGAACTGGAATCAATGATGTGTGAATCACTTGGAGGTTCATTGCTGCTATAATTGCAGCTGACCACTAGATGTCACTGGTAGCGTCTTTCTTTGAAGCTTTGAAGCTTCGAATCTTTTTTCGGTACAATCAGAAAGAAGCCTCAAAAGCTTCATGAGGCTTCATTTGCCCATCTCTAGATGTAGCACTACAGCCCTGCTACTGAAGACTTGAAGTGGAAACATTCACAGCTGCTTTTACTGCTCCTTTCACTCACAAACACATCAAATCATTAACAGTAAAGACTCTGAATGAAACTTCAGGAGCTAGCTGCGGCTAACCGGCTGTATGTGTGTGAATGCTTTAGCTGACATTAGCTTAGCATCATTAGCAGATCAGTAGAAAGGAAACAAACCTCCTGGCAGCTTCGTTTCCGGTTTGATAACCAACTCCAGCTGTTTCCGGTGTTGGTCCATCTCTGGTGAACAAACAACCGTCGGTTTTTCTGCCGTTCTTTGGATTCAACTAACGGCTTCTCTCCGCTCTCTGCTCTCGGTGTTTAGGTCGGAAAATATCAAACTTCTTCTTCTTCTTTTTCTTTTTCTTCTTCTTCTTCTTCTTCTTCTTCTTCTTCTTCTTCTTCTTGGTTGGCAGGTTGCAACCATCATTTTCTTTGGTGCATACCGCCACCAACTGTATCGGAGTATGTAACACTACCATCTATGTCTTTTCCCATTAAAAGAAAGAGGGAATAAAATAAATGGGTAAATAAATAAAAAATGATATAACAAGAAATGATATATACTTTACCAGCCAGTCTCATTATCTCCTTTGTGTATCTCTCTCACTCCATCAATACATGTGCTACACTTTCTGTTTGTCCACATTCACACCCATCCGATCCACTTTGTCCTATTAAAAACAATGTTTTATCTGTATTCATTTATATTCATATAAATATAAATATAAATTATGTTTAATCCTGTGTGTCCTATTCTCATTCTTGTCAGCACTGTTTCCTCCCTTCTGTTTTTTCCTTTTTTTGCACTCACACTTTTTTGTATATTATAAAAATATCTTTCAGTGATGTCTCTGTCCCACATAGTTTGCCACTTTTTTATTACTTCTTTTTTTAAATATTGCTTTAACTTCTATTATAATATTATTATTTGTTGCTCTTTTGGCAGTTTTGTCAGCTCCCTCATTCCCTTTGATACCTACATGGGCAGGAACCCAGCAAAACATTACAGATAAGCCTGTTCTGTGTGATCTATATAAGCTTTTTAGTATTTCTAAGAGACAGCCTTGTCTGTTAGAGTTTAAATTCTGTATACTTAGAAGGGCTGCTAATGAATAAACACAGATCACTACTCTATCTGGTCAAGCATCTTCCACCCACTGAAAACCAGTAATGATTGCCATCATCTCTGTTGAATATACTAAATTTTGAGCTGGTAACCTTTTCACAATATTGATGTGCATTGATGGAATGTATACACCTGTTCCTACCTCTTCATTTTCATCTTTGGATCCATCTGTATATATGTCTAAATACCTGCAATGATTGTTTCATAGTCATTTTTTAAAATTTTGTCATGGGGACAGGGTTTTTAGAGAGTAGAGACTGACATGGCACAGTGATTACACCGGCTCTGGGAGTAAAGTGGAGGCAACATTTATGATCTATGATTTAAATTGATATTCAACACAATACCATGAACAAAGACTGTAAAACACCGACCTTCACAGCCCGAATCCTCCCACTGCTCTAGGTAAGCATTTAACGTATGTGCCAGTAGGCTATAATGCAAGTCATGGTGTAAGTGTGGCTATTATAATTTAATAAATAGTAATATATAATAATATGAAATATAATTAGCACAACAGAGCTTACGCGTTGTGTATATATGAATATATGAATTGGGTGGGATTACATACCACCATGACCGTGGTGTATGAGAAAGTGGAGAAATACCAGTCAGCTTCACGTTATTTACTAAGGAACTGTTCACAGGCTATCAAATGAATGAATGGTAATGGAACAGTGTAATCTTGCCCTGTGTCTTTGCACAGGGATGTCAAGGGCCCCGGTGCGTCACACCAGAAGCACCGTCCTTACATATGCCCCTGAATAGGTGACAACGTTTGGTTTCATGGTGGTGCTCCTTCTCTTGCCGCTGGAGCACAATCCTGCAATAAATGACAGCATGTTCCTGGATATCAATTGTCTTCTTATGAAAACTGTTTTTATGTTGCCTCTCTTTCTTAAACTTTTTTTTTTTGGCTTCTATTTGATAGTGCTGCTGGAGGTTGAAAGGCAATGGGAAAAGAGAGAGAGAGGGTGAGACACAGCGAGTGTCTCCCAACTGAAAGGAATTAATAAAGGCAACACTAGAACTGAAAGAGCTGCTTCATTCATTCTATATGATTCTTTTTTTTCTCTACTTGTTGAAAAGATGTCCAACCACAGTGATTCACAACACTTTAACACGACATTTTAACTTTTCATTTACTGACGTCTCCATGGCATCTGTCCCTGAGGACGGCCCAGGTTGAGATGAAAAGCTTCAGAAACAACTTATTTGGAACTTGTGCAGTGGTGGAAAGGAACTGAGTACATGAACTCAAGTATTGTACCTAAATACAATTTCGAGACACATTCACTTTACTGGAGTAATTCCATGTTATACTAATACTGCACTACATTTCAGAGGAATTTACTCGACTACATTTGATAACTTTAGTTACTTTACAGATTCTGATTGTTGATACAAAATATTATCAACAAATAAAATAGCATTTCTTGTTATAGATGAAGCTCCACAGCAGTGTACAAAGTAAAGCAAGTTATCAACTTCAAAAAGTTAAAGTGATACCTATTATAAATCATCAGTAATTACTCCTTGCAGCTTCGTTTCCGGTTTGATAACCACCTCCAGCTGTTTCCAGTGTCGGTCCATCTCTGATGAACAAACAATCATCGTTTTTTCTGCCGTTATTCGGATTCAACTAACGGCTTCTTCTTCTTCTGCTTCTTCTGCTTCTTCTTCTTCTTCTTCTGCATCAAATGCTTCTGTACAACCCTGTTTTGTGAAAATAATCCACCAGTTTATTTCTTTTAACCGGCTAATCCAGATTTAGAAGTGTGTGCGTATTATTATATTATTATTATTAAGACATTTTCCCCATCTGAAAGTTTCCTGAAGATAATCCTTCTGTGACTGGAGTATATTTTGCACTGGAGTACAACATGTTTACCTGTCTCACTTTCTCCACACTCATATTTGCCATCAGGATGTTTTTTCTAATCAGAAACAGCCCACTCCTCAGCCCACAGTGTCCAAGTCTCAGTCTTGAGATTACTACGTAGCGTGCCGCTGCCCTCTACACTTTGTTCTAAACTGTCATTTTAACAGCTTGTTATATTCATTTTTATATTTTTAGTTAATATTTATGAAAAAAATAAAGATGACAAAGTAAAACGTGTTCAACTGCCTCTGGAAAGCTTCCTCTTTTGTAATGTGTACTTGATACACTGGATGAGGATGTTTTACTCTCTGCGCCTCCACATTCACATTTTCCATCCATTCAGAGCCACATTTACAACCATATACTGAAGACAAGAATGGAGACTCCTCTGGTTATGGAAAACCTGGGAAATAGTGGGAAAATTTGGAAAACGTTATCTGATTTAGTTGTTTTAAATGACATTTCCTATGGATAACCTTCCACTTAATGTGACACGTTGGAGTGAATGTATTTTCTGTAGCTGTTGGTGTAACATGGCTTTAAGAAGCATCAACGGGTGACAACGTTTTGTTTCTTAGTTGCACTCCTTTTTCTACAGGTGGAGCATAATCTTGCAAGAAGTGACGGTGTGTTCTTAATAGTCAATCGTCAAACGGCCTCTTTTTCTTCTTCCTCGATCTTTTTTTAACGTTTTTGGGGGTTTCTATTTGATAGTTCTGCTGAAAGTTGATAGGCAATGGGAGAGAGAGAGAGAGAGAGAGAGAGAGAGAGGGAGAGATGAGACACATAGCAGGTGAACCTGAGCTGCTGCGGTGAAGACTTATAGCCTCTGTATAAAAACTGTCATTTAATCTTTGTAAAGTCCCTTGAGTGGCAGCTGTGGGCTGTAAATAAAGTAGCCTTGTCCTGGAAGAGGGAGAGTGAGTGTTAGTGTTTGTCACTGACACAGCAAGTGTTTCCCAAACTGAAAGGAATTAATAAAGGCAACACAACAACTGAAAGAGCTGCTTCATTCTTTCTATATGTGTTTATTATTCTGAATCAGTTCATTTGATTTCATTATAATTTGATTTTTATTAGTATTCTAGTTTATTGTTATTAGTTTAGTTTAGGTGTTTAACTTAGGCACGTTACAGGGCACCTGCAATTATATAGGTAGGCTGTCGGTAAGGGACCAGCATGCACCTGGGTGGGCAAATGTTGTTGTTTTTTTTTTTTACCAGAGCAGCAGAAGACCATGATTTTTCCCCATTCGCGTACACCACAACCTATGTGGTGTGGTGCATCAGTGGTCCTTTGATTCGTATTATTTGAAGTTTGATTCGAAACTTTTATTTGTTTGTCAAACGACTACTACATAAGTAAAAAACCTGCCCTTGGAGAAGTATAAAAACAGCCCTTGGATAAGTAAATAACCTGCCCTTGGGGAAGTAGAAACCCTGCTCTTGGACTGTAAGGAAATAAGCTTAAATACTGGACTTGTTGCACCGTTATGGACAAATGGAAATCAGAGATTGTTTAATCACATTTTGGACTCAGCCAGGGAGCACATACTGTTTCTGGCCCAGATCGACAAGACGTTCAACCTTCTTAAAGAAACTGGTATGTGATACAACTGTGAAGAGCTGTAATGGAAAACGACCAAACAAGTGGAGTTTGACTGACAGTATTTCACAATAAATGGAGTTCAAAGAGTGCATTGACTCGCTACATGTCTACTTTTACGCACAGCCAAGGTGCATCCATTCATTCATAAAAAGCCGACCGCTGTGTGTGTTTGTTTGATGAAGAGTTTCTGTTGGTCAGTAATCATTGTGTTTGGAACCTGCTCTTTTGTGCGTTTGGGGACTGGGATTGGTGTGTAAAAAAGGAAAAAAAATAACTAAAAGAATAAATCCTGCAGATAGTGCCTCCAATAGGCGTGTTTCAAAAATACCTGTGTCCTTAATATAGTGGCAGGATAAAGGAACATCCTCTGATCAACAGTCTGTTAACTCTTGAAATGTTTCACCTGCAGTCTTTCAGACCTGTGGCCATATTGGGGCCAGTAACAAAGATTTTTTTCTATTGTTGCAGTCAAAGTGAAGAGTCAGAGGAGTAACAGAACTGTGTAGATGTATGCTTTTTGGATCCTGGGAGCTCAGGAACATTTTGTACGGAGAACCAGGCCATAAAATTGAATGTGAGCAGTAAAAGGACTGGTATTCTGTTAAGAACAATTGGTCCAAAGAAGATTGTAAATGCTCATGTGTTGTCAGGGCTTGAAGTCTCTGGTCTGAATATGAATGACTTTATTGAGTTACCTGACGTTTTGATTCAAAACTAATCTCATCACTCAATATTCAACGACAAGAGGGTGTCATCAGTGGTCGTATCTCAAGGATGTTCAACTTCATGGCATTGATGAAGGTGTTGATCTGCTCATTGGAACTGATGCACCAAAGGTGATGGTGCCTTGGGAGCTCATAAACAGCCAGGAGGAGAAACCGTATGCTGTCAGAACCAGGGTGGGTTGGGTCATTAATGGTTCACTTGGTGGTGAAAGCAACAGGAATAAGAGTGACTTGCTGTGACATCGAACCGGATCTCTGTTGAATATCTTCAAGAAAAGCTGGTTAAACAGTTTAAGCATGATTTTAAGGAGGTCATCAGATTAACAGTTTGAAATGTCCAGAGAGGATCTCAAGTTAATGAATGTTATGAACAACACCACAAAGTTAATTGGACACCATTACAGCATTGACTTACCTTTAGGCAGGACATCCCTCTCTTGCCAAATAGGCTGAAGTTTATCTATGAGCCAAAGGAGGTTTGGCCTAAATTGGATGCTGATTTTGATAGTAAATTATGTTGTTGTGGATTTTAAAAGTGCCACAGATCACCTGCTCTGTTACTTTTCATCCTGGGCAAGACTAAAAAGGTCTGTTGCTTGGTTTCTGAAGGTCAAGACAACTCTTGTGTTATTGGGACAGAAGAGGAAGGAGTTGTATGCCTCTGCAGACCTCAGTAAGGACAAGCTGAAGCCACAAGAACCGGCAGTGAAAAAGAAAACTCAGAGCTTTAAGGCCACACTCAATGGACACATGTTGACTCCTGAAGATCTTGAGAAGTTAACTCAGTTATTCAGTATGCACAAGAACACAAGTTTAAAGCTGAAATTTCCTCACAGAAGAATTGCTGTAAAATGTTTCAAAGGGGAGTCCTCTGTACAGACTGGATCCGGTCATTGATAATGGAATCCTCAGAGTAGGTGGTCGGCTGGATAGGGCAGCATTACCAGCAGAGTCCAAACATCCAGTCATTTTGTCCAAAGATTTGCATGTATCCTTACTGATTCTGTGCTATATTCATCATCAAGTGGGACATGCGGGAAGAAATCACATGCTGTCCAGGCTGCAGCAGAGGTACTGGATCATCGATGCAAAGTCTGCTGCAAGGAAAGTGATATCTGACTGTGTTGTATGCAGACGCAACAGAGTAGTGTTGTTTTTGGCAGCATGTTTTACCTTTAGTCTAGTCTAGTTTTAGTCGACTAAAAGTCTGAGCATTTAAGTCTAGTTTTAGTCGACTAAAAGTCTGAGCATTTTAGTCTAGTTTTAGTCGACTAAAAGTCTGAGCATTTAAGTCTAGTTTTAGTCGACTAAAAGTCTGAGAGTTTTAGTCTAGTTTTAGTCGACTAAAAGTCTGAGAGTTTTAGTCAAGTTTTAGTCGACTAAAAGTCTGAGAGTTTTAGTTTAGTTTTAGTCGACTAAAAGTCTGAGAGTTTTAGTTTAGTTTTAGTCGACTAAAAGTCTGAGCATTTAAGTCTAGTTTTAGTCGACTAAAAGTCTGAGCATTTAAGTCTAGTTTTAGTCGACTAAAAGTCTGAGCATTTTAGTCTAGTTTTAGTCGACTAAAAGTCTGAGCATTTAAGTCTAGTTTTAGTCGACTAAAAGTCTGAGCATTTAAGTCTAGTTTTAGTCGACTAAAAGTCTGAGAGTTTTAGTCTAGTTTTAGTCGACTAAAAGTCTGAGCATTTAAGTCTAGTTTTAGTCGACTAAAAGTCTGAGCATTTAAGTCTAGTTTTAGTCGACTAAAAGTCTGAGCATTTTAGTCTAGTTTTAGTCGACTAAAAGTCTGAGAGTTTTAGTCTAGTTTTAGTCGACTAAAAGTCTGACAGTTTTAGTTTAGTTTTAGTCTAGTTTTAGTCAAAGAAAATTGTATATTAGTCTATTTTTAGTGATGCAATTATATTTAATCAATATAATAAAAGTACCTAGTAGTATTGACGAAACCAACATTTTCTTTGAGCCAAACCCATGCAGATATCTTAAGTTTACAGCATGTACAGATCTAGAATAAGTCATCCAATTTATGTTGATGCTAAATTAAGTTCAGTGTTATTTGCTCTGTGAAATACAAAACTAGTGAAAGTATTTGGCCAACAAGAGGCAGTTTAGTGCACCTATAGAGTGAGTCAGTAAGGTAGGAACTAAAAACACACTTTACACTCTCTCACAAATAAATACACATACACACGCTAGCCACGCGTGTGCGCGCACACACACAGACACACAGACACACGCGCTAGTCTCTCTCACACGCACGCACACACACACACGCTAGTCTCTCTCTCACAAACACACGCACCTCCAGTGGCTAACGTCTAACGCTAGCGTTAAAACCCGACACATTAACCGTAGCCTCATGTCGCATGAGCTTTCTAAAACAGAAAGTATCGTTACGTTACGTCTTGACTTACCTAGAGTTCACTATGGGATGCCCTGAGGTGCCTCTTAAGATCCGTGGTGTTTTTTCCTGTGATCTATTGGCTGAATTTATCTCTTTCTTTTTCCACAACACATTCCGTTTTGCTTTCCACGTCTATGTCATGAAAGTGTTTCTTCTTTTCCTCCTAAACACGACCCCCGGCTGGTGTCAGACTTTGTTCTCATGTTTCTTTAGTTTAGTTAACTCTAACGGTAATGCTAACTCACAGCAGCGGCAGCTTCAGAATCAAAATAATGCGCGTGTGGGGATTGAGGAAGTGACGTCGCCCAGACGCGAGACTGGGAGAAAACTACAAAATAATAATAATAATAACGTGACTAAACGAGACGAAACAACGTTATTTCGTCTCGTTTTCGTCAACGAAAATGAAGAGACATTTCGTTTTTATTCGTCAACGAAATTGCATAATATATATATCTTTGTCATCGTCACATGCCCAGCATTTTTGTTTCGTCTCGTCTAGTTTTCATCACGTGATAGAGGTTCGTTGACGAAGATATTTCGTCATCATTTTCGTTGACGAAAGCAACACTACAACTGAGGGAAACTTATTGAACAGCAGATGGCAGAACTTTTTTTGCAAAAGATGGATTTCTGAATACTTATGATGCAAGAGTCACAGAAATGGACAAGATCAAGGAGACATTTCATTCCTGGAGACATCGTCCTCATGCAGATGCTGCAGCTCCAAGAGGATCTTGGCTGATGGGGAAAGTGTTGGATGTGAGAGCAAATGCAAAGGGCCTGGCTCTCTCTCTCTCTCTCTCTCTCTCTCCCCCTCTCTCTCTTTCTATCTCTCTCTCTCTCTCTCTCTCTCTTTCTAATTCTCTCTCTCTCTCTCTCTCTCTCACTCTCTCACTCTCTCTCTCTTCAATTCAATTTAATTCAATGAAAATAGACAAATAAATATCTCTCTTATTATTATTTATTTTGAAGAGGACAGATTGGAAGTGTTGGCCATGTGAGTTTATCTGACTTGAGAGGAACGAAGAAATAAAGTACACTGTTCAGTGAATGGAGTGCACGTATCTTTAATTTCTTATTCTACCCAAGTATAGGCGACTATAACGGTCACAATAGTAAATAATAAAAAATAATAATCCAGCTTTAGTCAAACAACTGCACTCCGCTCCACTGTGTTCTGTTGATGTTTCTTAATGCTTCTGGAATGTAAGCCGTAATACATCAACTAGTGAGCTGATTGGAGACGAAACAGCCAATCTGTGTAGTGTTTAAAAGGATCTATTTCTTTAGGTGTAATCACTCCCCATGTACATTGTTTTCCCTATTGGTGGTTCGGCATGCGCAGTGATATTCTGTTCTACATTAAAACGTAAACTGAGTGAACTTCATCTCCGTTTGAGAACTATTCTTTATAATTATGTAGTCGTAAAGACACAACAAATTGGCGACGAGTATTCCATGAACCTAACGTGCAAATGGAGCCGACTGTATGGAATGACAAGTCAACCGGAGGAAAGGAGAGAAAGCAAGAGCAGCAGCACTAACGGAGGGGAAATGTGGATGCGTGAGTAACGTGCATAGTACACAGTAAGCTACGCAACTAAACAAGCTAAAGAGGTTCATCTGCAGACTGACAATGGCTTTCATTGGAAAAGTAGACGATTTTGACAGCGCAAATGAAGACTGGGATGCTTACATAGAGAGAGTGGAACTGTACTGTGATGCTGATGACGTGAAGGATGAGAAGAAAGTCTCCGTGCTCCTCAGTCTAATGGGAGCTAAAACGTACAATCTCCTACGCAACCTAGTTAGCCCTGATAAACCGTCTAGCAAGAAATTCGACGAAATTAATCAGATTTTGAGAAATCACTTGAACCCTATACCTCTGGTGATAGCTGAAAGATTCAGATTCCATAAAAGAAATCAGGCAAAGGATGAAAGCATTTCTGATTACATGGCTGAATTACGAAAACTTTCTCAATACTGTGACTTCAAGGAGGGACTTTCTGATGCATTAAGGGACAGGCTAGTATGTGGCATGCATTGCTCAAGCACACATAAGAGGCTACTGTTAGAAAAGGACTTGGCATTAGATAAAGCACTGACTATATCAATCTCAATGGAAACTGCAGCTAAGGATGCTTGAGAACTACAAACGAAAAGTATTGAAACTGAAATGCATAAGATGTCATTCAACAATGTGAAAAAGCAAAAATGCTACAGATGTGGAAAAACCTCCCATGATGCAAATGACTGTTGGTTCAAAGAAAAGACCTGCAGAAAATGTAATAGACAAGGCCACATAGAAAGAGCATGCAAAACAGATAAGAAGCACAGCCGAAAAGACAAATATGACAAAAACAAAAGTTTCAAGCGTAAAGCAAAACATGTACACAAAGTGACAGAATGTGAAAACTCAGACAGCACTGAAACTGACGGAGATGACCTGTCATGTCTAGAACTGCATAGCATAACCGAATCAGATAGGAAAATAATATGGATAGAAACGGAAGTGTCTGGAGTAAAGCTGAAAATGGAGCTGGACACAGGCTCTGCTTTGTCTGTAATATCTGAAGCGGACTATAAAAGACTGTTTTCCAAGCTACCATTAGAAAAGACTTCAGTGATGTTAAAGACATACACTGGCGAAAAGGTGTCTCCTAAAGGAAAACTGCAAGTGGATGTGACTTATGGTGACAAAACACACCAGTTGGAGCTCTATGTACTGAAAAGTGGAGGACCAGCTCTTTTTGGACGTGAGTGGTTGAGAAAAATCCAGCTTGATTGGCATACAATAAAAGCTCTCAACATATCACCAGGCCTGAAGAGTTCCACATGTAGCTCTAATCAAAGGATTTCACAGCTCTTAAAAGATCATGCAAATGTGTTCGAAAAAGGCATTGGCAAACTGAAACACATAAAAGCAAAAATTTAATTGGACGACAATGCAACACCAAGGTTCCACAAGGCGCGTCCAGTGCCGTACGCACTGCGTCCAAAAATAGATGCTGAATTTCAGAATCTGGAGACTTCTGGCATTCTTTCTAAAGTTGATTGGAGTGACTGGGCTACGCCAATCGTTCCAGTTATCAAGAAAGGGAAAAGTGGAGGTGTTCGCATATGCGGCGATTTCAAAGTGAGCATTAACCCGGTGCTGCGTACTGTGCAGTATCCCCTGCCACGAATTGAAGACATTTTCTCCTCATTAGCTGGAGGGGAGAAGTTTTCAAAAATTGATTTGTCACAAGCCTATCTCCAAATGGAGGTGGAGGAATCAAGTAGGAAGTTGTTAACTATCAACACGCATAAAGGACTGTACCAGTATAATCGTCTTGTGTTTGGCGTCGCATCAGCACCAGCCATTTGGCAAAGAGCAATGGATCAAGTGCTTCAAGATATACCGAGGACACAGTGTTATCTTGACGATATCATTGTGACAGGAAAGAATGACAAAGAACATCTTGAAAACCTCAGCAAGGTGCTCACAAGGCTTAGTGAGTATGGCCTACGAGCAAAGAGAGAGAAATGTGAGTTTTTCAAGAGCGAAATATCATATTGTGGTCACGTCATTGACAAACTTGGCTTACACAAATCCCAAGAGAAGTTCGAAGCAGTACTGAAAGCCCCTAGACCAGAAAACGTGTCACAGCTTAGATCGTACCTGGGCCTAGTAAACTATTACCACAAGTTTCTTCCAAACCTGGCTTCAGTGCTGCATCCACTGAACACCCTGCTACAGGTAGGAACCAAATGGGAATGGTCAGAAAGATGTGAGAAAGCATTCCAAGAAACAAAAAGACTGATCACCTCTGATGCACTCCTTACCCATTATGATCCATCACGCCCCATCCGCCTTGCATGCGATGCATCCCCGTATGGCATTGGCGCCGTGTTGTCACACAGTATGGATGATGGATCTGAGCGTCCAATTGCATTCGCTTCAAGGTCTCTGACGAGCGCTGAACGCAACTATGCACAGATCGGCAGAGAGGCCCTCAGCCTTGTGTGGGGCATAAAGAAGTTCCACCACTACCTCTATGGCCAGCGGTTCACATTAGTGACAGACCACCAGCCCCTTGTACCCTGTGATGTCAGCCACCCGACTACAACGGTGGGCACTGTTTTTGGGAGCGCACTCCTATGACATTGAGTTCAAGGGGACCAAGCAACACTGTAATGCTGATGGTTTGTCACGCCTCCCGCTACAAACTGAGGAAGAAAGGTCAACATCTCGAGATCCAGCAGAAGTGTTCCATACAGCACTGGTGGACCAGTTACCAGTAACGAATGCTGAGATTCAGAGAGAAACACGGAATGATCCAACGCTGTCGAAAGTGTATGACATCACGGTGCAAGGCTGGCCAGCCCACGGAAATGCCATGTTTCATGAGTTTTCTGTGAGACGTGATCACTCTCCGTTTGCCAGGGAACTCTGATGGGTGGATCACGTGTGGTGGTGCCTTCAAAGCTTTGCACTAGAGTGTTGGAGAACCTACATGAAGGTCACCTGGGTACAGTTAAAATGAAAAGTCTCGCCCGTAGTTACGTATGGTGGCCAGGGATTGATAAACAAATTGAAGATATCACCAAAACCTGTTCGGGATGCCACAACATTCAAAATGCACCCCCACAGGCACCTTTACACCCATGGGAGTGGCCATCTGCACCCTGGCAGAGAGTGCATATCGACTTTGCTGGGCCATTCATGAACTCCATGTTCCTCATTGCTGTGGACGCCCACTCAAAATGGCCAGAGGTTATACCAATGAAATCTACAACCTCAGAAAAGACTATTTCTGTACTGAGGAACATCTTTTCCAGGAATGGTCTCCCTGAGCAAATTGTGAGTGATAATGGTCCGCAGTATACTTCAGATGAGTTCAGGCTTTTTATGAAGAAGAATGGCATTAAACACTTCAAGTCAGCGCCACACCATCCAGCAACGAACGGACTAGCAGAACGGTTTGTCCAAACCTTTAAGAAGTCCATTAAAGCAATGGAAAAGGAGAACATCTCTCTTCAGCATAAAGTGGATAACTTCCTTTTTGTGTACCGTAACTCTGTTCATGCAACAACTAATCAAGCCCCGGCAATCCTCTTTATGAACAGACACCTGAGATCTCGTATTGACCTCCTGAAACCCAACTTACGGAGGGAAGTGCAGAATAAACAGTTCAAAACAATGTCAAGTGAGTCTGCAAGGAGTTTTGATGTCGGACAGCAAGTTTTGGCACGGGACTATCGTGAAAACAAGTGGACACCCGGGCGGATAGTCACGAAGAATGGACCACTGATGTACGAGGTGGACATTGGAGAACATACATGGAGACGTCGTGTTGATCAGCTATTGAACGCTCAGCCAAACAACACCACTGAGCAGCCTGAATCCAACAACCCCGCTACGGTGTGTTCGTCAAACCCATCTCCCACACCTGATCATGACACCCCCAGTACTGCGACACCTACAAAAAGAAATGTGCCTCCTGAAGAAAGCACTCCACAGATTCCAAGACGTTACCCTGACAGAATAAGGGAGCCACCTAAGAGACTGGACTTATAATGGACTGTCTTAGTTACAAGTGGCCATAACATAGTTATGGACTGAACTGTTAAAAAAAAAAAAAAAAAAAAAAAAAAAGGTTATTGTTGAAATTGTTGATGCACTGATATTGATCTGCAAGGCAGACTGTTTTGATATTTGTTGTATTGAAATGTGTCACAAAACTGAGTATGTTACTATATGCTTAGATATGGAGCACAAATCTAAAAGGGGAGGAGTGTAGTGTTTAAAAGGATCTATTTCTTTAGGTGTAATCACTCCCCATGTACATTGTTTTCCCTATTGGTGGTTCGGCATGCGCAGTGATATTCTGTTATACATTAAAAAGTAAACTGAGTGAACTTCATCTCCGTTTAAGAACTATACTTTATAATTATGTAGTCGTAAAGACACAACAATCTGAATTGAGCTTTTCTTGATCTCTGATTGTCAGGAAATGTGGCACGTTTGTGACGCTGTGCCAAGTTGAGCGAGCGCAAAGGCAAAGTTGAGCACGCACAGAAGGGTAAGATTGAGAATGCGCATGCACTGGTCTGCAGTGCAGTTAGAAAGAGAAAGTGAAACTAAGTGAGAGGGCTTAATAATGCACGTTAAAATGAATAAGAGCAAACATGCAAACACATGTGTTGAGTACAGAATATTTTTTTGCTTGCTCAACTGAGAATATGTGCTCCAAAATTTATTTTTCTTATATCTGGTACACGCTCCTCAAGTCAATGCAATGGCCTATGCCGATGATGTTAGTGTAATTATAAAGAAACAACTAGAGATGGATGTGTTAACGAATCATTTAAACCTGTATGAACTCGCTTCAGGAGCCAAACTGAACCATAATAAAACAGAAGGAGTCTGGATTGGATCAGAAAGTAACAGGAGAATTATTAACATTAAAGTAAACGATGAGATTAAAATATATTTTTAAATATGTCTGTATGTGTGTGTGTATATATATATATATATATATATATATATATATATATATATATATATATATATAACTTGTAAAATGCATAAACTTTAATAAAGTTCTTCATAAAAAATAAAAAAAAAGGAGGCGCTAAGCTTCACCGGAAAGTTCTCCGTGATAACATCCAGGGCATCACCAAACCCGCCATCTGCCGTCTGGCTCGCCGCGGCGGAGTGAAGCGTATCTCCGGTCTGATCTACGAGGAGACCCGCGGTGTGCTGAAGGTCTTCCTGGAGAACGTGATCCGTGATGCCGTCACCTACACCGAGCACGCCAAGAGGAAGACGGTGACCGCCATGGATGTGGTATACGCTCTGAAGAGGCAGGGCCGCACCCTGTACGGCTTCGGAGGTTAAACCAATGACAACCTGATGGGACAAAAGCCAACGACTCTTATAAGAGCCACACACTTGATCTGAAGACACGCTTCCTCTCCTCAGTCCCATCCAACTCTGTGACCTCTGGTTCTTCACTGAACACATTAGAAAGTCCCAACTGTGTTGACTCAAGGATCCAAATGAAACGGGTCATGATGATCACGTGACTAAAAGCCTGAAGTAAAAAACAACACAGATCCATTGTCTCACATTTCTGTTAGAAGTGTTGCTCCGTTGGGAAGAATACAATTTGTTCTGTTTTGTGAAAGATCCATTGGTCTCATTCATATTTGTTCTTATATAAACACATTTACATATATAGCATAAATATATACACACACACCTACACACCTAGGCCCTCATTTATCAAACGAACGTACGGCAGAAAAACGTGCGTACGACCTTTTCCTGGCAAACGTCGGCATTTATCAATTTGGACGTGAGCGGGAGCTACGATCAAATCTCACGTCTGGTCTGAGATCGTGTACGCACATTTCAGCCTGTGTATTTGCGGTGCAGCACATCAAAACCTGTCTGAAAATAATGAATAAACCTCAGCTGTCATTAAGCATAAGCAGTCACATATTAAGAACAGATAAAAACGGATTCTTAAAACGAATAAAAAAAATAAAAAATTGTGGTTGGAGCGATTTATTGTACTCATGAACGTCTGAAGGCACCATCCATGAATGATTACGCATTCATCAATCGCCAAAACTACCACTCGATAAAAGAAATGTACAGGTGATTTGTGATGCCAAGCTGTCGCTTTTAAATGTGGTGGCCAGGTGACCGGGGGGGGGGGGACATACTATTCTTTTATATTTCAAAACAGGCTACCCTCGATAAATTGCATTAAATCAAACAAGGTATCAGATGATTAACATCTTGGTATGGTTCTTCTAGGTGAAAAAGGTATTCTCTTACAGAATACCTAATAACCCCGCTGGCAAACACCGCTACAGAGCAAGTGCGCCGTATTCAGCACCCCTGCCGTGAAATGCACCCCCTCACATTATAGGTGATATTCTGGATCAGACGGCTGTTGTTTCCACCTAAAGGAGTAGTTTATATACCGCTAACCAACAACGGTCAGACCATTGGTTACTTACAGTCTTTAAACTATTTTAAAGAGTTTAAAATCACAAACTTGGATAATAGCGAACACAAAACAACACCCTTTTGTATGTTCTGTGGAAATATACTGCAGCCGTAATTACAAAATGAATGAAATGGATCTTTTGAGCAAGTTGAATGTATTTGACTTAGCGTTTCCTAAATATAATCCCAGCTTTTCTTGCAATTCATAGGTTTAAAAGTGTGCTTTTAATTGGGTTACACCTGTCCAACAATGCGCACAGGCGCACTCGGGTCACAGTGGAGCGCTGCCGTTATTATTTTCCATACAGCGTTTTGATGGGCCCCTTTTATTCCACTCTTAAGACTGAAAAAAAGCACATCTTATATCAGGATGCCGATCTGTGTGTCGGAAAAGTTTCTTTTCTAACCAGCGTTCTTCCTCTCCGTGTTTGACCTCAGTGGGCGAGGCCTCCGAACCAGGAATATTTAGGGGCGTAACATGTTAAAGACGATCGAATTCAGCCGCAGCATTTATCAAGGCCCGCTCATTCGTACGAATGTTTCATAAATCACACGTGGGTCCTTTCCTACGACCAATTCTGCGCTCAGATCTGCGCCCGTTTTCAGGCAAGATTGATAAATGAGGCCCCTAGTGATCAAAGCCCTTCTTCCTCCCTGTATTTAGTGAGCATCCTTATCTCTATACTGTCTTTTTAAATGGATAATGTGTGGACACTGCTTGAGTTTAACATGGAGACTGTTCCTCAATTTCACACCATAAACTGAGATTCAACTTTTTTTCATAGTGTCTGTATACTTGACGTTTTTAGATTTAGTTTTCCCCTGAAGTTATAGCCCCCCTCTCCATCATAGAACATTTTTTAATATCTAGAAAAAGATTATATCTACATTACCCGAAAGCTTTATTGATGTTCACAGGAGAAATTCAATTGTTGCAGCAGCACAAAGACGCAAACAGTTCACATGTATAAAGACAGTAAAGAAAAACTGTCAAGATCTGGTTCTGTCAGTGCCCTCCTCTCCATTGTCTTGTGTGTGTTTGTCTCCCTCTGTCTGCTTCTCCCTGCATGTGCTTCCCCCTGTCTGTCTGTAGGTCCGGTAGGCGTTCCTCCAAAGCTGCAGCCTGTTAGCTGATTACACCAACACCTTAAAAGCCCCAAGCTGGCAGCAGCTCCCCTTTCTCGTAGTGATTTTCACGCTCCCCGTTGTAAACTTACTAATCGTGTTTGTGTTCTGTTTTTCTCTCCGTAGTTTCCCGTGTTCCCGTCCGTCTAGCGATCTCCCGTCGTCTCCCCGTTCCTGTATTCCCGTGTTTGTTTAAGTTAGTCTTGTGTTTTGTTTATCTGTAGTGTGTCCACCTTTGTGTTATACCTGTACTGTTCATGACAGAACGGTCCGGCCATAACATGGACTCCATGGACATGGAAACCGAACCCCCAGGTTTTTCCGTGCGTCACGCGGTTTCTTCTCAGGGTTTACTCCTCGGTAAACATTCTCAGACGCTGCAAGGAATCCTGGAGACTCTCAGTCAGTTGACTGCCTGCGTCTCTCGTCTGGAATCGAGCCAGGTGAGACCTGTCCTTGTTGCTCCTGTGAATGCTGAGTCACCCGCTACTGCTGTGAGTACTCTCTTACCTCGTGAGCCCTATGTACCGGCACCAGAGCGTTACTGTGGAACGCTGGGTGAGTGTGGAATTTTCCTTTTCCAGTGCTCTCTAGTGTTCGGTCAGCACCCCGCACATATGCTAACGACTGCACCAAGATAGCATATGTGCTGGGGTTCTTGTCCGGTAGGGCTTGAGCCTGGGGAGCTGCGTTTTGGAACAATCCCCTGACTCGGCAGGCTTCGTTCCAACAGTTCTCCAGTGAGATCCTGTCTGTGTTCGATCATCCCGTCTCTAATAGCGATTCCAGCAATCGGTTGCTGGATTTACGTCAGGGCTCCGCTAGCGCTGCAGATTACTCCGTTGAGTTTCGCACGTTAGCGGCAGAATTAGGGTGGGATGATCGGGCTCTTCAGTGTATTTTTGTTAAGGGGCTTAATGAGGAGGTTAAAGACAGTTTAGTGGGTAGATCTGAAATTGCTAACCTTCAGGAACTCATTAACCTCGCAATTAAGATTGATAATCGTCTGCGTGAGAGACGCCGCAACAGACAGTCTGAGTTTCCCTTGACTCCTGTTTCCTCCGTTAGCTTTCCCGAGCGGATCCCTGTGACACCCGTAAGCCGCCGGGTTCCCTTATCCTCCGTCCCTGACCAAGAGGAACCCATGCAGCTCGGCCGTAGCCATCTGACCCCCGCGGAACGCGAACGGCGTTTCCGAAACCGTTTATGCATTTATTTAATTTCTAACTGTAGAAAGAGGATAAACTGTCAGACTCACCAGTCACAGGCGGGGTCCTGGTGAGTCGTTCAGTGGTTCCTAATAATCCCCGTCAACGCATAAATTTGGAAGTGGTATTGTCGTGTGAGGGCAGGGAGTATTCCCTTCAGGCACTCGTTGACTCAGGTGCCGACACGAACATTATTGATTGTGATTTTGTTTCCAGTAACGCCATTCCCGTGAGCCAGCTAGAGACCCCCTTAAGTGTCAACAGTCTCAGTGGGAGCGAACTCGCTCAGATCTCCGCAGAGACCTTGCCCTTAACAATGTCTCTGGCTGGTAACCACTCAGAGTCTATTGCGTTTCATGTCATGCCCTCCACCAATGCTCCAGTAGTCCTGGGACTCCCCTGGTTGATTACTCATAACCCGGTAATCGACTGGGTAACTGGTCGGATTGTGAGTTGGAGTAGTTTTTGTCATTCCTCCTGTCTACGCTCAGCTCCTCCTAGTGGTCCTCCTGTTCTCAATACCCCCGTACCTGATCCGCCTGATTTGACTTCCGTACCTCCCGTGTATCACGATCTGGCCGAGGTCTTTAGCAAAGCTAAGGCGCTTTCCTTACCTCCTCGCCGTCCTTACGACTGCCCCATTGAGCTTTTGCCGGGATCAACTTTTCCAACGAGTCGCCTATATAATCTGTCTGGTCCTGAACGGGAGTCAATGGCAACATATATAAATGACTCGCTCAAATCAGGGATCATCCGTCCCTTGTCTTCTCCACTGGGAGCAGGGTTTTTCTTTGTTGCTAAAAAGGATAAATCCCTACGGCCCTGCATAGATTACCGGGGACTTAATAATATCACCGTTAAAAATAAATACCCTCTACCGTTGATCAACTCCGCCTTTGAGCCGCTGCATGGCGCTACCGTTTTCTCCAAACTCGACCTCCGTAATGCTTATCACCTTGTGAGGGTGAGCGAGGGGTACGAGTGGAAGACGGCGTTCAATACACCACTGGGTCACTTTGAGTACCTCGTCATGCCTTTTGGCTTAACTAATGCCCCGGCAGTATTTCAGGCGTTAGTCAATGACGTTCTTCGGGACATGCTCAACCGCTCAGTTTTTGTGTATTTAGACGATATCCTGATCTTCTCTAAGGACTTGAATGAGCACGTGGTGCACGTTTGTCAGGTTCTTCAGCATCTTCAGGAGACCGTCTGTTCGTCAAAGCCGAGAAATGCGAGTTTCATGTTTCGTCCGTGGCATTTTTGGGGTATATTGTTGAGAGCGGACAGGTTAGGGCTGACCCTGCCATGGTCACGGCTGTGACTGAGTGGCCCACACCTACCTCTCGCAAACACCTTCAGAGGTTTCTGGGTTTCGGCAACTTCTACCGCCGGTTCATTCGCAACTACAGTCAGGTAGTTTCCCCGATGACCAGATTAACTTCTCCCTCCACTCCTTTTTTCTGGTCCCCTGCTGCTAACAGTGCATTCTTGGCCCTTAAGAAGCGTTTTTCTCCCCCCCCCCCCTGTTCTCGTGCAACCAGACACTGGTCTCCAATTCATAGTTGAGGTGGACGCTTCTGACCTTGGAGTGGGGGCAGTCTTGTCTCAGCGAGCGGTTTCCGACAATAAGATTCACCCTTGTGCTTTTTTCTCTAAAAAACTTTCCCCAGCAGAGAGAAGCTACGATGTCGGAAACCTTGAGCTATTAGCAGTCAAACTAGCGCTGGAGGAGTGGTGTCATTGGCTGGAGGGGGCGGAGGTTCCATTTGTGGTCTGGACAGACCATAAGAATTTGGCATACATCCAGACAGCCAAGAGACTCAATTCTCGTCAAGCCAGGTGGGCCCTGTTTTTCGGAAGATTTAACTTTACCTTGACCTACATTCCAGGAAGCAAGAATATCAAGCCTGATGCACTCTCGCGGCAGTTTGGACCTGCCGAGGAGGAGGAGTGCGGCGCAGAGAACATCCTCCCTTCGTCTTGTGTTATGGCAGCTTTAACCTGGGAGATCGAGGCCACGGTCAGGCAGGCGCAACGCTCACATCCTGATCCTGGTGGTGGACCACCGGGACGCCTGTTTGTTCCTTCCAGTGTTCGCTCTCAGGTACTCCAGTGGGGACACTCGTCTCGGCTCTCCTGTCATCCCTGAATCACCAGAGCTCTGAATCTCCTTCGTCGCCACTTCTGGTGGAACTCAATGGTACCAGATACCAAGCAGTTTGTTTTGGCCTGCACCCTCTGCGCTCGAGGGAAGGCTTCCCATCGACCTCCAGCTGGTCTTCTGCAACCTCTTCCAGTTCCTGGTCGACCATGGTCACACATCGCTCTGGATTTTGTTACCGGACTCCTCGTGGACCACGTATTCCGCCTCCACGGAATTCCTGCGGACATCGTCTCCGACCGTGGTCCTCAATTTACCTCCCGGGTCTGGAAGGCCTTCTGTCAAGCATTAGGGGCCATGGTCAGCTTATCCTCTGGTTTCCAGCCCCAGTCAAATGGTCAGACGGAGAGGGCGAACCAGGATCTGGAGACTGCTCTTCGTTGCATCTGTGCTCGCAACCCTTCTTCGTGGTCTTCGCAGCTTTCTTGGGTCGAGTACTCCCACAACTCCTTATCCAGCACCACTAAAGGTATGTCCCCCTTCGAGGCGTCTTTGGGTTACTTACCTCCTCTGTTCCCGACCCAGGAAGCAGAGATAGCCGTGCCATCCGTCCAGCACCATCTCCGCAGAGTGCGTCGGATTTGGAGGGAGACCCGCGGGGCGCTACTCCGTACGGCAGAGCAGAATCGGAGGATGGCGGATCGTCATCGCATCCCCGCACCCAAGTACCGACCTGGACAAAAGGTTTGGTTGAACTCTCGAGACATTCCCCTGAGTATCTCTTCAAAGAAGCTGGCTCCCTGGTTCATTGGTCCTTTCGAGGTCGAGGCCATCGTGAACCCCAGTTCTGTTCGTCTCAAGCTCCCTGCGTCCCTTAAGATCCACCCTACCTTCCATGTTTCTCAAATCAAGCCCGTCACCATCAGCACATTGTGCCCGCCTGCCGTCGCCCCACCACCCCCCGTACTGTGGACGGCCATCCGGCTTACATGGTCAGGGCAATCCTGGACATGCGACGGCGTGGACGGGGGTTTCAGTACCTCGTGGACTGGGAGTGCTATGGTCCAGAGGAGAGGAGCTGGATCTCAAGAGCTCTCATCCTGGATCCGTCCCTTCTACCGGGCTCACCCCGAAAGGCCTGGTAGAGCGCTCGTTGAGGGGGGGGGGGGGTACTGTCAAGATCTGGTTCTGTCAGTGCCCTCCTCTCCTTTGTCTTGTGTGTGTTTGTCTCCCTCTGTCTGCTTCTCCCTGCATGTGCTTCCCCCTGTCTGTCTGTAGGTCTGGTAGGCGTTCGTCCAAAGCTGCAGCCTGTTAGCTGATTACACCAACACCTTAAAAGCCTGAAGCTGGCAGGCATGCAGCGCCGGACTGTCGTCGACCCAACCTTGGTAAAACTATTCCCCCCGGACTGGCATCCCCTTTCTCGTAGTGATTTTCACGCTCCCCGTTGTAAACTTACTAATCGTGTTTGTGTTCTGTTTTTCTCTCCGTAGTTTCCCGTGTTCCCGTCCGTCTCCCGATCTCCCGTCGTCTCCCCGTTCCTGTATTCCCGTGTTCGTTTAAGTAAGTCTTGTGTTTGTTTATCTGTAGTGTTTTTGCGTTTGTTCCGTTTGTTTCATTAAACGTTTTATTTGTAACTTTATTTTGTCCGTGTCTGCATCTGAGTCCACCTTTGTGTTATACCTGTACCGTTCATGACAAAAACACAAGAGAAACTCACAATAGAAACTATAGAAGAAGTCAGAGAAAAAATATTACAATGTAAAGTAAGTTACAAGGTACTAATGTGATGAACAATAAAAACAGGATTATAACAAAGAATATCAAAGATACGGTATAGTATGGGTATAATGTAATAAAGTGTAGCCACAGTTAATAATTAATTAATAATTACAGATAAATGAATATGTTTAAAATAGTCACATGTATAGTATCATATATGAAACAATCAACACTGATTATGCAATAAAACATCAATAATAATCCAATTATGTGAACACTCAGACATATATTAATATCTGTGACATATGAAGTGTCTGTTCTTCTCTTCAAGACCTAAAGTGATTTCTAAAGTCAAACTGAAAAGTTGTTTTTTTCGGTGTGTTGCTTAAAGTCCCAAGTGTCATATCTGCACGTGTCGTCTGGATTATCATCACTCTCATGTTATGGAGCCTTTCACCTCCTGGATCTACAGGAAGACTCCTTTGTTAACCACATGTTCTCATCATTTCCATACACGGACTTCATATTACAGCCTGTTGTGATAAATGCTGTTCAAAGGTCAGGAATATGAGGCTCTGAAGCTTCACTGTGAACCTCACAAATATGAAAGGACACTAAAGAGGCAGGAAGACACGATGACACCAAGAAAGAAAGAAGAAGCAAAAAGGAAAGAACAAAGGAAAAGAATGGGAGAAGGGCTGCCGACTTTGGCACCGCCCTACGGCAGCGGGCGGTGCCACAATTTGCGTGGGACTTTATGTGTCCCGGAACGCGTTCTGACCGACTTTACGTGTGCTGGAACGCATGCTGGAACGCATGCCGGAACGCGTTCTGACCGACTTTCAGACATGCTTTTGGGCGCGTGTTAAGGACACGTTAAGTATTCCTCTAGGACAGTTGCATATTAAACAGTCAGATGCTAATGATTTCCTCCCTTCGATTTTCTCAGCCAATAGATTTGAACTGCTTTCCACCAATCGTATGTCAGGGAAAACAGACCACATCAGTCGATGCCAGATCTCCTTTGGGCAGATCTTTGTTTCAAATACTAGTCCCTTTTCCATAAACTAATCAACGAACATAAAAACCACCACAAATTCCTCTTCTCCACAATTGACCTTTTAACAAACAAAAATTTTAATAGATCCTCCAAAACACCAACTGACGCCCTTTGTGAGGAAATAAAATCAATGACATCAGATCGAGTCTTTTACCCCAACAGATTTCCAATGCTGACACACCTGGATCATTGATTTTACCCGAGGAAACACTGGAGAGTTTTGCCCTGTTTGATGCGGGGACACTTGGTCATGTCCTCTCCCAAGTCCACAACCTGCCTATTAGATCCAATTCCCACACCGTTTTTCAAAACAGTTTGTGGATTCTTTGAGGATCAGCTTTTATACATGGTGAATTGCTCTCTTCAGACGGGGTTCTTCCCCGCCTCCTTTAAAACGGCGGTGGTGAAGCCCCTTCTGAAGAAGAGCAATTTAGATCCCAACATCTTTAATAATTATCGGCATGTATCCAACTTACCGTTTTTTAAGTAAAATTTTGGAAAAACTTGTTTTCAATCAAGTAAATTACTTTTTAATTGCAAACAACATTTTTGAGAAGTGTCAGTCTGGTTTCAGGGCGAACCACAGTACAGAGACAGCCCTTCTCTGTACAGTTCTTAACTGGTTAATTTCTTACCTCACAGATCGACACTTCTTTGTAAGTATGGATACATGTTCCTCAGAAACCCACAAAATAAAGTGTGGTGTTCCCTAAGGGTCCATTTTAGGTCCAACTCTTTACATGCTTCCCCTTGGGGACGTCATCAGGAGGCACGGCATCAGCTTTCATAGTTATGCTGACGATACGCAACTATATATCGCCATGTCTCCTGATGACACAGGACCTCGTCATATAGACTACTGTAATGCCCTGCTCTCTGGCCTTCCCAAAAAGAGCATTTCGAATCTACAATTATTACAAAACTCAGCTGCACGACTGCTGACAAGGATCAGAGGGCTGGAGCACATAACACCAGTTTTAAAGTCGCTGCATTGGCTCCCCGTGCGTTTCAGGATTGATTTTAAAGTTCTTATACTAGTTTTTAAGTGTCTTAACGGTCTTGGGCCCTCTTACCTATCTGATTTGCTTTTACCTTATCGGCCGCCGCGGACCCTGAGGTCCTCCGGCATCGGCCTTTTAACCATACCACAGGTAAGTTCAAAAAAGCACGGGGTGGCGGCTTTTAGTTGTTATGGGCCCCGACTATGGAACAGCCTGCCAGAGAGCCTCAGGGTCTCAGGGCGGAGACTGCTGAGGTTTTTAAAAAGAGGCTTAAGACCCATCTTTTTAACCAGGCTTTTAGTTAATTGATTTCTTTTAGGAAGTGCTAATCAGAGCACGTTTTATCCTTTTTTACTGTTTTAATCTCTGTGTTTTAGCCTTCATGCTTTTATTTATTTTTATGGCCTCATGTCTTATGCTTTTATGCTTTTATTTTCTATTTCATGTTTTAGCCTCTATGCTTTTATGGTTTTATGTTTTAGTCCCTCGTGTTTTTAGCCTCCATATTTTACCTTTGCTGTTTTAGGCAACAGTTTTTAATCTCCAGTGTTTCCTCAGGGGGCCTGCCTGTTTGGGAGTTGTCTCTGGTCTGGCCGCGGGGGGTGCTGTCCCGTGGACAGTTCCGGCCCGGGCAGCTAGAGGGCTCTGCACTTTGGTGCGGAGGCTCCTGTCTGCCTGGGGCGGGGTGGTCTCTGTAGCGGTGCTCCCTGTGACCTTGGACTGGGACCTCTCCCAGTGTGGTTGGCCCCCCAAAGGTAGCTTCCTCTAGACTCCTCTGTACCTCAGGTCTCGCTGCCCGGCCATGTCTCTGTAGTGACAGCTAGTGTTTGCGTAGGTGTGAGTGTGTGTGTCTGTGTGTCTGTGTGTCAGCGTGGCTGTGTGTGTTTATGTGAATGTGTGAATGAACGTATATACATTTGTGTATGTCTCTGTGCATGATTGTGGGAGGGTTGCGTTTTTTTAACTTTCTTCTCCTGATTTTATTTGATGTTTTTTTTTCTGTACATCTCTGTAAGGTACTTTGCGATACTTTTCTGTATGAAAAGCGCCATATAAATAAAGGTTGATTTGATTTGATTTGAAATACTACTACTACAGACTACTACAGGACTACTTATTTATGGTGTTTGTTAGGTGTTTAGTGTGCTTGAAAAAAATCACATATCTAACATTTGTGGACATTTTGTGTTGTGTTTAAAGATATTTAAAAGATATTTTTGCTTTTTATGTCTTCTTGACAGCAGTAGAGTAAGAGTGTCAGTTTGTGATGCAGTTCCCTATTGAGGTGCAGCTTCAAATCCCACTTTATGCATCATTCTTCCACGCTGTCTGTTATGCTGGTAATAATATAATACATAACCCAATAAGGCTGAATTTGGCTTTAAGTATTAACATACATTTACATAGCCTGAAGATGGCGACATAAGACCAAGATGCACCTTTAAGAACATACAGAGTCTACAAGAGAGAATAAACAATGTGGACCTATTTGAAATATGCTGTAATTGTGTGCCCAGATAAAAAGAAATTCCCAGCACACTGTAGCAGGAAATATAGGCCTATATGTGCATCGGGAGACCACTGATGTCCATAAAAATATGGAAAAAAACGTACAGTAAACATCAAACATTCAATTTATTGAAATGTAACAGTCATAATGTTAAAAGTTTAAATCTTAAAATGTTCAAAGTTTCCCTTTAAAAAATAATAAGAAATATGTGGAAAGAGGTTTGAATCCTCGACATTTGACATTATTATGGGTAATTAGTGTTTTTTAAACAAGAAATGTGAATATCACCTTGATCTTGTCTCGTCTTCTCTTTTGATTATGGTAGATATGAGTTACAGAGAGGTGTGTGCTAGTGTTTTCTATACATTATTTTCTTAAGTATTTGAACAAAAAACCTGACTGCAGTATGTGGACTAAAATACTAAAGTAAAACACAACTTGACATAATTACAGCATTATAAGTCCTTGATATACTTGGATGGATATTTAATTCAGTTATTAAAATGACACATAGTTGTAAATGAATGAATCGTGTTGTTAATTAAACAGTCTTAACAGGGGAGAACATCTATCTGGCTGGACCACAAATGATGAAGGGCAGCTGTCTCAACAATGGGCAGAAGTGCACAAACAAACCTGCAAATTACAAACCTGTGCCAACCAATGCAGTGAGGAAGAGCCCCCCTGCACACCTGACAGACTCAGATGTAGATGATGTTGATTTAAAAAATGAGGGCCGTTCATAAATGACCCTCTGTGCATTATGTTGTTCAGTGACATTTTAACATTTCTTCAGTTCTCCTCTGTTATGCCACCTGTGATTTGGCTTGTGCTGAAGTCATAATGCCTTGTTACTCTGTTATATGTTCTGCTTCACACAAGATGATTGTACAGAGTGTATACATCCGTATATATATATAAAGAGAAATATAATATATAACATATATATATATATATTGGAGAGTTGACCTCTCCTGTGGAATCAACTCCCAAGTGTTGTTTAGGAAGGAAGACACTGTCCCCATATTTAAGAGTATGCTCAAAACTTTCCTTTCTGATAAAGCATATAGTTAGTGCCTCTTCCTGCTTTGCTACAATGCGGACGCTTTTCTGCTTGCTCTCGCCTTTGCTTGCATTTTTTTTTCATCTCATTTTGTCGGAGATGTCTTCTTGCCCTGCACCAGACGGGATGATGATCCCATAATTTAGTGTCATGTTAAAGTTGTCTTGTTATGCTGCTTTTGGTCAGTAATTATGTCCTGTGTCTGTTAACAGTCTGCTGTGCTGTCAATGGCGTCTGAGTTTCCATTTATCTATCTATCTATCTATCTATCTATCTATCTATCTATCTATCTATCTATCTATCTATCTATCTATCTATCTATCTATCTATCTATCTATCTATTTACCTATCTATCTATCTATCTATCTATCTATCTATCTATCTATCTATCTACCTATCTATCTATCTATCTATCTATCTATCTATCTATCTATCTATCTATCTATCTATCTAGACATATATATGCTTCTCTTTCTCTCTCTCTTTTATATATATTTACTATATATATAACATATAAAAAGATATATACATAAATATTATATGAGAAGAGATAAAATATATTATATATATATTATATCTCTATATATATATATATATATATTATATATAAAAAGAGAGATATAATATACAATATATATGTATGTATGCATGTATATATATTATATATATATAAAAAGAGAGATATAATATATATGTATGTATGTATATATATATTATATATATAAAAAGAGAGATAAAAAAAAAAAAATATATATATATATATATATAAAGAGAAATATAATATATAACATATATATATATTGGAGAGTTGACCTCTCCTGTGGAATCAACTCCCAAGTGTTGTTCAGGAAGGAAGACACTGTCCCCATATTTAATTACGCTCAAAACTTGCAGTGAGATAACAGAGGCATTTTTCAATATTTTTACGACTTCCTCAACGCTAGGCAGGGAGGCCTACCATTCAAGATAAGCCTGAGCCTGTGCTATAGTGCTAAAGGTAATCAGCAGAAGATGCCTCCCTTCTCTACGGAAGATTACCACAAACTACTACAGAAGATTTTACTGCTGGAAACAAAAAATAATCGGTTAGAAGTATACATAGAAGTGAATGGATATTGTGACAACAATACCACCCTTTAATGCCATAGACTCTAAGGGAAACAGTGAAAGATCTAAAGCCAACCACCTGCTGTCTTGATGCTTTACCTACCAACTTCTTAAGAATGTTTTTGACTGCCTATCAACAGACGTATTGCAAATAGTTAATAACTCTATTCATCTGGCAATTTCCCAAAGGCCTTCAAAACTGCAGTCATTAAACCTCTTCTAAAAAAGCGGAGCCTAGATGCCTCTATTATCAACAACTACAGACCAATTTCAAATCTACCATTCATAAGTAAAATAATTGAGAAAGTTGTACTCCAACAACTAAATCACTTCTTGGCTTCTACTGGCTGCCACAACAACCTCCAGTCAGGATTTCAACCTTTTCATAGCACCGAGACGGCCCTTATTAAAGTTATAAATGACATCCGTCTTAACACAGACTCTGGCAAAACTTCAGTATTAATGCTATTGGACCTCAGTGCTGCATTTGACACTGTCGAAAACTCAATACTTTTGGACAGGTTGGAAAACTGGGTGGGGCTCTCAGGCACAGTCTTAAACTGGTTCAAGTCATATCTACAAGATAGGAACTATTTTGTTTCCATTGGCAACTTTGTATCAGAACAAACCAACGTAACGTGTGGAGTCCCCCAAGGTTCAATCTTGGGGCAGACTTTATTTAACATCTATATGCTCCCACTAGGACAAATCATGCAAAATAATAACATTGACCACCATTGCTATGCCGATGACACCCAAATCTATGTAGCGCTATCACCAAATGACTACCGCCCCATAGATCGTCTGTGCCAGTGCATTGAGCAAGTCAAACACCGGATGTGCAAAAATTTCCTTCAACTAAATGAGGATAAAACTGAGATAATTGTTTTTGGTGCTAAGAAATAAAGGTTTAAAGTCATCCAACACCTTCAATCACTGTCCCTGAAAACCTCAAATAAAGCCAGAAATCTTGGGGTTATTATGGATTCTGATTTACATTTCGACAGTCGGCCTACTATCACCTTAAAAATGTAAGAGACTTAGAGGGCTCATGTCAGCTCAAGACTTAGAAAAACTTGTCCATGCCTTTATTACCAGTAGGCTAGACTACTGTAACTGTCTCCTTGCAGGTCTTCCCAGAAAAACTGTCAGGCAGTTACAGCTTGTTCAGAACGCTGCTGCTAGAGTTTTAACAAAGACCATAAAAATGTGAGCACATTACACCAATTCTTAAATCATTACACTGGCTTTCTGTACGTCAGAGAATGGATTTCAAAATCCTCCTGCTCACATATAAATCACTACATGGTCTAGGGCCGAAGTATATCACTGATATGCTCCCACTACATAAGCCTTCTAGATCACTAAGATCCTCTGAGGCCAATCTGTTAGTGGTTCGCAGAGTAAACTCAAATCAAGGGAAAGCATCTTTCAGTCATTATGCAACAAACAGCTGGAATAAACTTCCTGAAGATCTGAGACAATCACCCACTCTGACCACTTTTAAAACTAGACTGAAAACCTTTATGTTCACCTAGGCTTTCTGCTAAATCTTTCCACTTTTAACGTCCACACTGTTTTTATTATTGTCTATGTTTTTATCCTCTTTGTCTTTCTGTAATGCATTTTAATTCATGACATGTTGTCCTGTGAAGCACTTTGAGTCTGCCTTGTGTATGAAAAGTGCTATACAAATAAAGTTGCCTTGCCTTGCCTTGCCTTAGGGCTCCCTAGCCCTTAGCTATGTTGTTATTGGCATTCAGTTTCTCTTTGAGCCTGCATGTGCGTGGCCTAAGCTGATTTTGTGTAATGATGCTGCTATAGGCCTAGTCTGCCGGGGGATAATCCTTTTCCTGATACTCTGAGCTTCTCTCCTCTCTGTCTGTATTATTCATGTCTCATCAATGCATGTCACTAATTAAACTTCTTCCCCGGAGTTGTTTGTGCTTTGTCATCTCTCAGGTCTCTGCTGATCGTGGTGGTGCCTTCTGCCGTGGTCCTGCATGACGCTGCCTGCTGCTATTATCACTGTTACTCATATATACTATCACTAGTTTTATAAATTATTATATTTGTAGCCATAAAAACATCATTGGTGATAAATCTCATTTTATCACAGCTGTTGTTACCACTACTCATCATTGATCATATTTATGACCTCTGATCATGCTCAAAACGCGTGCCCAAACGCGCTCCGGAACGCGTGCCTGAACGTGCTCCGGAACGTGCTCCGGAACGCGCTCCAGAACGCGCGCCCGAACGCGATGTCATGTGAACCAATCATATCAGGGCAAAGAGACTTTCCGGCTTCCTTCAGTCACTATTCCTCTGGATTATGAAGAGACAGCATCTCAGGTCGACTCGAGTTCGCTCTGTGGAGATTTATAAAGTTATTAAGGTAAGTTATTTGCATTAAATAGTTATTTTATGATGAATTAATTAACAGTGAACTGACTACTTGTTGTGATATTTTGTCTCGTTGCATAGGAGTTAGCATAGTGGCTAAATTGATAAACATTTGGCCAAATGTAGTCCTGCGACATTGTACATCACACTCTTCTCCACTCAGTACTCAGTACTCAGTACTCTGGAGTGGTTTTTCTTTATGAAGGCCTGTAATAGTGGAGGGGTTAGTCCATTCAATACCTTCAAAATGAGGCAGGCATCCAAAAAAGTATGTATTCATTAGGCAGAATGGTTAATTCCAGAGTAGTATTGTATTATAATTATTGATAAGTTAATGTAATTCAAGATTCAAGATTCAAGATGCTTTATTTATCCCGAGGGAAATTATTTTGCAACAGTTTCAATACAAAGGTGGGAAAGGATCAGAGTAACAATAAGCATAAACATAAATCAAATCAAAATAAAACTGACATCAGATAAATCAAGCAATGAACTAAGTGTGACAGAGTGACAGAGTGCAACAGACATCGTGGTTAAGCGTAGGTATATACAATATACAACAATACGCACTGTTCAGTTTAGCAGCAGATAGAAATGAAATAAGTACAAACTAAATAAGCGAGAAGGAGCAATAAGTTATAAGTGTTAAAAATGTAGCAGCATTTCCTACAGAACTAATTGACAGTATGGCACAGTGGAGTGTAGCAGCATTTCGTACTGAAGTAAGTTACAGTAAGTTACAGTAAACCACAGTGAAATGTAGCAGCATGTCCTAAAGCACAGTAAGTGTAGCAGCAGATAGTTACAGTACCATTAATAAATAAATAAAGTGATGTAGTGGTGATATAAAGTGACAGTGTAAAGTGTAGCAGCATTACTTACTGAAGTAAGTGACAGTACAACTGAATAAAGTGGTGCAGTGATGGTATAAAGTGACAAAGTGACATTTTCAGGATACAGTGTCTCCACTGTTCCTTACCTGACCAGGGGGAGATGATTTATAAATTTAGATGGCCGCCGGAAGAAAAGACTTCCTCTGGCGTTCAGTATTACACCGGGAGAGAATGAGTCTGTGGCTGAAGGTGCTTCTGCTGGAGGTCAGCAGCTGGTGGAGAGGGTGAGAGTTGTTGTCCAGGATGCTGTGCAGTTTAGACAGCATCCGCCTCTCAGACACGCCACCAAAGCGTCCAGTGTGACCCCCAGGACGGAGCCAGCCTTCCTGATGATCTTACTGATCCTCTTTGCGTCTGCTGCCCTCAGTCTGCTGCCCCAGCACACAACAGCAAAGAAGATGGCACTGGCTACCACCGACTGATAGACCATCCTCAGCATGGTGTTTAAAACATTGAATGACCGGAGCCTCCTCAGGAAATAGAGACGACTCTGGCCCTTCTTGTAAACAGCCTCATTGTTCTTGGACCAGTCCAGTTTGTTGTCCAGGTATACTCCAAGGTATTTGTAATCCTGGACAACATCCACAGTCACGCCGTTGATGGAGATGGGTGTAGGGGAAAATTTACTCCTGCGGAAATCCAACACTAGCTCCTTAGTCTTGGTGGCGTTTAGAATCAGGTGATTAGCTGCACACCAGTCGACGAAGGAGTCCACAACGCCCCTGTACTCCTCCTCCTTCCCCTCACTGACACAGCCAACAATTGCAGAATCGTCAGCAAACTTCTGCAGGTGGCAGGACTCAGAGAGGAGCTGAAAGTCTGAGGTGTACAGGGTGAACAGAAATGGGGAAAGAACAGTGCCCTGTGGAGCTCCAGTGCTGCTGACACCAATGTCAGACACTCCGTCCTGCAGTCTGACATACTGTGGTCGACCCGTCAAGTAATCCGTAATCCAGGAAACCAGGGGAAGGTCCACCTGCATCGCCGTCAGCTTCCTTCCCAGAGGAGCAGGCCGGATGGTGTTGAACGCACTGGAGAAGTCCATAAACAAGATTCTCACTGTGGTCCCCGCTCTGTCCAGGTGGGCGCAGGCATGGTTTAACAGGAAGATGATAGCGTGGCGGTAGTAGCTCAGTCCATAGGTGACTTGGCTGGGAACTGTAGGGTCGCTGGTTCAAGTCCTTGTGTGGACCATGTAAGGAGCGTGGACTGGTGGCTGGAGAGGTGCCAGTTCATCTCCTGGGCACTGCCGAGGTGCTGTTGAGCAAGGCACCGAACCCCCAACTGCTCGGGGCGCTGGTCACTGGCAGCCCCCTCACTCTAACATCTCTCCTTAATTGCATGTATAGGTCCTGGTTGTGCATGTGTGTATTTCGGGCCTTTGTGTGTAACATGTATAATAATAAGAGTGAAGAAATTGAATTTCCCCGTGGGGATAAATAAAGTGATTCTTCTTCTTCTTCTTCTCCTCCACACCTAGTCTCGGCTAGTAGGCAAACTGTAGAGGGTCCAGTGATGAGCTGACCAGGAGCCGAAGAAGTGAAAGAACCAGCCTCTCCAGGGACTTCATCAGGTGCGACGTCAGCGCCACCGGTCTGTAGTCTTCGGAGGTGCTGTGACGCACCTTCTTTGGTACTGGTACCAGGCAGGATGTCTTCCACAGCACAGGGACCTTCTCGAGACTCAGGCTGAGGTTATAGATGTACTGCAGGACTCCACACAGCTGGATCGCACATGTTTTGAGGACCCTCGGGCTGACACCGTCGGGACCTGCTGCCTTGCCTGGGCGGAGTCTGCACAGCTCCTTCCTCACCGGCTCTGCAGTGAAGGTCTGTCTGCTGTGTGTGTTGGTGGGGGTGGAGAGAGGTGATGGCGGGGGGGAGGTGACAGGTAGGCAAAATCAGGAAGAAATTGAGGGGGAGGTGTCAGCAGATTAAAATGGAATTACTAATGTACAAGTACCTCAAAATTGTACCTAAGGTAATGTAGTGAATGTACCTTCCACCACTGCAACAACAAATCTCAGGGCTTTTCATACTGTCATGCTGTGTATGCTACAATACTGTCACTTTATTTATTTATTTATTATTTTTTGCAGGTAAAGGTAAATCAGTGGATCTTTCAGTTCAGTTGCAGTGACAGTTTGGACAAACTGTAAGTAAAATACACATGCACCATATACGTTTATATTTTTTTAGGCAATGTAGAAAGGTATCTTTTTTTGAAAATAAACTTAAAATAGAAGAAGAAATAAGCTTTGATACCTGAGGTGATCCAAATGTTAAGACCATTCATAGTGTGTTACTTGTGTCACATGATGACTGGGCTCCCTCACACTACTTACCAAGTTCTTTGAACTTCTTTGAACTGTAGTTTAAAGGGTTTCACCCACAGAGGTCAAGTAGAAGTCAAACAGTCCTCAACACAGCAGGTCAGGAAAAATGGGAAGGCAGACATGTAATCAAGTTCCAGACAAATACAGTGAGAATATGCAGACAGTAAGGGTACGTCCACACGATCAAAAACAACCTTTTTTTCTACATCATTGTTAAAAAGGTTTCCGTACACACAGCCTGGATTAAATCGGTGCTGTAACTGCCACAGAAATACACCAAAACAGAGAAGAAGAGACGAGGAGACGCTGTGGAGAATCCAAACACCGGAGAGTTTCTCTCCAAATCTGGAGACTTCCCAAATCCTCCTCCATCCAAGAGACAAATGTGTCCCTGTTTCTGGTGTTAGTGGAGACTTTGGTGCTGTTCTGGACTCTGATGCACAGATCACTCTGCAGTTAGTGTCCTCACTGAGCAGAGAATGCTGCTGGGAGCCCCTTCCCCGTCCCAAAGCACTCACAGGTGCCACTTTCTCACTACATTTAGAGACTTTTCACACCTTCTTAGAGCTTGATTTATGAAAAAGAGACTAGAGAGCAGTTTAGCTCCTTATTCAGAGCATCAGGGAAAAGGGAGAAATCTGTGGTCGGCCAAATAATTCCCAGTCCCAGTTCAGTAACAGTCTATGGGTCCGTCTTTCCCCTCTCATGCAGCAGCACTGTTGTTGGTATGTGCGCCGCGGGGTTGGAGGTCGGAGGTGGGATGATGACAGCATCGTTCAACATAGTCTGTGGTTTCGCCGGCTGCCTGTGGATGGTCGGCCAAAACAATACTAAAGTTGTGCGGTTAGAGGAAAACACATCTTTGTGTGCATGGGCCCTAAAAGTGCTGGGCCTAAGATTCAAACCTCCCTCTTTCCTGAGTCCCATTGAGCCCTGATCTTTCAACATGTGTTACACAAAACAGTGCCTGTCTATAACCTATTGAAAGACAAAATTGTTTTCTTCATTAAAGGGAAAATGCACAAACACGGCTTCTTCCCTGGGAAAGTCAATGTAGTCTTTCCCACTGGCCCGCTCGGATATCTCCACCAGGATCCAGCCAAACTGCTGAAGGACAACCCGTCACTGCAGGACAGGTCTGCTGCGTTGAAGGAGGAGCAGGTCAGGGATAATGCTCGGATTGTGATTGTCATGAGAGGGGATGATGCCTCAGACAAAACAGAAATGATGGGAGAGTACATCCTACAGTTTGAAAATACAAGGGGAAAACTTTCTGCTGGCTCTGATCTAGAACCAGCAAAAAGAAGAGGCTGCAGGAGTATTCATAGCTAAGTAACACAGCAAGGACAGCCTCCTGGCATTTCTGAGTTATGCCATCAGCTTTAAAAATATCCAGTCTCTTCTCCGCTACGAGTCAGAGATGCCAGTTGTGACAGCAGCAGCATCATAGGATAACCAGCTGATTGGTTTTTGCATTCATGCTAAAGACACCTGGAGACAGTTTTGGGACTGTAGGGATGATGGCTATGCTGCTTTCATACTCAAGAAAAGCTGTGTTTAGGGAACCAAGATGCAGAACGCGCAGCAGTACCTGAAGAGAAAGCTGCAGTCAGCCTACGGCTCCTTACCTGCTCCTGCCAGAGCCGTGGGTGAGTCTTGTTTTGCATTTGTTTTGACAAACGGATTTGCATGTTACTGTCAGAGAACACCAGAAGAAACACTACATTGCCAAAATAAACAGGTGAAGTAAAAGATGGATAATTTGTTCCTTTACTAACACCCACTTTTGTACATTGCCAAATTATAAATGACTGACAGGACTGTTTCTGTCATAGGACCATCTGCTACACTGTCCACTGCGCCGCAGACGAAGGCTTCAGAAGTAGATGGTAAATGCATTATACACATTTCTGTTCCATTTAAACTTTTCTGTCATAATCACTTTGCTTCTTTACATTCAAACCTAATTGATTGCTTTTTGTTGTCTGTCCCTCCCTGCAGAAACAGCTCTGCCAGCTGTGAAGATAGCTGCCCCCCTTCCCAAGGAGCTGATGTTTCTATTGCCGAAAACAGCAGGACCCCCGCCAACAGAGACAGCCATCACACTTCCAGGTGAGTGTTATTTTATCTGTATTCGCATTTAAAATATTAGTGTAGTATCCAATGTACTGTTGTCATTTGTAATTTTATATTCTGCCTTTATCTTCCTGTTAGTAATACAATGTTTGATATTATATGTAGAGCCATCTGCAGCACCCACTTAACCTCTGCTGACACAAAGTGCAAAGAGATCTCAAAGTAAGTATTTAAAGAAGCATTTATGCAAATCCAATTTCTTAATTTGGCCACTAGATGGAGCCAGTGGTGGAGCATATCAGATATAACCCCCCCCCCCCTTTTGCATATTTCAGCTTATTTTATGCTATCACTGCTATATTTGCAATAATAGTCCTTTGAATAAGGTATGAAAATCACTCACCTTTCGGCAAAATTTATATTTTGAAAAGCAAAATGGGTGACCTACGTTAAGATAAAAAAAGGTTGGGGGGGGGGGGGGGGGTTCTCTCTTTCCAAACACTAGGAATCGTCCTCAGCATCATCAGGAGTAACATTCAAGGAGGTTGTTATTGAGTAAAAAAAAGAAGAAAGCTTTACCATGTGGATTTATAAACCTCCAAGGGTCCAAAATCCCCGACTGTGATGTCTTTCACAGTCTGTCTGGTCGAATGTGTCGGCATATTTAGGTGGTATATCCGTTGAACGAGACGAATATTAATATTGTCCTGAAGCGTAAAAAGTTGCAGGAGTGAGACTCAACTCGTGTCTACTCCATCTCAGCCAAAGCGGAATTCCAATTATTACTACTTGTTTTGATCAGCTGTTGTGCTGTTGCATTTTGAGGCCTATTACTACTATTTACATTGATAAAATAAAGACAATACATGCACTCTTTATTATCGGGCTGCTCCAATAAGTCTGTTAAGAGTCTTCAGTTGGTCCAAAATGCTGCAGCTCGTGTACTAACTAAAACAAATCGAAGAGAACATATTTCTCCTGTATTAGCTTCTTTGCACTGGCTACCTGTAAAATCTAGAATAGCATTTAAAATCCTTCTCCTTGACTACAAAGCTCTTATTGGTCAGGCTCTGTTGTATCTTAAAGAGCTCATAGTACCGTATCACCCGACTAGATCGCTGCGCTCTGAGAATGCAGGGCTAATGGTCGTTCCTAAAGTCTCCAAAAGTAGAAATGGGAGGCAGAGCCTTCAGCTACCAAGCTCCTCTCCTGTGGAACAAACTCCCAAGTGTTTTTCAGGAGGCAGACACTGTCCCCATATTTAAAAGTACGCTCAAAACTTTCCTTTCTGATAAAGCACATGTTGTTATTGGCATTTAATTTCTCTTTGAGCCTGCATGTGCGGGGCCTAAGCTGATTTTGTTCTGCTTAATTCTGCTGCTATAAGCCTAGTCTGCCCGGGGATAAAACTTTTCCTGATACTCCTAGCTTTTCTCCTCTCTGTCTGTATCATTCATGTCTTATTATCAATGCATTCGATTCTCTGGCCAAACTCCCGCTCCATTTTCCCCTCACTCGTGAACATGATCCCGAGGTAGATTTTTATCCCACACGGGGAAATTGAATTTTTTCACTCCTATTATTATACATGTTACACACACACAGGCCCGAAATACACACATGTACAACCAGGACCCATACATGCAATTAATTGAATTAAGAGATGTTAGGGCAAGGGGGCTGCCTGTGACCAGCGCCCCGAGCAGTTGGGGGTTCGGTGCCTTGCTCAACAGCACCTCGGCAGTGCCCAGGAGATGAACTGGCATCTCTCCAGCCACCAGTCCACGCTCCATACATGGCCCACACAAGGACTTGAACCAGCGACCCTACGGTTCCCAGCCAAGTCACCTATGGACTGAGCTACTGCCGCCCCTACTTGAACGCCTTCACTTGTGGTAAGGACTCATTCCCTACCTGGAATAAGCAATCCACCGGTTTCCTGCTGAGAGCCGTGGCCTCAGATTTAGAGGTGCTGATCCTCATCCCAGCCGCTTCACACTCGGCTGCGAACCGATCCAGTGAGTGCTGAAGGCCAGTGACCGATGATGCCATCAGGACCACATCATCTGCAAAAAGCAGAGACGAGATCCCCAGCCCACTGAACTGCAACCCCTCCCCACCACGACTACGTCTTGATATCCTGTCCATGAAAATCACAAACAGGATTGGTGACAAAGCGCACCCCTGGCGGGGGCCAACCCCCACCGGGAACGAATCCGACTTACTGCCGAGGATCCGGACACAGCTCTCGCTTTGGGTGTACATAGATTGGATGGCCCACAGAGGTGACCCCCTCACCCCATACTTCCGCAGCACCTCCCACAGTATCTCCCGAGGGACCCGGTCATATGCCTTCTCCAGATCCACAAAACACATGTAGACTGGATGAGCATACTCCCAGGCCCCCTCCAGGATCCTTGCGAGAGTGAAGAGCTGGTCCGTTGTTCCACGTCCAGGACGGAATCCACATTGTTCCTCTTCAATCTGAGGTTCGACTATAGGACAAACCCTCCTTTCCAGCATCTTGGAGTAGACTTCACCAGGGAGGCTGAGTAGTGTGATACCCCTGTAATTGGCACACACCCTCTGGTCCCTCTTTTTAAAAAGATGAACCACCACCACGGTCTGCCACTCCCTTGGCACTGTCCCAGACTTCCACGCAATGTTGAAGAGACGTGTCAACCAAGACAGCCCCTCCAAACCCAAGGCTTTCAGCATTTCTGGACGAATCTCATCAACCCCTAGGGCTTTGCCACTGTGGAGTTGTTTGACTACCTCAGTGACTTCCGCCGGGGATATTGACAATGACTCCCCATCCGCCTCCAGCTCTGCCTCTACAAAAGAGGGCGTGTTAGTCAGATTAAGGAGTTCCTCAAAGTGCTCCTTCCACCGCCCAATTACCTCATCAGCTGAGGTCACCAGCGTCCCGTCCTTACTGTAAACAGCTTGGACGGTTCCCCGTTTCCCCCTCCTGAGATGTCAAATGGTTTTCCAGAAGCACCTTGGTGCCGCCAGAAAGTCCTTCTCCATGATTTCTCCGAACTCCTCCCACACCCGCTGCTTTGCCTCTGACACAGCAGAGGCTGCAGCCCTTCTGGCCTGTCGGTACCTTGCAACTGCCTCCGGAGTCTTCTGGGATAGCATATCCCGGAAGGCCTCCTTCTTCAGTCGAACAGCTTCCCTGACCACTGGTGTCCATCACGGTGTTCGAGGGTTACCGCCCCTTGAGGCACCTAAGACCTTGAGGCCACAGCTCACCGCTGCAGCTTCAGCAATGGAAGCTTTGAACAGGGGCCTCCTCCAGACGTTCCCAGTTCACCCGCACTACTCGTTTGGGTTTTCCTGGTCTGTCCAGAATCTTCCCCCATCTTCTGATCCAACTCATCACCAGATGGTGATCAGTTGACAGCTCTGCCCCTCTCTTCACCCGAGTGTCCAAAACATACGGCCTCAGATCAGATGATACGATCACAAAATCGATCATCGACCTTTGGCCTAGGGTGCTCTGGTATCACGTACACTTATGAGGATCCTTATGTTCAAACATGGTGTTAGTTATAGATAATCCGTGACAATCACAGAAGTCTAATAACTGACGACCACTCGGATTTAGATCAGAGAGGCCGTTCCTCCCAATCACGCCTCTCCAGGTGTCTCCATCATGTCCCACGTTGGCGTTGAAGTCTCCCAGCAGAACTAACACTCGGCTCCAGACAACACAGCCCACAGGTTCACAGGGACACACAAACCTCTCCACCAGGATATGGTGATGGTTCCCGGAGAGGAATATGTCTTTAATGTAGGCTGCTTTTTGACTTCCACTCTTCTGCACCGCCCCTCCACATGCAATAAGGAACCTGGATGGACAAGGGCCCTCGATGCTTCAAGAACCTGGAAAAAATCCCCTCTGCCCTCCTGAAATGTCTTTAAACTAAATATCCCCTGTTTTAAGTTACATAGTATTTTTTATTTATATTTTATTCAAACCTTTCTGAAAAAAAAATTTAATGTCTGTAATTAAAGTAAGTAAAATAGCCTATTCACCTGCAGTGTCCAGAGATGAGCACTAGAGTTGAGACTTGGACTCATGTCGCAGCACGACTCGAGTCCGAGCCTCAACTCGAGTCCCCCTTAAGTCCCACACAAATGAGACTTCAGACTCGACTCGGACTCGAGATTTGAGACTAGTGCACAATCTTTTTGTTTACATAGTGTTTGGAGCATGAACATCAGGAGCAGAAAGTCATTCTATAGACAGTTCATTGCAGGTTTGTAGTACATGTGTGGAAGAGGCTGCACATTGCTCTCTGGTTAAAAGGCTCAAGAATGTAACTCTTAAAGAGGGCAAGTTGATTCCCTGCAAGATCAACCTGTGTTTGAGCAGTGAGCATCTTGTGAGAGTGTTCATCTTTGCTTTCCTACCTTTTTTGGATTGTTGTGAATATTACAAAGCACATCAAACACTTCCTCAAACACAAAGCAACATTGTGGCCACTGAGGATGCAGCAGTGTGGTGACAAGATCATTACTCGCCAGCTGTTCAGCCCAGGAGTGAATTGAGCAGTGTTTAGGGTGAAGTAAATGCATTTTTTAGTGTATCAGTTAGAACAAGTTCATTTATGTTGCGGAAACTGAACATCCAACGAGCCGGTTATATTGCATGGCAAAGTAAACAGCATTACGACGAGGAAGGGATGGGATGGGATGGGATGGGACCCATGCGTGCAGAGCACAATGGATTAGCAGTCCATCGCCTCAAGCACACGGCCACCTCCTCCTCCTCTCCTTGCTTTCTAACAGTAAGTGTCGGACCCAGGTGCGAAAAGTGTGGAATGGGGGGGAGCGTCAAAACGGGCGTGGCTACACATTAGTCTCGGGGAATTAGCTCAAATGGTAGAGCGCTTGCTTTGCATGTGAGAGGTAGCGGGATCATCGCCCGCATTCTCCACCATACTTTACTATGAGTTCAGTAATAACTAGTGTGGTGTGATGTTGGATGGACCGAGTGACTTTCTCTGGGTTGACTCGTATGACTTCCTGAAATCAAGCCACCGGTCCGCAGAGCTTATTCCTTGTAGTATGAACCCTTGACAAGAAGCAAGTCCTGACATAGGCTGGAGTTTCACTTTCACACATGGTAGCACACAACAGGATATAGTCTGTGTCAGTAGTGTTCTTACTGACTAAAAATATTGTTTGGTTTCAGCGAGGGGTGGTGTTGGTTCGAGCATGCAGCAGGCAGGACATGGCCACAAGCAACTAAGCCTATTGCCGTTCCTTGAATTTAACTGACCATTAGAGGGTGGGTCCTTAGATACAGAAGTTCCCAAATCCCGTCCTTTCTCCATTAGACAGTTCATTGCAGGTTTGTAGTACATGTGTGGAAGAGGCTGCACATTGCTCTCTGGTTAAAAGGCTCAAGAATGTAACTCTTAAAGAGGGCAAGTTGATTCCCTGCAAGACCAACCTGTGTTTGAGCAGTGAGCATCTTGTGAGAGTGTTCATCCTTGCTTTCCTACCTTTTTTGGATTGTTGTGAATATTACAAAGCACATCAAACACTTCCTTAAACACAAAGCAACATTGTGGCCACTGAGGATGCAGCAGTGTGGTGACGAGATCATTACTCATCAGCTGTTCAGCCCAGGCGTGAATTGAGCAGTGTTTAGGGTGACGTAAATGCATTTTTTAGTGTATCAGTTAGAACAAGAGCATTTATGTTACGGAAACTGAACAACCAACGAGCTAGTTATATTGCAGGGCAAAGTAAACAGCATTGCGACGAGGATGGGATGGGATCGGTTGGGATAGGATGGGATCGAATGGGATGGGACCCATGCGTGCAGAGCACAATGGATTAGCAGTCCAACGCCTCAAGCACACGGCCACCTCCTCCTCCTCTCCTTGCTTTCTAACAGTAAGTGTCGGACCCAGGTGCCAAAAGTGTGGAATGAGGGGAGGGGGGAAGCGTCGAAATGGGCGTGGCTACACATAAGTCTCGGGGCATTAGCTCAAATGGTAGAGCGCTTGCTTTGCATGTGAGAGGTAGCGAGATCAACGCCCTCATTCTCCACAATGTTTACTATGAGTTCGGTAAAAACTAGTGTGATGCGGTGTCGGATGGACCGAGTGATTTCCTCTGGATCGACACATATGACTTCCAGCAATCAAGCCATCAGTTGGCAGAGCTGGTTCCATGTACTATGAACCCTGGACAAGAATCAACTACGGACATAGGGTGGAGTTTCACTTTCACACATGGTAGCACACAACAGGAGACAGTCTGTGTCAGATGCGTGCTCACTGACTAAGAATATTGTTTGGTTTTTCAGCGAGGGGTGATGTTGGTGCATTCAGCAGGCAGGACATGGCCACAAGCAACTAAGCCTATTGCCGTTCCTTGAATTTAACTGACCATTAGAGGGTGGGACCTTGATACAGAAGTTCCCAAATCCCGTCCTTTCTCCATTTAGACAGTTTATTGCAGGTTTGTAGTGCATGTGTTGAAGAGGCTGCACATTGCTCTCTGGTTAGAAGGCAAGTTGATTCCCCGCAAGATCAACCTGTGTTTGAGCAGTGAGCATCTTATGAGAGTGTTCATCTTTCCTTCCCTACCTTTTTTGGATTATTGTGAAGATTACAAAGTACATCAAAGACTTCTTCAAACACAAAGCAACATCGTGGCCTCTGAGGATGCAGCAGTGTGGTGACGAGATCATTACTCGTCTGCTGTTCAGCCCAGGAGTGAATTGAGCAGTGTGTTAAGGGTGAAGTTAATGCATTTTTCAGTGTATCAGTTGGAACAAGAGCATTTATTTTGCGGAAACTGATCTTCCAAAGAGCCAGTTACATTGCGGGGCAAAGTAAGCAGCTATACGACGAGGATGGGATTCGGAATGCGTGCAGAGCACAATGGATTAGCAGTCCATCGCCTTAACCACTCGGCCACCTCGTCCTCTTCTCCTTGCTTTCTAACAGTAAGTGTCGGACCCAGGTGTGAAAAATGCGGAATGGGGGGAGAGGAGAAGCGTCCAAAGAGGCGGGGCTACACAGTACACATCGGGGAATTAGCTCAAATGGAAGAGCGCTCGCTTTGCATGTGAGAGGTAGAGGGATCAACGCCCTCATTCTCCACAATGCTTTACTATGAGTTGGGTAAAAACTAGTGTGATGCGGTGTCGGATGGACCGAGTGATTTCCTCTGGATCGACACATATGACTTCCAGCATCAAGCCATCAGTTGGCAGAGCTGATTCCATGTACTATGAACCCTGGACAAGAATCAAGTCTGGACATAGGGTGGAGTGTCTCTTTCACACATGGTAGCACACAACAGGAGATAGTCTGTGTCAGATGCGTGCTCACTGACTAAGAATATTGTTTGGTTTTTCAGCGAGGGGTGATGTTGGTGCGGGCAGGACATGGCCACAAGCAACTAAGCCTCTTGCCGTTCCTTGAATTTAACTGACCATTAGAGGATGGGTCCTTAGAAACAGAAGTTCCCAAATCCCGTCCTTTCTCCATTTAGACAGTTCATTGCAGGTTTGTAGTGCATGTGTTGAAGAGGCTGCACATTGCTCTCTGGTTAGAAGGCAAGTTGATTCCCCGCAAGATCAACCTGTGTTTGAGCAGTGAGAGTGTTCATCTTTCCTTCCCTACCTTTTATGGATTATTGTGAAGATTACAAAGTACATCAAAGACTTCCTCAAACACAAAGCAACATCGTAGCCTCTGAGGATGCAGCAGTGTGGTGACGAGAGCATTACTTGTCTGCTGTTCAGCCCAGGAGTGAATTGAGCAGTGTGTTTAGGGTGAAGTTATTTGCATTTTTCAGTGCATCAGTATGTTGCGGAAACTGATCTTCCAATGAGCCAGTTACATTGCGGGGCAAAGTAAGCAGCTATACGACGAGGATGGGATTCGGACCCATGCGTGCAGAGCACAATGGATTAGCAGTCCATCGCCTTAACCACTCGACACATATGACTTCCAGCAAACAAGCCATCAGTTGGCAGAGCTGATTCCATGTACTATGAACCCTGGACAAGAATCAAGTCTGGACATAGGGTGGAGTGTCTCTTTCACACATGGTAGCACACAACAGGAGATAGTCTGTGTCAGATGCGTGCTCACTGACTAAGAATATTGTTTGGTTTTTCAGCGAGGGGTGATGTTGGTGCATTCAGCAGGCAGGACATGGCCACAAGCAACTAAGCCTCTTGCCGTTCCTTGAATTTAACTGACCATTAGAGGGTGGGTCCTTAGATACAGAAGTTCCCAAATCCCGTCCTTTCTCCATTTAGACAGTTCATTGCAGGTTTGTAGTGCATGAGTTGAAGAGGCTGCACATTGCTCTCTGGTTAGAAGGCAAGTTGATTCCCCGCAAGATCAACCTGTGTTTGAGCAGTGAGCGTGTTCATCTTTCCTTCCCTACCTTTTTTGGATTATTGTGAAGATTACAAAGTACATAAAAGACTTCCTCAACCACAAAGCAACATCGTGGCCTCTGAGGATGCAGCAGTGTGGTGACGAGAGCATTACTCGTCTGCTGTTCAGCCCAGGAGTGAATTGAGCAGGGTGAAGTTAATGCATTTTTCAGTGCATCAGTATGTTGCGGAAACTGATCTTCCAATGAGCCAGTTACATTGCGAGGCAAAGTGAGCAGCTATACGACGAGGATGGGATTAAGACCCATGCGTGCAGAGCACAATGGATTAGCAGTCCATCACCTTAACCACTCGGCCGCCTTGTCCTCTTCTCCTTGCCTTCTAACAGTAAGTGTCGGACCCAGGTGTGAAAAGTGCGGAATGGGGGGAGAGGAGAAGCGTCGAAAGGGGCGGGGCTACACAGTACACATCGGGGAATTAGCTCAAATGGTAGAGCGCTCGCTTTGCATGTGAGAGGTAGAGGGATCAACGCCCTCATTCTCCACAATGCTTTACTATTAGTTCAGTGAAAACTAGTGTGATGCGGTGTCGGATGGACCGAGTGATTTCCTCTGGTTCGACACATATGACTTCCAGCAATCAAGCCATCAGTTGGCAGAGCTGATTCCATGTACTATGAACCCTGGACAAGAATCAAGTCTGGACATAGGGTGGAGTGTCTCTTTCACACATGGTAGCACACAACAGGAGATAGTCTGTGTCAGATGCGTGCTCACTGACTAAGAATATTGTTTGGTTTTTCAGCGAGGGGTGATGTTGGTGCATTCAAAAGGCAGGACATGGCCACAAGCAACTAAGCCTCTTGCCGTTCCTTGAATTTAACTGACCATTAGAGGATGGGTCCTTAGATACAGAAGTTCCCAAATCCCGTCCTTTCTCCATTTAGACAGTTCATTGCAGGTTTGTAGTGCATAAGTTGAAGAGGCTGCACATTGCTCTCTGGTCAGAAGGCAAGTTGATTCCCCGCAAGATCAACCTGTGTTTGAGCAGTGAGCGTGTTCATCTTTCCTTCCCTACCTTTTTTGGATTATTGTGAAGATTACAAAGTACATCAAAGACTTCCTCAAACACAAAGCAACATCGTGGCCTCTGAGGATGCAGCAGTGTGGTGACGAGATCATTACTCGTTTTCTGTTCAGCCCAGGAGTGAATTGAGCAGTGAAGTTAATGCATTTTTCAGTGCATCAGTATGTTGCTGAAACTGATATTCCAATGAGCCAGTTACATTGCGGGGCAAAGTGAGCAGCTATACGACAGGGATGGGATTCAGACCCATGCGTGCAGAGCACAATGGATTAGCAGTCCATCGCCTTAACCACTCGGCCACCTCATCCTCTTCTCCTTGCTTTCTAACAGTAAGTGTCGGACCCAGGTGCGAAAAGCGCGGAATGGGGGGAGAGGAGAAGCGTCGAAAGGGGCGGGGCTACACAGTACACGTCGGGGAATTAGCTCAAATGGTAGAGCGCTCGCTTTGCATGTGAGAGGTAGAGGGATCAACGCCCTCATTCTCCACAATGCTTTACTATGAGTTCGGTAAAAAATAGTGTGATGCGGTGTCGGATGGACCGAGTGATTTCCTCTGGTTCGACACATATGACTTCCAGCAATCAAGCCATCAGTTGGCAGAGCTGATTCCATGTACTATGAACCCTGGACAAGAATCAAGTCTGGACATAGGGTGGAGTGTCTCTTTCACACATGGTAGCACACAACAGGAGATAGTCTGTGTCAGATGCGTGCTCACTGACTAAGAATATTGTTTGGTTTTTCAGCGAGGGGTGATGTTGGTGCATTCAGCAGGCAGGACATGGCCACAAGCAACTAAGCCTCTTGCCGTTCCTTGAATTTAACTGACCATTAGAGGGTGGGTCCTTAGATACAGAAGTTCCCAAATCCCGTCCTTTCTCCATTTAGACAGTTCATTGCAGGTTTGTAGTGCATAAGTTGAAGAGGCTGCACATTGCTCTCTGGTCAGAAGGCAAGTTGATTCCCCGCAAGATCAACCTGTGTTTGAGCAGTGAGCGTGTTCATCTTTCCTTCCCTACCTTTTTTGGATTAAAGTGAAGATTACAAAGTACATCAAAGACTTCCTCAAACACAAAGCAACATCGTGGCCTCTGAGGATGCAGCAGTGTGGTGACGAGATCATTACTCGTCTGCTGTTCAGCCCAGAAGTGAATTGAGCAGGGTGAAGGTAATGCATTTTTCAGTGCATCAGTATGTTGCGGAAACTGATCTTCCAATGAGCCAGTTACATTGCGGGGCAAAGTAAGCATCTATACGACGAGGATGGGATTTGGACCCATGCGTGGATAAGCAGTCCATCGCCTTAACCACTCGGCCACCTCGTCCTCTTCTTCTGGATCGACACATATGACTTCCAGCAATCAAGCCATCAGTTGGCAGAGCTGATTCCATGTACTATGAACCCTGGACAAGAATCAATTCTGGACATAGGATGGAGTGTCTCTTTCACACATGGTAGCACACAACAGGAGATAGTCTGTGTCAGATGCGTGCTCACTGACTAAGAATATTGTTTGGTTTTTCAGCGAGGGGTGATGTTGGTGCATTCAGCAGGCAGGACATGGCCACAAGCAACTAAGCCTCTTGCCAACCTTGAATTTAACTGACCATTAGAGGGTGGGTCCTTAGATACAGAAGTTCCCAAATCCCGTCCTTTCTCCATTTAGACAGTTCATTGCAGGTTTGTAGTGCATGTGTTGAAGAGGCTGCACATTGCTCTCTGGTTAGAAGGCAAGTTGATTCCCCGCAAGATCAACCTGTGTTTGAGCAGTGAGCGTGTTCATCTTACCTTCCCTACCTTTTTTGGATTATTGTGAAGATTACAAAGTACATCAAAGACTTCCTCAAACACAAAGCAACATCGTGGCCTCTGAGGATGCAGCAGTGTGGTGACGAGAGCATTACTCGTCTGCTGTTCAGCCCAGGAGTGAATTGAGCAGGGTGAAGTTAATGCATTTTTCAGTGCATCAGTATGTTGCGGAAACTGATCTTCCAATGAGCCAGTTACATTGCGGGGCAAAGTGAGCAGCTATACGACGATGATGGGATTCAGACCCATGCGTGCAGAGCACAATGGATTAGCAGTCCATCACCTTAACCACTCGGCCACCTCGTCCTCTTCTCCTTGCCTTCTAACAGTAAGTGTCGGACCCAGGTGTGAAAAGTGCGGAATGGGGGGAGAGGAGAAGCGTCCAAAGAGGCGGGGCTACACAGTACACATTGGGGAATTAGCTCAAATGGTAGAGCGCTCACTTTGCATGTCAGAGGTAGAGGGATCAACGCCCTCATTCTCCACAATGCTTTACTATGAGTTGGGTAAAAACTAGTGTGATGCGGTGTCGGATGGACCGAGTGATTTCCTCTGGATCGACACATATGACTTCCAGCATCAAGCCATCAGTTGGCAGAGCTGATTCCATGTACTATGAACCCTGGACAAGAATCAAGTCTGGACATAGGGTGGAGTGTCTCTTTCACACATGGTAGCACACAACAGGAGATAGTCTGTGTCAGATGCGTGCTCACTGACTAAGAATATTGTTTGGTTTTTCAGCGAGGGGTGATGTTGGTGCGGGCAGGACATGGCCACAAGCAACTAAGCCTCTTGCCGTTCCTTGAATTTAACTGACCATTAGAGGATGGGTCCTTAGAAACAGAAGTTCCCAAATCCCGTCCTTTCTCCATTTAGACAGTTCATTGCAGGTTTGTAGTGCATGTGTTGAAGAGGCTGCACATTGCTCTCTGGTTAGAAGGCAAGTTGATTCCCCGCAAGATCAACCTGTGTTTGAGCAGTGAGAGTGTTCATCTTTCCTTCCCTACCTTTTTTGGATTATTGTGAAGATTACAAAGTACATCAAAGACTTCCTCAAACACAAAGCAACATCGTAGCCTCTGAGGATGCAGCAGTGTGGTGACGAGAGCATTACTTGTCTGCTGTTCAGCCCAGGAGTGAATTGAGCAGTGTGTTTAGGGTGAAGTTATTTGCATTTTTCAGTGCATCAGTATGTTGCGGAAACTGATCTTCCAATGAGCCAGTTACATTGCGGGGCAAAGTAAGCAGCTATACGACGAGGATGGGATTCGGACCCATGCGTGCAGAGCACAATGGATTAGCAGTCCATCGCCTTAACCACTCGACACATATGACTTCCAGCAAACAAGCCATCAGTTGGCAGAGCTGATTCCATGTACTATGAACCCTGGACAAGAATCAAGTCTGGACATAGGGTGGAGTGTCTCTTTCACACATGGTAGCACACAACAGGAGATAGTCTGTGTCAGATGCGTGCTCACTGACTAAGAATATTGTTTGGTTTTTCAGCGAGGGGTGATGTTGGTGCATTCAGCAGGCAGGACATGGCCACAAGCAACTAAGCCTCTTGCCGTTCCTTGAATTTAACTGACCATTAGAGGGTGGGTCCTTAGATACAGAAGTTCCCAAATCCCGTCCTTTCTCCATTTAGACAGTTCATTGCAGGTTTGTAGTGCATGAGTTGAAGAGGCTGCACATTGCTCTCTGGTTAGAAGGCAAGTTGATTCCCCGCAAGATCAACCTGTGTTTGAGCAGTGAGCGTGTTCATCTTTCCTTCCCTACCTTTTTTGGATTATTGTGAAGATTACAAAGTACATAAAAGACTTCCTCAACCACAAAGCAACATCGTGGCCTCTGAGGATGCAGCAGTGTGGTGACGAGAGCATTACTCGTCTGCTGTTCAGCCCAGGAGTGAATTGAGCAGGGTGAAGTTAATGCATTTTTCAGTGCATCAGTATGTTGCGGAAACTGATCTTCCAATGAGCCAGTTACATTGCGAGGCAAAGTGAGCAGCTATACGACGAGGATGGGATTAAGACCCATGCGTGCAGAGCACAATGGATTAGCAGTCCATCACCTTAACCACTCGGCCGCCTTGTCCTCTTCTCCTTGCCTTCTAACAGTAAGTGTCGGACCCAGGTGTGAAAAGTGCGGAATGGGGGGAGAGGAGAAGCGTCGAAAGGGGCGGGGCTACACAGTACACATCGGGGAATTAGCTCAAATGGTAGAGCGCTCGCTTTGCATGTGAGAGGTAGAGGGATCAACGCCCTCATTCTCCACAATGCTTTACTATTAGTTCAGTGAAAACTAGTGTGATGCGGTGTCGGATGGACCGAGTGATTTCCTCTGGTTCGACACATATGACTTCCAGCAATCAAGCCATCAGTTGGCAGAGCTGATTCCATGTACTATGAACCCTGGACAAGAATCAAGTCTGGACATAGGGTGGAGTGTCTCTTTCACACATGGTAGCACACAACAGGAGATAGTCTGTGTCAGATGCGTGCTCACTGACTAAGAATATTGTTTGGTTTTTCAGCGAGGGGTGATGTTGGTGCATTCAAAAGGCAGGACATGGCCACAAGCAACTAAGCCTCTTGCCGTTCCTTGAATTTAACTGACCATTAGAGGATGGGTCCTTAGATACAGAAGTTCCCAAATCCCGTCCTTTCTCCATTTAGACAGTTCATTGCAGGTTTGTAGTGCATAAGTTGAAGAGGCTGCACATTGCTCTCTGGTCAGAAGGCAAGTTGATTCCCCGCAAGATCAACCTGTGTTTGAGCAGTGAGCGTGTTCATCTTTCCTTCCCTACCTTTTTTGGATTATTGTGAAGATTACAAAGTACATCAAAGACTTCCTCAAACACAAAGCAACATCGTGGCCTCTGAGGATGCAGCAGTGTGGTGACGAGATCATTACTCGTTTTCTGTTCAGCCCAGGAGTGAATTGAGCAGTGAAGTTAATGCATTTTTCAGTGCATCAGTATGTTGCTGAAACTGATATTCCAATGAGCCAGTTACATTGCGGGGCAAAGTGAGCAGCTATACGACAGGGATGGGATTCAGACCCATGCGTGCAGAGCACAATGGATTAGCAGTCCATCGCCTTAACCACTCGGCCACCTCATCCTCTTCTCCTTGCTTTCTAACAGTAAGTGTCGGACCCAGGTGCGAAAAGCGCGGAATGGGGGGAGAGGAGAAGCGTCGAAAGGGGCGGGGCTACACAGTACACGTCGGGGAATTAGCTCAAATGGTAGAGCGCTCGCTTTGCATGTGAGAGGTAGAGGGATCAACGCCCTCATTCTCCACAATGCTTTACTATGAGTTCGGTAAAAAATAGTGTGATGCGGTGTCGGATGGACCGAGTGATTTCCTCTGGTTCGACACATATGACTTCCAGCAATCAAGCCATCAGTTGGCAGAGCTGATTCCATGTACTATGAACCCTGGACAAGAATCAAGTCTGGACATAGGGTGGAGTGTCTCTTTCACACATGGTAGCACACAACAGGAGATAGTCTGTGTCAGATGCGTGCTCACTGACTAAGAATATTGTTTGGTTTTTCAGCGAGGGGTGATGTTGGTGCATTCAGCAGGCAGGACATGGCCACAAGCAACTAAGCCTCTTGCCGTTCCTTGAATTTAACTGACCATTAGAGGGTGGGTCCTTAGATACAGAAGTTCCCAAATCCCGTCCTTTCTCCATTTAGACAGTTCATTGCAGGTTTGTAGTGCATAAGTTGAAGAGGCTGCACATTGCTCTCTGGTCAGAAGGCAAGTTGATTCCCCGCAAGATCAACCTGTGTTTGAGCAGTGAGCGTGTTCATCTTTCCTTCCCTACCTTTTTTGGATTAAAGTGAAGATTACAAAGTACATCAAAGACTTCCTCAAACACAAAGCAACATCGTGGCCTCTGAGGATGCAGCAGTGTGGTGACGAGATCATTACTCGTCTGCTGTTCAGCCCAGAAGTGAATTGAGCAGGGTGAAGGTAATGCATTTTTCAGTGCATCAGTATGTTGCGGAAACTGATCTTCCAATGAGCCAGTTACATTGCGGGGCAAAGTAAGCATCTATACGACGAGGATGGGATTTGGACCCATGCGTGGATAAGCAGTCCATCGCCTTAACCACTCGGCCACCTCGTCCTCTTCTTCTGGATCGACACATATGACTTCCAGCAATCAAGCCATCAGTTGGCAGAGCTGATTCCATGTACTATGAACCCTGGACAAGAATCAATTCTGGACATAGGATGGAGTGTCTCTTTCACACATGGTAGCACACAACAGGAGATAGTCTGTGTCAGATGCGTGCTCACTGACTAAGAATATTGTTTGGTTTTTCAGCGAGGGGTGATGTTGGTGCATTCAGCAGGCAGGACATGGCCACAAGCAACTAAGCCTCTTGCCAACCTTGAATTTAACTGACCATTAGAGGGTGGGTCCTTAGATACAGAAGTTCCCAAATCCCGTCCTTTCTCCATTTAGACAGTTCATTGCAGGTTTGTAGTGCATGTGTTGAAGAGGCTGCACATTGCTCTCTGGTTAGAAGGCAAGTTGATTCCCCGCAAGATCAACCTGTGTTTGAGCAGTGAGCGTGTTCATCTTACCTTCCCTACCTTTTTTGGATTATTGTGAAGATTACAAAGTACATCAAAGACTTCCTCAAACACAAAGCAACATCGTGGCCTCTGAGGATGCAGCAGTGTGGTGACGAGAGCATTACTCGTCTGCTGTTCAGCCCAGGAGTGAATTGAGCAGGGTGAAGTTAATGCATTTTTCAGTGCATCAGTATGTTGCGGAAACTGATCTTCCAATGAGCCAGTTACATTGCGGGGCAAAGTGAGCAGCTATACGACGATGATGGGATTCAGACCCATGCGTGCAGAGCACAATGGATTAGCAGTCCATCACCTTAACCACTCGGCCACCTCGTCCTCTTCTCCTTGCCTTCTAACAGTAAGTGTCGGACCCAGGTGTGAAAAGTGCGGAATGGGGGGAGAGGAGAAGCGTCCAAAGAGGCGGGGCTACACAGTACACATTGGGGAATTAGCTCAAATGGTAGAGCGCTCACTTTGCATGTCAGAGGTAGAGGGATCAACGCCCTCATTCTCCACAATGCTTTACTATGAGTTCGGTAAAAACTAGTGTGATGCGGTGTCGGATGGACCGAGTGATTTCCTCTGGATCGACACATATGACTTCCAGCAATCAAGCCATCAGTTGGCAGAGCTGATTCCATGTACAATGAACCCTGGACAAGAATCAAGTCTGGACATAGGGTGGAGTGTCTCTTTCACACATGGTAGCACACAACAGGAGATAGTCTGTGTCAGATGCGTGCTCACTGACTAAGAATATTGTTTGGTTTTTCAGCGAGGGGTGATGTTGGTGCATTCAGCAGGCAGGACATGGCCACAAGCAACTAAGCCTCTTGCCGTTCCTTGAATTTAACTGACCATTAGAGGGTGGGTCCTTAGATACAGAAGTTCCCAAATCCCGTCCTTTCTCCATTTAGACAGTTCATTGCAGGTTTGTAGTGCATGTGTTGAAGAGGCTGCACATTGCTCTCTGGTCAGAAGGCAAGTTGATTCCCCGCAAGATCAACCTGTGTTTGAGCAGCGAGCGTGTTCATCTTTCCTTCCCTACCTTTTTTGGATTATTGTGAAGATTACAAAGTACATCAAAGACTTCCTCAAACACAAAGCAACATCGTGGCCTCTGAGGATGCAGCAGTGTGGTGACGAGAGCATTACTCGTCTGCTGTTCAGCCCAGGAGTGAATTGAGCAGGGTGAAGTTAATGCATTTTTCAGTGCATCAGTATGTTGCGGAAACTGATCTTCCAATGAGCCAGTTACATTGCGGGGCAAAGTGAGCAGCTATACGACGATGATGGGATTCAGACCCATGCGTGCAGAGCACAATGGATTAGCAGTCCATCACCTTAACCACTCGGCCACCTCGTCCTCTTCTCCTTGCCTTCTAACAGTAAGTGTAGGACCCAGGTGTGAAAAGTGCGGAATGGGGGGAGAGGAGAAGCGTCCAAAGAGGCGGGATTACACAGTACACATTGGGGAATTAGCTCAAATGGTAGAGCGCTCACTTTGCATGTGAGAGGTAGAGGGATCAACGCCCTCATTCTCCACAATGCTTTACTATGAGTTCGGTAAAAACTAGTGTGATGCGGTGTCGGATGGACCGAGTGATTTCCTCTGGATCGACACATATGACTTCCAGCAATCAAGCCATCAGTTGGCAGAGCTGATTCCATGTACAATGAACCCTGGACAAGAATCAAGTCTGGACATAGGGTGGAGTGTCTCTTTCACACATGGTAGCACACAACAGGAGATAGTCTGTGTCAGATGCGTGCTCACTGACTAAGAATATTGTTTGGTTTTTCAGCGAGGGGTGATGTTGGTGCATTCAGCAGGCAGGACATGGCCACAAGCAACTAAGCCTCTTGCCGTTCCTTGAATTTAACTGACCATTAGAGGGTGGGTCCTTAGATACAGAAGTTCCCAAATCCCGTCCTTTCTCCATTTAGACAGTTCATTGCAGGTGTGTATTGCATGTGTTGAAGAGGCTGCACATTGCTCTCTGGTTAGAAGGGTAGTGAGCGTTTTCTTCTTTCCTTCCCTACCTTTTTTGGATTATAGTGAAAATTACAAAGTACATCAAAGACTTCCTCAAACACAAAGCAACATCTTGGCCTCTGAGGATGCAGCAGTGTGGTGACGAGATCATTACTCGTCTTCTGTTCAGCCCAGGAGTGAATTGAGAAGTGTGTTTAGGGTGAAGTTAATGCATTTTTCAGTGCATCAGTATGTTGCGGAAACTGATCTTCCAATGAGCCAGTTAAATTGCGGGGCAAAGTAAGCATCTATACGACGAGGATGGGATTCGGACCCATGCGTGCAGAGCACAATGGATTAGCAGTCCATCGCCTTAACCACTCGGCCACCTCGTCCTCTTCTTCTTGCTTTCTAACAGTAAGTGTCGGACCCAGGTGCGAAAAGTGCGGAATGGGGGGAGAGGAGAAGCGTCGAAAGGGGCGGGGCTACACAGTACACGTCTGGGAATAAGTTCAAATGGTAGAGCGCTCGCTTTGCATGTGAGAGGTAGAGGGATCAACGCCCTCATTCTCCACAATGCTTTACTATGAGTTCGGTAAAAACTAGTGTGATGCGGTGTCCGATGGACCGAGTGATTTCCTCTGGATTGACACATATGACTTCCAGCAATCAAGCCATCAGTTGGCAGAGCTGATTCCATGTACTATGAACCCTGGACAAGAATCAAGTCAGAACATAGGGTGGAGTGGCTCTTTCACACGGTAGCACACAACAGGAGATAGTCTGTGTCAGATGCGTGCTCACTGACTAAGAATATTGTTTGGTTTTTCAGCGAGGGGTGATGTTGGTGCATTCAGCAGGCAGGACATGGCCACAAGCAACTAAGCCTCTTGCCGTTCCTTGAATTTAACTGACCATTAGAGGGTGGGTCCTTAGATACAGAAGTTCCCAAATCCCGTCCTTTCTCCATTTAGACAGTTCATTGCAGGTTTGTATTGCATGTGTTGAAGAGGCTGCACATTGCTCTCTGGTTAGAAGGCAAGTTGATTCCCCGCAAGATCAACCTGTGTTTGAGCAGTGAGCGTGTTCATCTTTCCTTCCCTACCTTTTTTGGATTATTGTGAAGATTACAAAGTACATCAAAGACTTCCTCAAACACAAAGCAACATCGTGGCCTCTGAGGATGCAGCAGTGTGGTGACGAGAGCATTACTCGTCTGCTGTTCAGCCCAGGAGTGAATTGAGCAGGGTGAAGTTAATGCATTTTTCAGTGCATCAGTATGTTGCGGAAACTGATCTTCCAATGAGCCAGTTACATTGCGGGGCAAAGTGAGCAGCTATACGACGAGGATGGGATTCAGACCCATGCGTGCAGAGCACAATGGATTAGCAGTCCATCACCTTAACCACTCGGCCACCTCGTCCTCTTCTCCTTGCCTTCTAACAGTAAGTGTCGGACCCAGGTGTGAAAAGTGCGCAATGGGGGGAGAGGAGAAGCGTCCAAAGAGGCGGGGCTACACAGTACACATCGGGGAATTAGCTCAAATGGTAGAGCGCTCGCTTTGCATGTGAGAGGTAGAGGGATCAACGCCCTCATTCTCCACAATGCTTTACTATGAGTTCGGTAAAAACTAGTGTGATGCGGTGTCCGATGGACCGAGTGATTTCCTCTGGATTGACACATATGACTACCAGCAATCAAGCCATCAGTTGGCAGAGCTGATTCCATGTACTATGAACCCTGGACAAGAATCAAGTCAGAACATAGGGTGGAGTGGCTCTTTCACACGGTAGCACACAACAGGAGATAGTCTGTGTCAGATGCGTGCTCACTGACTAAGAATATTGTTTGGTTTTTCAGCGAGGGGTGATGTTGGTGCATTCAGCAGGCAGGACATGGCCACAAGCAACTAAGCCTCTTGCCGTTCCTTGAATTTAACTGACCATTAGAGGGTGGGTCCTTAGATACAGAAGTTCCCAAATCCCGTCCTTTCTCCATTTAGACAGTTCATTGCAGGTTTGTATTGCATGTGTTGAAGAGGCTGCACATTGCTCTCTGGTTAGAAGGCAAGTTGATTCCCCGCAAGATCAACCTGTGTTTGAGCAGTGAGCGTGTTCATCTTTCCTTCCCTACCTTTTTTGGATTATTGTGAAGATTACAAAGTACATCAAAGACTTCCTCAAACACAAAGCAACATCGTGGCCTCTGAGGATGCAGCAGTGTGGTGACGAGAGCATTACTCGTCTGCTGTTCAGCCCAGGAGTGAATTGAGCAGGGTGAAGTTAATGCATTTTTCAGTGCATCAGTATGTTGCGGAAACTGATCTTCCAATGAGCCAGTTACATTGCGGGGCAAAGTGAGCAGCTATACGACGAGGATGGGATTCAGACCCATGCGTGCAGAGCACAATGGATTAGCAGTCCATCACCTTAACCACTCGGCCACCTCGTCCTCTTCTCCTTGCCTTCCAACAGTAAGTGTCGGACCCAGGTGTGAAAAGTGCGGAATGGGGGGAGAGGAGAAGCGTCCAAAGAGGCGGGGCTACACAGTACACATTGGGGAATTAGCTCAAATGGTAGAGCGCTCGCTTTGCATGTGAGAGGTAGAGGGATCAACGCCCTCATTCTCCACAATGCTTTACTATGAGTTCAGTAAAAACTAGTGTGATGCGGTGTCGGATGGACCGAGTGATTTCCTCTGGATCGACACATATGACTTCCAGCAATCAAGCCATCAGTTGGCAGAGCTGATTCCATGTACTATGAACCCTGGACAAGAATCAAGTCTGGACATAGGGTGGAGTGTCTCTTTCACACATGGTAGCACACAACAGGAGATAGTCTGTGTCAGATGCGTGCTCACTGACTAAGAATATTGTTTGGTTTTTCAGCGAGGGGTGATGTTGGTGCATTCAGCAGGCAGGACATGGCCACAAGCAACTAAGCCTCTTGCCGTTCCTTGAATTTAACTGACCATTAGAGGGTGGGTCCTTAGATACAGAAGTTCCCAAATCCCGTCCTTTCTCCATTTAGACAGTTCATTGCAGGTTTGTATTGCATGTGTTGAAGAGGCTGCACATTGCTCTCTGGTTAGAAGGCAAGTTGATTCCCCGCAAGATCAACCTGTGTTTGAGCAGTGAGCGTGTTCATCTTTCCTTCCCTACCTTTTTCGGATTATTGTGAAGATTACAAAGTACATCAAAGACTTCCTCAAACAAAAAGCAACATCGTGGCCTCTGAGGATGCAGCAGTGTGGTGACGAGAGCATTACTCGTCTGCTGTTCAGCCCAGGAGTGAATTGAGCAGGGTGAAGTTAATGCATTTTTCAGTGCATCAGTAAGTTGCGGAAACTGATCTTCCAATGAGCCAGTTACATTGCGGGGCAAAGTGAGCAGCTATACGACGAGGATGGGATTCAGACCCATGCGTGCAGAGCACAATGGATTAGCAGTCCATCACCTTAACCACTCGGCCACCTCGTCCTCTTCTCCTTGCCTTCTAACAGTAAGTGTCGGACCCAGGTGTGAAAAATGCGCAATGGGGGGAGAGGAGAAGCGTCCAAAGAGGCGGGGCTACACAGTACACATCGGGGAATTAGCTCAAATGGTAGAGCGCTCGCTTTGCATGTGAGAGGTAGAGGGATCAACGCCCTCATTCTCCACAATGCTTTACTATGAGTTCGGTAAAAACTAGTGTGATGCGGTGTCCGATGGACCGAGTGATTTCCTCTGGATCGACACATATGACTTCCAGCAATCAAGCCATCAGTTGGCAGAGCTGATTCCATGTACTATGAACCCTGGACAAGAATCAAGTCAGGACATAGGGTGGAGTGGCTCTTTCACACGGTAGCACACAACAGGAGATAGTCTGTGTCAGATGCGTGCTCACTGACTAAGAATATTGTTTGGTTTTTCAGCGAGGGGTGATGTTGGTGCATTCAGCAGGCAGGACATGGCCACAAGCAACTAAGCCTCTTGCCGTTCCTTGAATTTAACTGACCATTAGAGGGTGGGTCCTTAGATACAGAAGTTCCCAAATCCCGTCCTTTCTCCATTTAGACAGTTCATTGCAGGTTTGTAGTGCATGTGTTGAAGAGGCTGCACATTGCTCTCTGGTCAGAAGGCAAGTTGATTCCCCGCAGGATCAACCTGTGTTTGAGCAGTGAGCGTTTTCTTCTTTCCTTCCCTACCTTTTTTGGATTATAGTGAAAATTACAAAGTACATCAAAGACTTCCTCAAACACAAAGCAACATCTTGGCCTCTGAGGATGCAGCAGTGTGGTGACGAGATCATTACTCGTCTTCTGTTCAGCCCAGGAGTGAATTGAGAAGTGTGTTTAGGGTGAAGTTAATGCATTTTTCAGTGCATCAGTATGTTCCGGAAACTGATCTTCCAATGAGCCAGTTAAATTGCGGGGCAAAGTAAGCATCTATACGACGAGGATGGGATTCGGACCCATGCGTGCAGAGCACAATGGATTAGCAGTCCATCGCCTTAACCACTCGGCCACCTCGTCCTCTTCTTCTTGCTTTCTAACAGTAAGTGTCGGACCCAGGTGCGAAAAGTGCGGAATGGGGGGAGAGGAGAAGCGTCGAAAGGGGCGGGGCTACACAGTACACGTCTGGGAATAAGTTCAAATGGTAGAGCGCTCGCTTTGCATGTGAGAGGTAGAGGGATCAACGCCCTCATTCTCCACAATGCTTTACTATGAGTTCGGTAAAAACTAGTGTGATGCGGTGTCCGATGGACCGAGTGATTTCCTCTGGATTGACACATATGACTTCCAGCAATCAAGCCATCAGTTGGCAGAGCTGATTCCATGTACTATGAACCCTGGACAAGAATCAAGTCAGAACATAGGGTGGAGTGGCTCTTTCACACGGTAGCACACAACAGGAGATAGTCTGTGTCAGATGCGTGCTCACTGACTAAGAATATTGTTTGGTTTTTCAGCGAGGGGTGATGTTGGTGCATTCAGCAGGCAGGACATGGCCACAAGCAACTAAGCCTCTTGCCGTTCCTTGAATTTAACTGACCATTAGAGGGTGGGTCCTTAGATACAGAAGTTCCCAAATCCCGTCCTTTCTCCATTTAGACAGTTCATTGCAGGTTTGTATTGCATGTGTTGAAGAGGCTGCACATTGCTCTCTGGTTAGAAGGCAAGTTGATTCCCCGCAAGATCAACCTGTGTTTGAGCAGTGAGCGTGTTCATCTTTCCTTCCCTACCTTTTTTGGATTATTGTGAAGATTACAAAGTACATCAAAGACTTCCTCAAACACAAAGCAACATCGTGGCCTCTGAGGATGCAGCAGTGTGGTGACGAGAGCATTACTCGTCTGCTGTTCAGCCCAGGAGTGAATTGAGCAGGGTGAAGTTAATGCATTTTTCAGTGCATCAGTATGTTGCGGAAACTGATCTTCCAATGAGCCAGTTACATTGCGGGGCAAAGTGAGCAGCTATACGACGAGGATGGGATTCAGACCCATGCGTGCAGAGCACAATGGATTAGCAGTCCATCACCTTAACCACTCGGCCACCTCGTCCTCTTCTCCTTGCCTTCCAACAGTAAGTGTCGGACCCAGGTGCGAAAAGTGCGGAATGGGGGGAGAGGAGAAGCGTCGAAAGGGGCGGGGCTACACAGTACACGTCTGGGAATAAGTTCAAATGGTAGAGCGCTCGCTTTGCATGTGAGAGGTAGAGGGATCAACGCCCTCATTCTCCACAATGCTTTACTATGAGTTCGGTAAAAACTAGTGTGATGCGGTGTCCGATGGACCGAGTGATTTCCTCTGGATTGACACATATGACTTCCAGCAATCAAGCCATCAGTTGGCAGAGCTGATTCCATGTACTATGAACCCTGGACAAGAATCAAGTCAGAACATAGGGTGGAGTGGCTCTTTCACACGGTAGCACACAACAGGAGATAGTCTGTGTCAGATGCGTGCTCACTGACTAAGAATATTGTTTGGTTTTTCAGCGAGGGGTGATGTTGGTGCATTCAGCAGGCAGGACATGGCCACAAGCAACTAAGCCTCTTGCCGTTCCTTGAATTTAACTGACCATTAGAGGGTGGGTCCTTAGATACAGAAGTTCCCAAATCCCGTCTTTTCTCCATTTAGACAGTTCATTGCAGGTTTGTATTGCATGTGTTGAAGAGGCTGCACATTGCTCTCTGGTTAGAAGGCAAGTTGATTCCCCGCAAGATCAACCTGTGTTTGAGCAGTGAGCGTGTTCATCTTTCCTTCCCTACCTTTTTTGGATTATTGTGAAGATTACAAAGTACATCAAAGACTTCCTCAAACACAAAGCAACATCGTGGCCTCTGAGGATGCAGCAGTGTGGTGACGAGAGCATTACTCGTCTGCTGTTCAGCCCAGGAGTGAATTGAGCAGGGTGAAGTTAATGCATTTTTCAGTGCATCAGTATGTTGCGGAAACTGATCTTCCAATGAGCCAGTTACATTGCGGGGCAAAGTGAGCAGCTATACGACGAGGATGGGATTCAGACCCATGCGTGCAGAGCACAATGGATTAGCAGTCCATCACCTTAACCACTCGGCCACCTCGTCCTCTTCTCCTTGCCTTCCAACAGTAAGTGTCGGACCCAGGTGTGAAAAGTGCGGAATGGGGGGAGAGGAGAAGCGTCCAAAGAGGCGGGGCTACACAGTACACATTGGGGAATTAGCTCAAATGGTAGAGCGCTCGCTTTGCATGTGAGAGGTAGAGGGATCAACGCCCTCATTCTCCACAATGCTTTACTATGAGTTCAGTAAAAACTAGTGTGATGCGGTGTCGGATGGACCGAGTGATTTCCTCTGGATCGACACATATGACTTCCAGCAATCAAGCCATCAGTTGGCAGAGCTGATTCCATGTACTATGAACCCTGGACAAGAATCAAGTCTGGACATAGGGTGGAGTGTCTCTTTCACACATGGTAGCACACAACAGGAGATAGTCTGTGTCAGATGCGTGCTCACTGACTAAGAATATTGTTTGGTTTTTCAGCGAGGGGTGATGTTGGTGCATTCAGCAGGCAGGACATGGCCACAAGCAACTAAGCCTCTTGCCGTTCCTTGAATTTAACTGACCATTAGAGGGTGGGTCCTTAGATACAGAAGTTCCCAAATCCCGTCCTTTCTCCATTTAGACAGTTCATTGCAGGTGTGTATTGCATGTGTTGAAGAGGCTGCACATTGCTCTCTGGTTAGAAGGGTAGTGAGCGTTTTCTTCTTTCCTTCCCTACCTTTTTTGGATTATAGTGAAAATTACAAAGTACATCAAAGACTTCCTCAAACACAAAGCAACATCTTGGCCTCTGAGGATGCAGCAGTGTGGTGACGAGATCATTACTAGTCTTCTGTTCAGCCCAGGAGTGAATTGAGAAGTGTGTTTAGGGTGAAGTTAATGCATTTTTCAGTGCATCAGTATGTTGCGGAAACTGATCTTCCAATGAGCCAGTTAAATTGCGGGGCAAAGTAAGCATCTATACGACGAGGATGGGATTCGGACCCATGCGTGCAGAGCACAATGGATTAGCAGTCCATCGCCTTAACCACTCGGCCACCTCGTCCTCTTCTTCTTGCTTTCTAACAGTAAGTGTCGGACCCAGGTGCGAAAAGTGCGGAATGGGGGGAGAGGAGAAGCGTCGAAAGGGGCGGGGCTACACAGTACACGTCTGGGAATAAGTTCAAATGGTAGAGCGCTCGCTTTGCATGTGAGAGGTAGAGGGATCAACGCCCTCATTCTCCACAATGCTTTACTATGAGTTCGGTAAAAACTAGTGTGATGCGGTGTCCGATGGACCGAGTGATTTCCTCTGGATTGACACATATGACTTCCAGCAATCAAGCCATCAGTTGGCAGAGCTGATTCCATGTACTATGAACCCTGGACAAGAATCAAGTCAGAACATAGGGTGGAGTGGCTCTTTCACACGGTAGCACACAACAGGAGATAGTCTGTGTCAGATGCGTGCTCACTGACTAAGAATATTGTTTGGTTTTTCAGCGAGGGGTGATGTTGGTGCATTCAGCAGGCAGGACATGGCCACAAGCAACTAAGCCTCTTGCCGTTCCTTGAATTTAACTGACCATTAGAGGGTGGGTCCTTAGATACAGAAGTTCCCAAATCCCGTCCTTTCTCCATTTAGACAGTTCATTGCAGGTTTGTATTGCATGTGTTGAAGAGGCTGCACATTGCTCTCTGGTTAGAAGGCAAGTTGATTCCCCGCAAGATCAACCTGTGTTTGAGCAGTGAGCGTGTTCATCTTTCCTTCCCTACCTTTTTTGGATTATTGTGAAGATTACAAAGTACATCAAAGACTTCCTCAAACACAAAGCAACATCGTGGCCTCTGAGGATGCAGCAGTGTGGTGACGAGAGCATTACTCGTCTGCTGTTTAGCCCAGGAGTGAATTGAGCAGGGTGAAGTTAATGCATTTTTCAGTGCATCAGTATGTTGCGGAAACTGATCTTCCAATGAGCCAGTTACATTGCGGGGCAAAGTGAGCAGCTATACGACGAGGATGGGATTCAGACCCATGCGTGCAGAGCACAATGGATTAGCAGTCCATCACCTTAACCACTCGGCCACCTCGTCCTCTTCTCCTTGCCTTCTAACAGTAAGTGTCGGACCCAGGTGTGAAAAGTGCGGAATGGGGGGAGAGGAGAAGCGTCCAAAGAGGCGGGGCTACATAGTACACATCGGGGAATTAGCTCAAATGGTAGAGCGCTCGCTTTGCATGTGAGAGGTAGAGGGATCAACGCCCTCATTCTCCACAATGCTTTACTATGAGTTCGGTAAAAACTAGTGTGATGCGGTGTCCGATGGACCGAGTGATTTCCTCTGGATCGACACATATGACTTCCAGCAATCAAGCCATCAGTTGGCAGAGCTGATTCCATGTACTATGAACCCTGGACAAGAATCAAGTCAGGACATAGGGTGGAGTGGCTCTTTCACACGGTAGCACACAACAGGAGATAGTCTGTGTCAGATGCGTGCTCACTGACTAAGAATATTGTTTGGTTTTTCAGCGAGGGGTGATGTTGGTGCATTCAGCAGGCAGGACATGGCCACAAGCAACTAAGCCTCTTGCCATTCCTTGAATTTAACTGACCATTGTGAAAGAAATTCGCTGGAGTCCTCAGTGTTTTCTCAAATCATATCTTTACTAAATACTGCTGCAGACAGGAGAGCGGTCATACCAACACCGGGTATCCTTCCATCTCTGCTGCTCCTCCAGTCACTTCAACATTTAAAGCCATGACATCAAAAGGTCCTTACAAACACAAGGCACATCAAAGCAATCAAAAACACACTACCCCATATTTATGACCCCAGTGGGTGTTATCAGTGTTTACGACCCCTCTTTGTTACCATTTGCAAAACCTGTGACTCCTATCTACAATCCCCAACACTCATTTCCAGCTTTATTCTTATGTTAATCAAGGATTTACAATCATAGATGAATAAGGTAGGTCATCTTTGGTTATTTCTCACATTCCCCCCTTTTGACACAAAGTGTCAAATAATTTTTTGGAAATAACACAATATCATCAACTAACTCTTTCTTTGACTACACACTACAAACATTAGTAGAGATTCACTCTTAACTCTCCGAATATGACAAGGAAAAATAAAAACAACGAAAAACATTATAACAAACACAATTCTATTCACACCGTTTCTTCATCTGAGCCACTATATAGGTTTCTTTGCTTTATTTTGCCTCATTCGATGCCATGGATGCCATTTTCTTCTCTCTTCCATGTCCTGGTGTCAGAGGTTACTAGCACTTAACACACCGTCGGAAACAGTCTTTACCACTGTCCCATGTTCTTCTTTAGCACCATCATCTGCAATGGTGTTGCCCTGTGAAAACTGAGTTGTTATAATCAGCGTGAACTCTTTTAACTGTAAACAGGTAAAAGTGTTAGAGACAAAAGGTTAAGAACAAAAGGTTTTCCTGTAGGAGTGAGAATGCCACAGTTTTTCCCAGAGTGTGAAAGTTATGGACAATATTAAAGCATATTGTGACTCTGACACTGTATCATCTGTTGCCCCTAGAAAGAAAAGTACAGATTAACACAAATAACTCTTCGCTTTAGCAGACGAGTTATTTAGCAGTTTAGTTCAAAGGCAAACACAGAAAGAGCAGTTAGATGGACTCCTCGCAGAACCATCTATGAAGAAAAACAGAATTATCGTGAGACACTATGTATCAAACAATGCTTCCCATGGTTTTGATCCACTGTTAAACATTTCCATTCAAGAATGGTTCTCCATCTTCAGCTGTAGGATCAAAAGCTCAAAAATTAAGACAGTACAGCGCTTCAGGCTGACATTAAACATTAGTGTGAAAATGAGTATCATGCAGAACGTGCACACTTTGAAAATACATAGGGTCAGATGTTAGTGTTTGTTAATCGACATAAAACTACTGACATACAATTATCATGCGAAAATTAAAAAGAAACAATCAGAGCTCGATCAGTTAGGTAATTTTAAGTCAGTAGAGGATGTTTGCCTCAGCAGTCACAGTCTAAAAAGTCAGTCATTGGCCAAGTTTCTTTATACAGGGGGAGATCTCCACAGAAACATAATAATAATCCATAAATGGCAATAGAATTTAATCTATTTATTTATTTATTTATTTTAACAACCCATCCAGTTCCTATGGATGCAGTCAGGACCCACTTATTATCATTATTAATAATATTATCCTTATTATTGTTATATCTAATGCTTCAATTTGCAAAAACAAGACGTATGTTTCTGAAAACTTCACCATCACTATGGCAGTTTTTTAAACCAGGTTTTCCCAGAAAACTATACCATTAAATTCCAAAAATTCAAATACCATTGAGAGTGAAAGCAAAAAACCCAGAATAATGAGTTAGGATTTACAGTGATGCATCAATATTGCATTTTCTAAAATCAATCACCAGAAACTTAAACCTGTGACATCTATGGTGCCTCTTTAGGTAAAATGGGAGTTATATTTGAGATATTCCACAATGGCATGTTTGTTTTATAAGAAATAATCAGTGTTGCTTTCAATATCTTGATTTTTTTCTTATGTGAGCTAAAAAATATTTTGTCTGGGCATAGCAATCAAAACCTTAACTTTCTGTTTGTCTAATGATCAACTCTTACTGCAAAACCCTAATTTTCCCTATTGACACCAATACTTATTCTTAATAAATGTTCCTATATGTATATGCAAGTGTATGTATGTGTTGAACATTAACATCCTGTTCATTCTAAGTTCAACGGTGTCATCTAGTGTGGATGTTTTTATCTTTAATTTCTAATTTGTGATTTTCAAATGCTCTGACCTTCCTCCGCTGTCTGTATGGCCTGTTCATGGGGGAACCATGGAAAAACACGCAACCAGGACTTCTCTGGATCTTCAGCATTGAGCCATTGTCCCAGTCTCCTCTTTCTCTCCTTCTGATGTTGTCTCGATGAGGCCATCTTTGTCCAGGATTCTGTGCCTCATTCTGCTGGTATAGTGAACCAAATGGCCAGCCGAATGTTGCCCCATTGGAGTTCACACCTCTCTCGCTCCCCCTCCTTGCAATCTTTTAGTTCCTCTGGCTGCCACGTCCTGAACACAAGCTCTTCAGTGTTCAATTCAACTGAACATCTGGTGCCGTGGACATCCGTTTCCTTTTCTTCAGGCCAGTAGTCGAAAAGAAGTTGCTGTTTGGAGAGAGAACTTTCTGGAGAAGCAAAGTTATCTTCTCTTTGTTTCAGTCTGTTTTCCTCCGTCACTGGTTTTGTCAAAACTGACACATCAAATGCAGGTTCAGTCTCCCCTCCCCCTCATTGTCAGAGTCCTTCTGGGAATATGCATATGGGCTTGATGGAGGACTGCATGGCCTGGGGACAGCATGAGGAGGACCTGTCTTTTATCCCTAATCTCTGCTCCTCATCATCATTCACTTCTCTTTCTGTCACACATACTTATTTCTTTAATTTCTTGTCTTTCTATAACTGAGTTTGCTTTCCTCCTATCTTTCCCTACTGGCTGTCCCTTTCTCTCTCATCACTTTACCCTCTTCACTATATATGTACCTAATATGTGCCTAATAAAAGACGAAAAAAACAAACAAATAAAACTCTTAGTCTAGTAATGCCAAAATGGAAGCTCTCAACCACATTAACCCATTTATCTGCTATAAATTTAGCAGGATCTGTAAAAATTTCCCATTTTGTTTCCCATTTTTCTGTTGACCCACTGGGATGTGCTTTTACTTTCAATGGGCTTATTGTTCACTCAGACAGATTTCACACATGCTGATCTTTCCATCCGAACATGGTTAGATCTTATCACACATACACTAACTTTGGATAATCTTTCAGCCAGGTGGTTCGCACCGTTTAATATCCAAACTGGATATTTAGACACTGAAATGAGTTACCCCAAAGTTTATTTTTTCTTACCACATTCATACGCCCATTTTATTGTAGTTGGGAATCCCTACACTCATGCAAATTATATTTGCATTTCAAAAATTTCTACTCCTCTAACTAATTGATTCAGAAATCATTTATTTTTCTCCCTAAATGCTTTTGTGTATTTTCCAAAACACTTCTCTCATTTGTTAGGTTGCACCAACCTCACACAACACATTATATTCATTTATGTCTATTCATGACATCACTTATATAGCTTTAAGTGCATATATATTTTTAATTAAACTAGTTCTACAAAATAAAATTACACAGAAAATATGAAGACGGTCCAATCTCCAAACGGGACTCATTGGACCTCGATATTCAACCCTACAGGATTTATAGAATATCAGACAGCAGACCACATTGTCTCGAACTGTCACCTAGGATACCTCGCCTTCTCAGAGCCTCAAAATCACACAGAAAATGAAACTAGTCTTCAAAATCACAAAGGACATGAAGACGATCCGACCTCTACAAATAGACTCGTCAGACCTTATATTCAAACTCACAGGAATTACAGAATATCTTGACAGCAGACCACACACAGGTTCTCGAACTGTCGCCTAGGTTTACACACACCTTCTTCTGAGCTTCAAAAACCCCACAAGTAAATGAAGCTTGTCTTCAAAATTACACACGAGATATGATCTAAAAAACACTGTACTCACGTTTAAAATGGATGGAGCGTCTGCTGTCCAGCACCCGTTCCTGACATCAGGCGGAATCCTGTCCTCCTTTGGTGGAGCGGAATTTTTCCTTACCGGTTTAACCTTCAGTCAGAACTCAGGCCTGATCAGCAGAGCGTCCATCCCATCCTCGTCGCCAAATGTGAAAGAAATTCTCTTGAGTCCTCAGTGTTTTCTCAAATCATATCTTTACTAAATACTGCTGCAGACAGGAGAGCGGTCATACCAACACCGGGTATCCTTCCATCTCTGCTGCTCCTCCAGTCACTTCAACATTTAAAGCCATGACATCAAAAGGTCCTTACAAACACAAGGCACATCAAAGCAATCAAAAACACACTACCCCATATTTATGACCCCAGTGGGTGTTATCAGTGTTTACGACCCCTCTTTGTTACCATTTGCAAAACCTGTGACTCCTATCTACAATCCCCAACACTCATTTCCAGCTTTATTCTTATGTTAATCAAGGATTTACAATCATAGATGAATAAGGTAGGTCATCTTTGGTTATTTCTCACACCATTAGAGGGTGGGTCCTTAGATACAGAAGTTCCCAAATCCCGTCCTTTCTCCATTTAGACAGTTCATTGCAGGTTTGTATTGCATGTGTTGAAGAGGCTGCACATTGCTCTCTGGTTAGAAGGCAAGTTGATTCCCCGCAAGATCAACCTGTGTTTGAGCAGTGAGCGTGTTCATCTTTCCTTCCCTACCTTTTTTGGATTATTGTGAAGATTACAAAGTACATCAAAGACTTCCTCAAACACAAAGCAACATCGTGGCCTCTGAGGATGCAGCAGTGTGGTGACGAGAGCATTACTCGTCTGCTGTTCAGCCCAGGAGTGAATTGAGCAGGGTGAAGTTAATGCATTTTTCAGTGCATCAGTATGTTGCGGAAACTGATCTTCCAATGAGCCAGTTACATTGCGGGGCAAAGTGAGCAGCTATACGACGAGGATGGGATTCAGACCCATGCGTGCAGAGCACAATGGATTAGCAGTCCATCACCTTAACCACTCGGCCACCTCGTCCTCTTCTCCTTGCCTTCTAACAGTAAGTGTCGGACCCAGGTGTGAAAAGTGCGGAATGGGGGGAGAGGAGAAGCGTCCAAAGAGGCGGGCCTACACAGTACACATCGGGGAATTAGCTCAAATGGTAGAGCGCTCGCTTTGCATGTGAGAGGTAGAGGGATCAACGCCCTCATTCTCCACAATGCTTTACTATGAGTTCGGTAAAAACTAGTGTGATGCGGTGTCCGATGGACCGAGTGATTTCCTCTGGATCGACACATATGACTTCCAGCAATCAAGCCATCAGTTGGCAGAGCTGATTCCATGTACTATGAACCCTGGACAAGAATCAAGTCAGGACATAGGGTGGAGTGGCTCTTTCACACGGTAGCACACAACAGGAGATAGTCTGTGTCAGATGCGTGCTCACTGACTAAGAATATTGTTTGGTTTTTCAGCGAGGGGTGATGTTGGTGCATTCAGCAGGCAGGACATGGCCACAAGCAACTAAGCCTCTTGCCGTTCCTTGAATTTAACTGACCATTAGAGGGTGGGTCCTTAGATACAGAAGTTCCCAAATCCCGTCCTTTCTCCATTTAGACAGTTCATTGCAGGTTTGTAGTGCATGTGTTGAAGAGGCTGCACATTGCTCTTTGGTCAGAAGGCAAGTTGATTCCCCGCAAGATCAACCTGTGTTTGAGCAGTGAGCGTTTTCTTCTTTCCTTCCCTACCTTTTTTGGATTATAGTGAAAATTACAAAGTACATCAAAGACTTCCTCAAACACAAAGCAACATCTTGGCCTCTGAGGATGCAGCAGTGTGGTGACGAGATCATTACTCATCTTCTGTTCAGCCCAGGAGTGAATTGAGCAGTGTGTTTAGGGTGAAGTTAATGCATTTTTCAGTGCATCAGTATGTTGCGGAAACTGATCTTCCAATGAGCCAGTTACATTGCGGGGCAAAGTGAGCAGCTATACGACGAGGATGGGATTCAGACCCATACGTGCAGAGCACAATGGATTAGCAGTCCATCACCTTAACCACTCAGCCACCTCGTCCTCTTCTCCTTGCCTTCTAACAGTAAGTGTCGGACCCAGGTGTGAAAAGTGCGGAATGGGGGGAGAGGAGAAGCGTCCAAAGCGGCGGGGCTACACAGTACACATCGGGGAATTAGCTCAAATGGTAGAGCGCTCGCTTTGCATGTGAGAGGTAGAGGGATCAACGCCCTCATTCTCCACAATGCTTTACTATGAGTTCGGTAAAAACTAGTGTGATGCGGTGTCGGATGAACCGAGTGATTTCCTCTGGATCGACACATATGACCAAACCACTAAGAATATTGTTTGGTTTTTCAGCGAGGGGTGATGTTGGTGCATTCAGCAGGCAGGACATGGCCACAAGCAACTAAGCCTCTTGCCGTTCCTTGAATTTAACTGACCATTAGAGGGTGGGTCCTAAGTTACAGAAGTTCCCAAATCCTGTCCTTTCTCCATTTAGACAGTTCATTGCAGGTTTGTAGTGCATGTGTTGAAGAGGCTGCACATTGCTCTCTGGTTTGAAGGCTAGTTGATTCCCCGCAAGATCAACCTGTGTTTGAGCAGTGAGCGTGTTCATCTTTCCTTCCCTACCTTTTTTGGATTATTGTGAAGATTACAAAGTACATCAAAGACTTCCTCAAACACAAAGCAACATCGTAGCCTCTGAGGATGCAGCAGTGTGGTGACGAGAGCATTACTCGTCTGCTGTTCAGCCCAGGAGTGAATTGAGCAGGGTGAAGTTAATGCATTTTTTAACGCACCAATATGTTGCGGAAACTGATCTTCCAACGAGGCAGTTACATTGCGGGGCAAAGTAAGCATCTATACGACGAGGATGGGATTCGGACCCATGCGTGCAGAGCACAATGGATTAGCAGTCCATCGCCTTAACCACTCGGCCACCTCGTCCTCTTCTCCTTGCCTTCTAACAGTAAGTGTCGGACCCAGGTGTGAAAAGTGCGGAATGGGGGGAGAGGAGAAGCGTCCAAAGAGGCGGGGCTACACAGTACACATCGGGGAATTAGCTCAAATGGTAGAGCGCTCGCTTTGCATGTGAGAGGTAGAGGGATCAACGCCCTCATTCTCCACAATGCTTTACTATGAGTTTAGTAAAAACTAGTGTGATGCGGTGTCCGATGGACCGAGTGATTTCCTCTGGATCGACACATATGACTTCCAGCAATCAAGCCATCAGTTGGCAGAGCTGATTCCATGTACTATGAACCCTGGACATTGGATGGAGTGTCTCTTTCACACATGGTAGCACACAACAGGAGATAGTCTGTGTCAGATGCGTGCTCACTGACTAAGAATATTGTTTGGTTTTTCAGCGAGGGGTGATGTTGGTGCATTCAGCAGGCAGGACATGGCCACAAGCAACTAATTCTCTTGCCGTTCCTTGAATTTAACTGACCATTAGAGGGTGGGTCCTTAGATACAGAAGTTCCCAAATCCCGTCCTTTCTCCATTTAGACAGTTCATTGCAGGTTTGTAGTGCATGTGTTGAAGAGGCTGCACATTGCTCTCTGGTTAGAAGGCAAGTTGATTCCCCGCAAGATCAACCTGTGTTTGAGCAGTGAGCGTGTTCATCTTTCCTTCCCTACCTTTTTTGGATTATTGTGAAGATTACAAAGTACATCAAAGACTTCCTCAAACACAAAGCAACATCGTGGCCTCTGAGGATGCAGCAGTGTGGTGACGAGAGCATTACTCGTCTGCTGTTCAGCCCAGGAGTGAATTGAGCAGGGTGAAGTTAATACATTTTTCAGTGCATCAGTATGTTGCGGAAACTGATCTTCCAATGAGCCAGTTACATTGCGGGGCAAAGTGAGCAGCTATACGACGAGGATGGGATTCAGACCCATACGTGCAGAGCACAATGGATTAGCAGTCCATCACCTTAACCACTCAGCCACCTCCTCCTCTTCTCCTTGCCTTCTAACAGTAAGTGTCGGACCCAGGTGTGAAAAGTGCGGAATGGGGGGAGAGGAGAAGCGTCCAAAGCGGCGGGGCTACACAGTACACATTGGGGAATTAGCTCAAATGGTAGAGCGCTCGCTTTGCATGTGAGAGGTAGAGGGATCAACGCCCTCATTCTCCACAATCCTTTACTATGAGTTCGGTAAAAACTAGTGTGATGCGGTGTCGGATGGGCCGAGTGATTTCTTCTGGATCGACACATACGACCAAACCACTAAGAATATTGTTTGGTTTTTCAGCGAGGGGTGATGTTGGTGCATTCAGCAGGCAGGACATGGCCACAAGCAACTAAGCCTCTTGCCGTTCCTTGAATTTAACTGACCATTAGAGGGTGGGTCCTTAGATACAGAAGTTCCCAAATCCCGTCCTTTCTCCATTTAGACAGTTCATTGCAGGTTTGTAGTGCATGTGTTGAAGAGGCTGCACATTGCTCTCTGGTCAGAAGGCAAGTTTATTCCCCGCAAGATCAACCTGTGTTTGAGCAGTGAGCGTGTTCATCTTTCCTTCCTACCTTTTTTGGATTATAGTGAAGATTACAAAGTACATCAAAGACTTCCTCAAACACAAAGCAATATCGTGGCCTCTGAGGATGCAGCAGTGTGGTGACGAGATCATTACTCGTCTTCTGTTCAGCCCAGGAGTGAATTGAGCAGTGTGTTTAGGGTGAAGTTAATGCATTTTTCAGTGCATCAGTATGTTGCGGAAACTGATCTTCCAATGAGCCAGTTACATTGCGGGGCAAAGTAAGCATCTATACGACGAGGATGGGATTCGGACGCATGCGTGCAGAGCACAATGGATTAGCAGTTCATCGCCTTAACCACTCGACACATATGACTTCCAGCAATCAAGCCATCAGTTGGCAGAGCTGATTCCATGTACTATGAACCCTGGACAAGAATCAAGTCTGGACATAAGGTGGAGTGTCTCTTTCACACATGGTAGCACACAACAGGAGATAGTCTGTGTCAGATGCGTGCTCACTGACTAAGAATATTGTTTGGTTTTTCAGCGAGGGGTGATGTTGGTGCATTCAGCAGGCAGGACATGGCCACAAGCAACTAAGCCTCTTGCCGTTCCTTGAATTTAACTGACCATTAGAGGGTGGGTCCTTAGATACAGAAGTTCCCAAATCCCGTCCTTTCTCCATTTAGACAGTTCATTGCAGGTTTGTAGTGCATGTGTTGAAGAGGCTGCGCATTGCTGTCTGGTTAGAAGGCAAGTTGATTTCCCGCAAGATCAACCTGTGTTTGAGCAGTGAGCATGTTCATCTTTCCTTCCCTACCTTTTTTGGATTATTGTGAAGATTACAAAGTACATCAAAGACTTCCTCAAACACAAAGCAACATCCTGGCCTCTGAGGATGCAGCAGTGTGGTGACGAGAGCATTACTCGTCTGCTGTTCAGCCCAGGAGTGAATTGAGCAGTGAAGTTAATGCATTTTTCAGTGCATCAGTATGTTGCGGAAACTGATCTTCCAATGAGCCAGTTACATTGCGGGGCAAAGTGAGCAGCTATACGACGAGGATGGGATTCAGACCCATGCGTGCAGAGCACAATGGATTAGCAGTCCATCGCCTTAACCACTCGGCCACCTCGTCCTCTTCTCCTTGCTTTCTAACAGTAAGTGTCGGACCCAGGTGCGAAAAGTGCGGAATGGGGGGAGAGGAGAAGTGTCGAAAGGGGCGGGGCTACACAGTACACGTCGGGGAATTAGCTCAAATGGTAGAGCGCTCGCTTTGCATGTGAGAGGTAGAGGGATCAACGCCCTCATTCTCCACAATGCTTTACTATGAGTTCGGTAAAAACTAGTGTGATGCGGTGTCCGATGGACCGAGTGATTTCCTCTGGATTGACACATATGACTTCCAGCAATCAAGCCATCAGTTGGCAGAGCTGATTCCATGTACTATGAACCCTGGACAAGAATCAAGTCTGGACATAGGGTGGAGTGTCTCTTTCACACATGGTAGCACACAACAGGAGATAGTCTGTGTCAGATGCGTGCTCACTGACTAAGAATATTGTTTGGTTTTTCAGCGAGGGGTGATGTTGGTGCATTCAGCAGGCAGGACATGGCCACAAGCAACTAAGCCTCTTGCCGTTCCTTGAATTTAACTGACCATTAGAGGGTGGGTCCTTAGATACAGAAGTTCCCAAATCCCGTCCTTTCTCCATTTAGACAGTTCATTGCAGGTTTGTAGTGCATGTGTTGAAGAGGCTGCACATTGCTCTCTGGTCAGAAGGGAAGTTGATTCCCCGCAAGATCAACCTGTGTTTGAGCAGTGAGCGTGTTCATCTTTCCTTCCCTACCTTTTTTGGATTATAGTGAAGATTACAAAGTACATCAAAGACTTCCTCAAACACAAAGCAACATCGTGGCCTCTGAGGATGCAGCAGTGTGGTGACGAGATCATTACTCGTCTTCTGTTCAGCCCAGGAGTGAATTGAGCAGTGTGTTTAGGTTGAACTTAATGCATTTTTCAGTGCATCAGTATGTTGCGGAAACTGATCTTCCAATGAGCCAGTTACATTGCGGGGCAAAGTAAGCATCTATACGACGAGGATGGGATTCGGACCCATGAGTGCAGAGCACAATGGATTAGCAGTCCATCGCCTTAACCACTCGACACATATGACTTCCAGCAATCAAGCCATCAGTTGGCAGAGCTGATTCCATGTACTATGAACCCTGGACAAGAATCAAGTCTGGACATAGGGTGGAGTGTCTCTTTCACACATGGTAGCACACAACAGGAGATAGTCTGTGTCAGATGCGTGCTCACTGACTAAGAATATTGTTTGGTTTTTCAGCGAGGGGTGATGTTGGTGCATTCAGCAGGCAGGACATGGCCACAAGCAACTAAGCCTCTTGCCGTTCCTTGAATTTAACTGACCATTAGAGGGTGGGTCCTTAGATACAGAAGTTCCCAAATCCCGCCCTTTCTCCATTTAGACAGTTCATTGCAGGTTTGTATTGCATGTGTTGAAGAGGCTGCACATTGCTCTCTGGTCAGAAGGCAAGTTGATTCCCCGCAAGATCAACCTGTGTTTGAGCAGTGAGCGTGTTCATCTTTCCTTCCCTACCTTTTTTGGATTATAGTGAAGATTACAAAGTACATCAAAGACTTCCTCAAACACAAAGCAACATCGTGGCCTCTGAGGATGCAGCAGTGTGGTGACGAGAGCATTACTCGTCTGCTGTTCAGCCCAGGAGTGAATTGAGCAGGGTGAAGTTAATGCATTTTTCAGTGCATCAGTATGTTGCGGAAACTGATCTTCCAATGAGCCAGTTACATTGCGGGGCAAAGTGAGCAGCTATACGACGAGGATGGGATTCAGACCCATGCGTGCAGAGCACAATGGATTAGCAGTCCATCGCCTTAACCACTCGGCCACCTCGTCCTCTTCTCCTTGCTTTCTAACAGTAAGTGTCGGACCCAGGTGTGAACAGTGCGGAATGGGGGGAGAGGAGAAGCGTCGAAAGGGGCGGGGCTACACAGTACACGTCGGGGAATTAGCTCAAATGTTAGAGCGCTCGCTTTGCATGTGAGAGGTAGAGGGATCAACGCCCTCATTCTCCACAATGCTTTACTATGAGTTTGGTAAAAACTAGTGTGATGCGGTGTCGGATGGACCGAGTGATTTCCTCTGGATCGACACATATGACTTCCAGCAATCAAGCCATCAGTTGGCAGAGCTGATTCCATGTACTATGAACCCTGGACAAGAATCAAGTCTGGACATAGGGTGGAGTGTCTCTTTCACACATGGTAGCACACAACAGGAGATAGTCTGTGTCAGATGCGTGCTCACTGACTAAGAATATTGTTTGGTTTTTCAGCGAGGGGTGATGTTGGTGCATTCAGCAGGCAGGACATGGCCACAAGCAACTAAGCCTCTTGCCGTTCCTTGAATTTAACTGACCATTAGAGGGTGGGTCCTTAGATACAGAAGTTCCCAAATCCCGTCCTTTCTCCATTTAGACAGTTCATTGCAGGTTTGTATTGCATGTGTTGAAGAGGCTGCACATTGCTCTCTGGTTAGAAGGCAAGTTGATTCCCCGCAAGATCAACCTGTGTTTGAGCAGTGAGCGTGTTCATCTTTCCTTCCCTACCTTTTTTGGATTATTGTGAAGATTACAAAGTACATCAAAGACTTCCTCAAACACAAAGCAACATCGTGGCCTCTGAGGATGCAGCAGTGTGGTGACGAGAGCATTACTCGTCTGCTGTTCAGCCCAGGAGTGAATTGAGCAGGGTGAAGTTAATGCATTTTTCAGTGCATCAGTATGTTGCGGAAACTGATCTTCCAATGAGCCAGTTACATTGCGGGGCAAAGTGAGCAGCTATACGACGAGGATGGGATTCAGACCCATGCATGCAGAGCACAATGGATTAGCAGTCCATCACCTTAACCACTCGGCCACCTCGTCCTCTTCTCCTTGCCTTCTAACAGTAAGTGTCGGACCCAGGTGTGAAAAGTGCGGAATGGGGGGAGAGGAGAAGCGTCCAAAGAGGCGGGGCTACACAGTACACATCGGGGAATTAGCTCAAATGGTAGAGCGCTCGCTTTGCATGTGAGAGGTAGAGGGATCAACGCCCTCATTCTCCACAATGCTTTACTATGAGTTCGGTAAAAACTAGTGTGATGCGGTGTCGGATGGACCGAGTGATTTCCTCTGGATCGACACATATGACTTCCAGCAATCAAGCCATCAGTTGGCAGAGCTGATTCCATGTACTATGAACCCTGGACAAGAATCAAGTCTGGACATAGGGTGGAGTGTCTCTTTCACACATGGTAGCACACAACAGGAGATAGTCTGTGTCAGATGCGTGCTCACTGACTAAGAATATTGTTTGGTTTTTCAGCGAGGGGTGATGTTGGTGCATTCAGCAGGCAGGACATGGCCACAAGCAACTAAGCCTCTTGCCGTTCCTTGAATTTAACTGACCATTAGAGGGTGGGTCCTTAGATACAGAAGTTCCCAAATCCCGTCCTTTCTCCATTTAGACAGTTCATTGCAGGTTTGTAGTGCATGTGTTGAAGAGGCTGCACATTGCTCTCTGGTCAGAAGGCAAGTTGATTCCCCGCAAGATCAACCTGTGTTTGAGCAGTGAGCGTGTTCATCTTTCCTTCCCTACCTTTTTTGGATTATTGTGAAGATTACAAAGTACATCAAAGACTTCCTCAAACACAAAGCAACATCGTGGCCTCTGAGGATGCAGCAGTGTGGTGACGAGAGCATTACTCGTCTGCTGTTCAGCCCAGGAGTGAATTGAGCAGGGTGAAGTTAATGCATTTTTCAGTGCATCAGTATGTTGCGGAAACTGATCTTCCAATGAGCCAGTTACATTGCGGGGCAAAGTGAGCAGCTATACGACGAGGATGGGATTCAGACCCATGCGTGCAGAGCACAATGGATTAGCAGTCCATCACCTTAACCACTCGGCCACCTCGTCCTCTTCTCCTTGCCTTCTAACAGTAAGTGTCGGACCCAGGTGTGAAAAGTGCGGAATGGGGGGAGAGGAGAAGCGTCCAAAGAGGCGGGGCTACACAGTACACATCGGGGAATTAGCTCAAATGGTAGAGCGCTCGCTTTGCATGTGAGAGGTAGAGGGATCAACGCCCTCATTCTCCACAATGCTTTACTATGAGTTCGGTAAAAACTAGTGTGATGCGGTGTCCGATGGACCGAGTGATTTCCTCCGGATTGACACATATGACTTCCAGCAATCAAGCCATCAGTTGGCAGAGCTGATTCCATGTACTATGAACCCTGGACAAGAATCAAGTCAGGACATAGGGTGGAGTGGCTCTTTCACACGGTAGCACACAACAGGAGATAGTCTGTGTCAGATGCGTGCTCACTGACTAAGAATATTGTTTGGTTTTTCAGCGAGGGGTGATGTTGGTGCATTCAGCAGGCAGGACATGGCCACAAGCAACTAAGCCTCTTGCCGTTCCTTGAATTTAACTGACCATTAGAGGGTGGGTCCTTAGATACAGAAGTTCCCAAATCCCGTCATTTCTCCATTTAGACAGTTCATTGCAGGTTTGTATTGCATGTGTTGAAGAGGCTGCACATTGCTCTCTGGTTAGAAGGCAAGTTGATTCCTCGCAAGATCAACCTGTGTTTGAGCAGTGAGCGTGTTCATCTTTCCTTCCCTACCTTTTTTGGATTATTGTGAAGATTACAAAGTACATCAAAGACTTCCTCAAACACAAAGCAACATCGTGGCCTCTGAGGATGCAGCAGTGTGGTGACGAGAGCATTACTCGTCTGCTGTTCAGCCCAGGAGTGAATTGAGCAGGGTGAAGTTAATGCATTTTTCAGTGCATCAGTATGTTGCGGAAACTGATCTTCCAATGAGCCAGTTAAATTGCGGGGCAAAGTAAGCATCTATACGACGAGGATGGGATTCGGACCCATGCGTGCAGAGCACAATGGATTAGCAGTCCATCGCCTTAACCACTCGGCCACCTCGTCCTCTTCTTCTTGCTTTCTAACAGTAAGTGTCGGACCCAGGTGCGAAAAGTGCGGAATGGGGGGAGAGGAGAAGCGTCGAAAGGGGCGGGGCTACACAGTACACGTCTGGGAATAAGTTCAAATGGTAGAGCGCTCGCTTTGCATGTGAGAGGTAAAGGGATCAACGCCCTCATTCTCCACAATGCTTTACTATGAGTTCGGTAAAAACTAGTGTGATGCGGTGTCCGATGGACCGAGTGATTTCCTCTGGATTGACACATATGACTTCCAGCAATCAAGCCATCAGTTGGCAGAGCTGATTCCATGTACTATGAACCCTGGACAAGAATCAAGTCAGAACATAGGGTGGAGTGGCTCTTTCACACGGTAGCACACAACAGGAGATAGTCTGTGTCAGATGCGTGCTCACTGACTAAGAATATTGTTTGGTTTTTCAGCGAGGGGTGATGTTGGTGCATTCAGCAGGCAGGACATGGCCACAAGCAACTAAGCCTCTTGCCGTTCCTTGAATTTAACTGACCATTAGAGGGTGGGTCCTTAGATACAGAAGTTCCCAAATCCCGTCCTTTCTCCATTTAGACAGTTCATTGCAGGTTTGTATTGCATGTGTTGAAGAGGCTGCACATTGCTCTCTGGTTAGAAGGCAAGTTGATTCCCCGCAAGATCAACCTGTGTTTGAGCAGTGAGCGTGTTCATCTTTCCTTCCCTACCTTTTTTGGATTATTGTGAAGATTACAAAGTACATCAAAGACTTCCTCAAACACAAAGCAACATCGTGGCCTCTGAGGATGCAGCAGTGTGGTGACGAGAGCATTACTCGTCTGCTGTTCAGCCCAGGAGTGAATTGAGCAGGGTGAAGTTAATGCATTTTTCAGTGCATCAGTATGTTGCGGAAACTGATCTTCCAATGAGCCAGTTACATTGCGGGGCAAAGTGAGCAGCTATACGACGAGGATGGGATTCAGACCCATGCATGCAGAGCACAATGGATTAGCAGTCCATCACCTTAACCACTCGGCCACCTCGTCCTCTTCTCCTTGCCTTCTAACAGTAAGTGTCGGACCCAGGTGTGAAAAGTGCGGAATGGGGGGAGAGGAGAAGCGTCCAAAGAGGCGGGGCTACACAGTACACATCGGGGAATTAGCTCAAATGGTAGAGCGCTCGCTTTGCATGTGAGAGTTAGAGGGATCAACGCCCTCCTTCTCCACAATGCTTTACTATGAGTTCGGTAAAAACTAGTGTGATGCGGTGTCGGATGGACCGAGTGATTTCCTCTGGATCGACACATATGACTTCCAGCAATCAAGCCATCAGTTGGCAGAGCTGATTCCATGTACTATGAACCCTGGACAAGAATCAAGTCTGGACATAGGGTGGAGTGTCTCTTTCACACATGGTAGCACACAACAGGAGATAGTCTGTGTCAGATGCGTGCTCACTGACTAAGAATATTGTTTGGTTTTTCAGCGAGGGGTGATGTTGGTGCATTCAGCAGGCAGGACATGGCCACAAGCAACTAAGCCTCTTGCCGTTCCTTGAATTTAACTGACCATTAGAGGGTGGGTCCTTAGATACAGAAGTTCCCAAATCCCGTCCTTTCTCCATTTAGACAGTTCATTGCAGGTTTGTAGTGCATGTGTTGAAGAGGCTGCACATTGCTCTCTGGTCAGAAGGCAAGTTGATTCCCCGCAAGATCAACCTGTGTTTGAGCAGTGAGCGTGTTCATCTTTCCTTCCCTACCTTTTTTGGATTATTGTGAAGATTACAAAGTACATCAAAGACTTCCTCAAACACAAAGCAACATCGTGGCCTCTGAGGATGCAGCAGTGTGGTGACGAGAGCATTACTCGTCTGCTGTTCAGCCCAGGAGTGAATTGAGCAGGGTGAAGTTAATGCATTTTTCAGTGCATCAGTATGTTGCGGAAACTGATCTTCCAATGAGCCAGTTACATTGCAGGGCAAAGTGAGCAGCTATACGACGAGGATGGGATTCAGACCCATGCGTGCAGAGCACAATGGATTAGCAGTCCATCACCTTAACCACTCGGCCACCTCGTCCTCTTCTCCTTGCCTTCTAACAGTAAGTGTCGGACCCAGGTGTGAAAAGTGCGGAATGGGGGGAGAGGAGAAGCGTCCAAAGAGGCGGGGCTACACAGTACACATCGGGGAATTAGCTCAAATGGTAGAGCGCTCGCTTTGCATGTGAGAGGTAGAGGGATCAACGCCCTCATTCTCCACAATGCTTTACTATGAGTTCGGTAAAAACTAGTGTGATGCGGTGTCCGATGGACCGAGTGATTTCCTCCGGATTGACACATATGACTTCCAGCAATCAAGCCATCAGTTGGCAGAGCTGATTCCATGTACTATGAACCCTGGACAAGAATCAAGTCAGGACATAGGGTGGAGTGGCTCTTTCACACGGTAGCACACAACAGGAGATAGTCTGTGTCAGATGCGTGCTCACTGACTAAGAATATTGTTTGGTTTTTCAGCGAGGGGTGATGTTGGTGCATTCAGCAGGCAGGACATGGCCACAAGCAACTAAGCCTCTTGCCGTTCCTTGAATTTAACTGACCATTAGAGGGTGGGTCCTTAGATACAGAAGTTCCCAAATCCCGTCCTTTCTCCATTTAGACAGTTCATTGCAGGTTTGTATTGCATGTGTTGAAGAGGCTGCACATTGCTCTCTGGTTAGAAGGCAAGTTGATTCCCCGCAAGATCAACCTGTGTTTGAGCAGTGAGCGTGTTCATCTTTTCTTCCCTACCTTTTTTGGATTATTGTGAAGATTACAAAGTACATCAAAGACTTCCTCAAACACAAAGCAACATCGTGGCCTCTGAGGATGCAGCAGTGTGGTGACGAGAGCATTACTCGTCTGCTGTTCAGCCCAGGAGTGAATTGAGCAGGGTGAAGTTAATGCATTTTTCAGTGCATCAGTATGTTGCGGAAACTGATCTTCCAATGAGCCAGTTACATTGCGGGGCAAAGTGAGCAGCTATACGACGAGGATGGGATTCAGACCCATGCGTGCAGAGCACAATGGATTAGCAGTCCATCGCCTTAACCACTCGGCCACCTCGTCCTCTTCTTCTTGCTTTCTAACAGTAAGTGTCGGACCCAGGTGCGAAAAGTGCGGAATGGGGGGAGAGGAGAAGCGTCGAAAGGGGCGGGGCTACACAGTACACGTCTGGGAATAAGTTCAAATGGTAGAGCGCTCGCTTTGCATGTGAGAGGTAGAGGGATCAACGCCCTCATTCTCCACAATGCTTTACTATGAGTTCGGTAAAAACTAGTGTGATGCGGTGTCCGATGGACCGAGTGATTTCCTCTGGATCGACACATATGACTTCCAGCAATCAAGCCATCAGTTGGCAGAGCTGATTCCATGTACTATGAACCCTGGACAAGAATCAAGTCAGGACATAGGGTGGAGTGGCTCTTTCACACGGTAGCACACAACAGGAGATAGTCTGTGTCAGATGCGTGCTCACTGACTAAGAATATTGTTTGGTTTTTCAGCGAGGGGTGATGTTGGTGCATTCAGCAGGCAGGACATGGCCACAAGCAACTAAGCCTCTTGCCGTTCCTTGAATTTAACTGACCATTAGAGGGTGGGTCCTTAGATACAGAAGTTCCCAAATCCCGTCCTTTCTCCATTTAGACAGTTCATTGCAGGTTTGTATTGCATGTGTTGAAGAGGCTGCACATTGCTCTCTGGTTAGAAGGCAAGTTGATTCCCCGCAAGATCAACCTGTGTTTGAGCAGTGAGCGTGTTCATCTTTCCTTCCCTACCTTTTTTGGATTATTGTGAAGATTACAAAGTACATCAAAGACTTCCTCAAACACAAAGCAACATCGTGGCCTCTGAGGATGCAGCAGTGTGGTGACGAGAGCATTACTCGTCTGCTGTTCAGCCCAGGAGTGAATTGAGCAGGGTGAAGTTAATGCATTTTTCAGTGCATCAGTATGTTGCGGAAACTGATCTTCCAATGAGCCAGTTACATTGCGGGGCAAAGTGAGCAGCTATACGACGAGGATGGGATTCAGACCCATGCGTGCAGAGCACAATGGATTAGCAGTCCATCGCCTTAACCACTCGGCCACCTCGTCCTCTTCTTCTTGCTTTCTAACAGTAAGTGTCGGACCCAGGTGCGAAAAGTGCGGAATGGGGGGAGAGGAGAAGCGTCGAAAGGGGCGGGGCTACACAGTACACGTCTGGGAATAAGTTCAAATGGTAGAGCGCTCGCTTTGCATGTGAGAGGTAGAGGGATCAACGCCCTCATTCTCCACAATGCTTTACTATGAGTTCGGTAAAAACTAGTGTGATGCGGTGTCCGATGGACCGAGTGATTTCCTCTGGATCGACACATATGACTTCCAGCAATCAAGCCATCAGTTGGCAGAGCTGATTCCATGTACTATGAACCCTGGACAAGAATCAAGTCAGGACATAGGGTGGAGTGGCTCTTTCACACGGTAGCACACAACAGGAGATAGTCTGTGTCAGATGCGTGCTCACTGACTAAGAATATTGTTTGGTTTTTCAGCGAGGGGTGATGTTGGTGCATTCAGCAGGCAGGACATGGCCACAAGCAACTAAGCCTCTTGCCGTTCCTTGAATTTAACTGACCATTAGAGGGTGGGTCCTTAGATACAGAAGTTCCCAAATCCCGTCCTTTCTCCATTTAGACAGTTCATTGCAGGTTTGTATTGCATGTGTTGAAGAGGCTGCACATTGCTCTCTGGTTAGAAGGCAAGTTGATTCCCCGCAAGATCAACCTGTGTTTGAGCAGTGAGCGTGTTCATCTTTTCTTCCCTACCTTTTTTGGATTATTGTGAAGATTACAAAGTACATCAAAGACTTCCTCAAACACAAAGCAACATCGTGGCCTCTGAGGATGCAGCAGTGTGGTGACGAGAGCATTACTCGTCTGCTGTTCAGCCCAGGAGTGAATTGAGCAGGGTGAAGTTAATGCATTTTTCAGTGCATCAGTATGTTGCGGAAACTGATCTTCCAATGAGCCAGTTACATTGCGGGGCAAAGTGAGCAGCTATACGACGAGGATGGGATTCAGACCCATGCGTGCAGAGCACAATGGATTAGCAGTCCATCGCCTTAACCACTCGGCCACCTCGTCCTCTTCTTCTTGCTTTCTAACAGTAAGTGTCGGACCCAGGTGCGAAAAGTGCGGAATGGGGGGAGAGGAGAAGCGTCGAAAGGGGCGGGGCTACACAGTACACGTCTGGGAATAAGTTCAAATGGTAGAGCGCTCGCTTTGCATGTGAGAGGTAGAGGGATCAACGCCCTCATTCTCCACAATGCTTTACTATGAGTTCGGTAAAAACTAGTGTGATGCGGTGTCCGATGGACCGAGTGATTTCCTCTGGATCGACACATATGACTTCCAGCAATCAAGCCATCAGTTGGCAGAGCTGATTCCATGTACTATGAACCCTGGACAAGAATCAAGTCAGAACATAGGGTGGAGTGGCTCTTTCACACGGTAGCACACAACAGGAGATAGTCTGTGTCAGATGCGTGCTCACTGACTAAGAATATTGTTTGGTTTTTCAGCGAGGGGTGATGTTGGTGCATTCAGCAGGCAGGACATGGCCACAAGCAACTAAGCCTCTTGCCGTTCCTTGAATTTAACTGACCATTAGAGGGTGGGTCCTTAGATACAGAAGTTCCCAAATCCCGTCCTTTCTCCATTTAGACAGTTCATTGCAGGTTTGTATTGCATGTGTTGAAGAGGCTGCACATTGCTCTCTGGTTAGAGAGAGCAAGTTGATTCCTCGCAAGATCAACCTGTGTTTGAGCAGTGAGCGTGTTCATCTTTCCTTCCCTACCTTTTTTGGATTATTGTGAAGATTACAAAGTACATCAAAGACTTCCTCAAACACAAAGCAACATCGTGGCCTCTGAGGATGCAGCAGTGTGGTGACGAGAGCATTACTCGTCTGCTGTTCAGCCCAGGAGTGAATTGAGCAGGGTGAAGTTAATGCATTTTTCAGTGCATCAGTATGTTGCGGAAACTGATCTTCCAATGAGCCAGTTAAATTGCGGGGCAAAGTAAGCATCTATACGACGAGGATGGGATTCGGACCCATGCGTGCAGAGCACAATGGATTAGCAGTCCATCGCCTTAACCACTCGGCCACCTCGTCCTCTTCTTCTTGCTTTCTAACAGTAAGTGTCGGACCCAGGTGCGAAAAGTGCGGAATGGGGGGAGAGGAGAAGCGTCGAAAGGGGCGGGGCTACACAGTACACGTCTGGGAATAAGTTCAAATGGTAGAGCGCTCGCTTTGCATGTGAGAGGTAGAGGGATCAACTCCCTCATTCTCCACAATGCTTTACTATGAGTTCGGTAAAAACTAGTGTGATGCGGTGTCCGATGGACCGAGTGATTTCCTCTGGATTGACACATATGACTTCCAGCAATCAAGCCATCAGTTGGCAGAGCTGATTCCATGTACTATGAACCCTGGACAAGAATCAAGTCAGAACATAGGGTGGAGTGGCTCTTTCACACGGTAGCACACAACAGGAGATAGTCTGTGTCAGATGCGTGCTCACTGACTAAGAATATTGTTTGGTTTTTCAGCGAGGGGTGATGTTGGTGCATTCAGCAGGCAGGACATGGCCACAAGCAACTAAGCCTCTTGCCGTTCCTTGAATTTAACTGACCATTAGAGGGTGGGTCCTTAGATACAGAAGTTCCCAAATCCCGTCCTTTCTCCATTTAGACAGTTCATTGCAGGTTTGTATTGCATGTGTTGAAGAGGCTGCACATTGCTCTCTGGTTAGAAGGCAAGTTGATTCCCCGCAAGATCAACCTGTGTTTGAGCAGTGAGCGTGTTCATCTTTCCTTCCCTACCTTTTTTGGATTATTGTGAAGATTACAAAGTACATCAAAGACTTCCTCAAACACAAAGCAACATCGTGGCCTCTGAGGATGCAGCAGTGTGGTGACGAGAGCATTACTCGTCTGCTGTTCAGCCCAGGAGTGAATTGAGCAGGGTGAAGTTAATGCATTTTTCAGTGCATCAGTATGTTGCGGAAACTGATCTTCCAATGAGCCAGTTAAATTGCGGGGCAAAGTAAGCATCTATACGACGAGGATGGGATTCGGACCCATGCGTGCAGAGCACAATGGATTAGCAGTCCATCGCCTTAACCACTCGGCCACCTCGTCCTCTTCTTCTTGCTTTCTAACAGTAAGTGTCGGACCCAGGTGCGAAAAGTGCGGAATGGGGGGAGAGGAGAAGCGTCGAAAGGGGCGGGGCTACACAGTACACGTCTGGGAATAAGTTCAAATGGTAGAGCGCTCGCTTTGCATGTGAGAGGTAGAGGGATCAACTCCCTCATTCTCCACAATGCTTTACTATGAGTTCGGTAAAAACTAGTGTGATGCGGTGTCCGATGGACCGAGTGATTTCCTCTGGATTGACACATATGACTTCCAGCAATCAAGCCATCAGTTGGCAGAGCTGATTCCATGTACTATGAACCCTGGACAAGAATCAAGTCAGAACATAGGGTGGAGTGGCTCTTTCACACGGTAGCACACAACAGGAGATAGTCTGTGTCAGATGCGTGCTCACTGACTAAGAATATTGTTTGGTTTTTCAGCGAGGGGTGATGTTGGTGCATTCAGCAGGCAGGACATGGCCACAAGCAACTAAGCCTCTTGCCGTTCCTTGAATTTAACTGACCATTAGAGGGTGGGTCCTTAGATACAGAAGTTCCCAAATCCCGTCCTTTCTCCATTTAGACAGTTCATTGCAGGTTTGTATTGCATGTGTTGAAGAGGCTGCACATTGCTCTCTGGTTAGAAGGCAAGTTGATTCCCCGCAAGATCAACCTGTGTTTGAGCAGTGAGCGTGTTCATCTTTCCTTCCCTACCTTTTTTGGATTATTGTGAAGATTACAAAGTACATCAAAGACTTCCTCAAACACAAAGCAACATCGTGGCCTCTGAGGATGCAGCAGTGTGGTGACGAGAGCATTACTCGTCTGCTGTTCAGCCCAGGAGTGAATTGAGCAGGGTGAAGTTAATGCATTTTTCAGTGCATCAGTATGTTGCGGAAACTGATCTTCCAATTAGCCAGTTAAATTCCGGGGCAAAGTAAGCATCTATACGACGAGGATGGGATTCGGACCCATGCATGCAGAGCACAATGGATTAGCAGTCCATCGCCTTAACCACTCGGCCACCTCGTCCTCTTCTTCTTGCTTTCTAACAGTAAGTGTCGGACCCAGGTGCGAAAAGTGCGGAATGGGGGGAGAGGAGAAGCGTCGAAAGGGGCGGGGCTACACAGTACACGTCTGGGAATGAGTTCAAATGGTAGAGCGCTCGCTTTGCATGTGAGAGGTAGAGGGATCAACGCCCTCATTCTCCACAATGCTTTACTATGAGTTCGGTAAAAACTAGTGTGATGCGATGTCGGATGGACCGAATGATTTCCTCTGGATCGACACATATGACTTCCAGCAATCAAGCCATCAGTTGGCAGAGCTGATTCCATGTACTATGAACCCTGGACAAGAATCAAGTCAGAACATAGGGTGGAGTGGCTCTTTCACACGGTAGCACACAACAGGAGATAGTCTGTGTCAGATGCGTGCTCACTGACTAAGAATATTGTTTGGTTTTTCAGCGAGGGGTGATGTTGGTGCATTCAGCAGGCAGGACATGGCCACAAGCAACTAAGCCTCTTGCCGTTCCTTGAATTTAACTGACCATTAGAGGGTGGGTCCTTAGATACAGAAGTTCCCAAATCCCGTCCTTTCTCCATTTAGACAGTTCATTGCAGGTTTGTATTGCATGTGTTGAAGAGGCTGCACATTGCTCTCTGGTTAGAAGGCAAGTTGATTCCCCGCAAGATCAACCTGTGTTTGAGCAGTGAGCGTGTTCATCTTTCCTTCCCTACCTTTTTTGGATTATTGTGAAGATTACAAAGTACATCAAAGACTTCCTCAAACACAAAGCAACATCGTGGCCTCTGAGGATGCAGCAGTGTGGTGACGAGAGCATTACTCGTCTGCTGTTCAGCCCAGGAGTGAATTGAGCAGGGTGAAGTTAATGCATTTTTCAGTGCATCAGTATGTTGCGGAAACTGATCTTCCAATGAGCCAGTTAAATTCCGGGGCAAAGTAAGCATCTATACGACGAGGATGGGATTCGGACCCATGCGTGCAGAGCACAATGGATTAGCAGTCCATCGCCTTAACCACTCGGCCACCTCGTCCTCTTCTCCTTGCTTTCTAACAGTAAGAGTCGGACCCAGGTGTGAACAGTGCGGAATGGGGGGAGAGGAGAAGCGTTGAAAGGGGCGGGGCTACACAGTACACGTCGGGGAATTAGCTCAAATGTTAGAGCGCTCGCTTTGCATGTGAGAGGTAGAGGGATCAACCCCCTCATTCTCCACAATGCTTTACTATGAGTTTGGTAAAAACTAGTGTGATGCGGTGTCGGATGGACCGAGTGATTTCCTCTGGATGGACACATATGACTTCCAGCAATCAAGCCATCAGTTGGCAGAGCTGATTCCATGTACTATGAACCCTGGACAAGAATCAAGTCTGGACATAGGATGGAGTGTCTCTTTCACACATGGTAGCACACAACAGGAGATAGTCTGTGTCAGATGCGTGCTCACTGATTAAGAATATTGTTTGGTTTTTCAGCGAGGGGTGATGTTGGTGCATTCAGCAGGCAGGACATGGCCACAAGCAACTAAGCCTCTTGCCGTTCCTTGAATTTAACTGACCATTAGAGGGTGGGTCCTTAGATACAGAAGTTCCCAAATCCCGTCCTTTCTCCATTTAGACAGTTCATTGCAGGTTTGTATTGCATGTGTTGAAGAGGCTGCACATTGCTCTCTGGTTAGAAGGCAAGTTGATTCCTCGCAAGATCAACCTGTGTTTGAGCAGTGAGCGTGTTCATCTTTCCTTCCCTACCTTTTTTGGATTATTGTGAAGATTACAAAGTACATCAAAGACTTCCTCAAACACAAAGCAACATCGTGGCCTCTGAGGATGCAGCAGTGTGGTGACGAGAGCATTACTCGTCTGCTGTTCAGCCCAGGAGTGAATTGAGCAGGGTGAAGTTAATGCATTTTTCAGTGCATCAGTATGTTGCGGAAACTGATCTTCCAATGAGCCAGTTACATTGCGGGGCAAAGTGAGCAGCTATACGACGAGGATGGGATTCAGACCCATGCATGCAGAGCACAATGGATTAGCAGTCCATCACCTTAACCACTCGGCCACCTCGTCCTCTTCTCCTTGCCTTCTAACAGTAAGTGTCGGACCCAGGTGTGAAAAGTGCGGAATGGGGGGAGAGGAGAAGCGTCCAAAGAGGCGGGGCTACACAGTACACATCGGGGAATTAGCTTAAATGGTAGAGCGCTCGCTTTGCATGTGAGAGGTAGAGGGATCAACGCCCTCATTCTCCACAATGCTTTACTATGAGTTCGGTAAAAACTAGTGTGATGCGGTGTCGGATGGACCGAGTGATTTCCTCTGGATCGACACATATGACTTCCAGCAATCAAGCCATCAGTTGGCAGAGCTGATTCCATGTACTATGAACCCTGGACAAGAATCAAGTCTGGACATAGGATGGAGTGTCTCTTTCACACATGGTAGCACACAACAGGAGATAGTCTGTGTCAGATGCGTGCTCACTGATTAAGAATATTGTTTGGTTTTTCAGCGAGGGGTGATGTTGGTGCATTCAGCAGGCAGGACATGGCCACAAGCAACTAAGCCTCTTGCCGTTCCTTGAATTTAACTGACCATTAGAGGGTGGGTCCTTAGATACAGAAGTTCCCAAATCCCGTCCTTTCTCCATTTAGACAGTTCATTGCAGGTTTGTATTGCATGTGTTGAAGAGGCTGCACATTGCTCTCTGGTTAGAAGGCAAGTTGATTCCTCGCAAGATCAACCTGTGTTTGAGCAGTGAGCGTGTTCATCTTTCCTTCCCTACCTTTTTTGGATTATTGTGAAGATTACAAAGTACATCAAAGACTTCCTCAAACACAAAGCAACATCGTGGCCTCTGAGGATGCAGCAGTGTGGTGACGAGAGCATTACTCGTCTGCTGTTCAGCCCAGGAGTGAATTGAGCAGGGTGAAGTTAATGCATTTTTCAGTGCATCAGTATGTTGCGGAAACTGATCTTCCAATGAGCCAGTTACATTGCGGGGCAAAGTGAGCAGCTATACGACGAGGATGGGATTCAGACCCATGCATGCAGAGCACAATGGATTAGCAGTCCATCACCTTAACCACTCGGCCACCTCGTCCTCTTCTCCTTGCCTTCTAACAGTAAGTGTCGGACCCAGGTGTGAAAAGTGCGGAATGGGGGGAGAGGAGAAGCGTCCAAAGAGGCGGGGCTACACAGTACACATCGGGGAATTAGCTTAAATGGTAGAGCGCTCGCTTTGCATGTGAGAGGTAGAGGGATCAACGCCCTCATTCTCCACAATGCTTTACTATGAGTTCGGTAAAAACTAGTGTGATGCGGTGTCGGATGGACCGAGTGATTTCCTCTGGATCGACACATATGACTTCCAGCAATCAAGCCATCAGTTGGCAGAGCTGATTCCATGTACTATGAACCCTGGACAAGAATCAAGTCTGGACATAGGGTGGAGTGTCTCTTTCACACATGGTAGCACACAACAGGAGATAGTCTGTGTCAGATGCGTGCTCACTGACTAAGAATATTGTTTGGTTTTTCAGCGAGGGGTGATGTTGGTGCATTCAGCAGGCAGGACATGGCCACAAGCAACTAAGCCTCTTGCCGTTCCTTGAATTTAACTGACCATTAGAGGGTGGGTCCTTAGATACAGAAGTTCCCAAATCCCGTCCTTTCTCCATTTAGACAGTTCATTGCAGGTTTCTAGTGCATGTGTTGAAGAGGCTGCACATTGCTCTCTGGTCAGAAGGCAAGTTGATTCCCCGCAAGATCAACCTGTGTTTGAGCAGTGAGCGTGTTCATCTTTCCTTCCCTACCTTTTTTGGATTATTGTGAAGATTACAAAGTACATCAAAGACTTCCTCAAACACAAAGCAACATCGTGGCCTCTGAGGATGCAGCAGTGTGGTGACGAGAGCATTACTCGTCTGCTGTTCAGCCCAGGAGTGAATTGAGCAGGGTGAAGTTAATGCATTTTTCAGTGCATCAGTATGTTGCGGAAACTGATCTTCCAATGAGCCAGTTAAATTCCGGGGCAAAGTAAGCATCTATACGACGAGGATGGGATTCGGACCCATGCATGCAGAGCACAATGGATTAGCAGTCCATCGCCTTAACCACTCGGCCACCTCGTCCTCTTCTTCTTGCTTTCTAACAGTAAGTGTCGGACCCAGGTGCGAAAAGTGCGGAATGGGGGGAGAGGAGAAGCGTCGAAAGGGGCGGGGCTACACAGTACACGTCTGGGAATGAGTTCAAATGGTAGAGCGCTCGCTTTGCATGTGAGAGGTAGAGGGATCAACGCCCTCATTCTCCACAATGCTTTACTATGAGTTCGGTAAAAACTAGTGTGATGCGATGTCGGATGGACCGAATGATTTCCTCTGGATCGACACATATGACTTCCAGCAATCAAGCCATCAGTTGGCAGAGCTGATTCCATGTACTATGAACCCTGGACAAGAATCAAGTCTGGACATAGGGTGGAGTGTCTCTTTCACACGGTAGCACACAACAGGAGATAGTCTGTGTCAGATGCGTGCTCACTGACTAAGAATATTGTTTGGTTTTTCAGCGAGGGGTGATGTTGGTGCATTCAAAAGGCAGGACATGGCCACAAGCAACTAAGACTCTTGCCGTTCCTTGAATTTAACTGACCATTAGAGGATGGGTCCTTAGAAACAGAAGTTCCCAAATCCCGTCCTTTCTCCATTTAGACAGTTCATTGCAGGTTTGTAGTGCATGTGTTGAAGAGGCTGCACATTGCTCTCTGGTTAGAAGGCAAGTTGATTCCCCGCAAGATCAACCTGTGTTTGAGCAGTGAGCGTGTTCATCTTTACTTCCCTACCTTTTTTGGATTATAGTGAAGATTACAAAGTACATCAAAGACTTCCTCAAACACAAAGCAACATCGTGGCCTCTGAGGATGCAGCAGTGTGGTGACGAGAGCATTACTCGTCTGCTGTTCAGCCCAGGAGTGAATTGAGCAGGGTGAAGTTAATGCATTTTTCAGTGCATCAGTATGTTGCCGAAACTGATCTTCCAATGAGCCAGTTACATTGCGGGGCAAAGTGAGCAGCTATACGACGAGGATGGGATTCAGACCCATGCGTGCAGAGCACAATGGATTAGCAGTCCATCACCTTAACCACTCGGCCACCTCGTCCTCTTCTCCTTGCCTTCTAACAGTAAGTGTCGGACCCAGGTGTGAAAAGTGCGGAATGGGGGGAGAGGAGAAGCGTCCAAAGAGGCGGGGCTACACAGTACACATCGGGGAATTAGCTCAAATGGTAGAGCGCTCGCTTTGCATGTGAGAGGTAGAGGGATCAACGCCCTCATTCTCCACAATGCTTTACTATGAGTTCGGTAAAAACTAGTGTGATGCGGTGTCCGATGGACCGAGTGATTTCCTCTGGATTGACACATATGACTTCCAGCAATCAAGCCATCAGTTGGCAGAGCTGATTCCATGTACTATGAACCCTGGACAAGAATCAAGTCAGGACATAGGGTGGAGTGGCTCTTTCACACGGTAGCACACAACAGGAGATAGTCTGTGTCAGATGCGTGCTCACTGACTAAGAATATTGTTTGGTTTTTCAGCGAGGGTTGATGTTGGTGCATTCAGCAGGCAGGACATGGCCACAAGCAACTAAGCCTCTTGCCGTTCCTTGAATTTAACTGACCATTAGAGGGTGGGTCCTTAGATACAGAAGTTCCCAAATCCCGTCCTTTCTCCATTTAGACAGTTCATTGCAGGTTTGTATTGCATGTGTTGAAGAGGCTGCACATTGCTCTCTGGTTAGAAGGCAAGTTGATTCCCCGCAAGATCAACCTGTGTTTGAGCAGTGAGCGTGTTCATCTTTCCTTCCCTATTTTTTTTGGATTATTGTGAAGATTACAAAGTACATCAAAGACTTCCTCAAACACAAAGCAATATCGTGGCCTCTGAGGATGCAGCAGTGTGGTGACGAGAGCATTACTCGTCTGCTGTTCAGCCCAGGAGTGAATTGAGCAGGGTGAAGTTAATGCATTTTTCAGTGCATCAGTATGTTGCGGAAACTGATCTTCCAATGAGCCAGTTACATTGCGGGGCAAAGTGAGCAGCTATACGACGAGGATGGGATTCAGACCCATGCGTGCAGAGCACAATGGATTAGCAGTCCATCACCTTAACCACTCGGCCACCTCGTCCTCTTCTCCTTGCCTTCTAACAGTAAGTGTCGGACCCAGGTGTGAAAAGTGCGGAATGGGGGGAGAGGAGAAGCGTCGAAAGGGGCGGGGCTACACAGTACACGTCTGGGAATGAGTTCAAATGGTAGAGCGCTCGCTTTGCATGTGAGAGGTAGAGGGATCAACGCCCTCATTCTCCACAATGCTTTACTATGAGTTCGGTAAAAACTAGTGTGATGCGATGTCGGATGGACCGAATGATTTCCTCTGGATCGACACATATGACTTCCAGCAATCAAGCCATCAGTTGGCAGAGCTGATTCCATGTACTATGAACCCTGGACAAGAATCAAGTCTGGACATAGGGTGGAGTGTCTCTTTCACACGGTAGCACACAACAGGAGATAGTCTGTGTCAGATGCGTGCTCACTGACTAAGAATATTGTTTGGTTTTTCAGCGAGGGGTGATGTTGGTGCATTCAGCAGGCAGGACATGGCCACAAGCAACTAAGACTCTTGCCGTTCCTTGAATTTAACTGACCATTAGAGGATGGGTCCTTAGAAACAGAAGTTCCCAAATCCCGTCCTTTCTCCATTTAGACAGTTCATTGCAGGTTTGTAGTGCATGTGTTGAAGAGGCTGCACATTGCTCTCTGGTTAGAAGGCAAGTTGATTCCCCGCAAGATCAACCTGTGTTTGAGCAGTGAGCGTGTTCATCTTTACTTCCCTACCTTTTTTGGATTATAGTGAAGATTACAAAGTACATCAAAGACTTCCTCAAACACAAAGCAACATCGTGGCCTCTGAGGATGCAGCAGTGTGGTGACGAGAGCATTACTCGTCTGCTGTTCAGCCCAGGAGTGAATTGAGCAGGGTGAAGTTAATGCATTTTTCAGTGCATCAGTATGTTGCCGAAACTGATCTTCCAATGAGCCAGTTACATTGCGGGGCAAAGTGAGCAGCTATACGACGAGGATGGGATTCAGACCCATGCGTGCAGAGCACAATGGATTAGCAGTCCATCACCTTAACCACTCGGCCACCTCGTCCTCTTCTCCTTGCCTTCTAACAGTAAGTGTCGGACCCAGGTGCGAAAAGTGCAGAATGGGGGGAGAGGAGAAGCGTCGAAAGGGGCGGGGCTACACAGTACACGTCTGGGAATAAGTTCAAATGGTAGAGCGCTCGCTTTGCATGTGAGAGGTAGAGGGATCAACGCCCTATTTCTCCACAATGCTTTTCTATGAGTTCGGTAAAAACTAGTGTGATGCGATGTCGGATGGACCGAGTGATTTCCTCTGGATCGACACATATGACTTCCAACAATCAAGCCATCAGTTGGCAGAGCTGATTCCATGTACTATGAACCCTGGACAAGAATCAAGTCTGGACATAGGGTGGAGTGTCTCTTTCACACGGTAGCACACAACAGGAGATAGTCTGTGTCAGATGCGTGCTCACTGACTAAGAATATTGTTTGGTTTTTCAGCGAGGGGTGATGTTGGTGCATTCAGCAGGCAGGACATGGCCACAAGCAACTAAGACTCTTGCCGTTCCTTGAATTTAACTGACCATTAGAGGATGGGTCCTTAGAAACAGAAGTTCCCAAATCCCGTCCTTTCTCCATTTAGACAGTTCATTGCAGGTTTGTAGTGCATGTGTTGAAGAGGCTGCACATTGCTCTCTGGTTAGAAGGCAAGTTGATTCCCCGCAAGATCAACCTGTGTTTGAGCAGTGAGCGTGTTCATCTTTACTTCCCTACCTTTTTTGGATTATAGTGAAGATTACAAAGTACATCAAAGACTTCCTCAAACACAAAGCAACATCGTGGCCTCTGAGGATGCAGCAGTGTGGTGACGAGAGCATTACTCGTCTGCTGTTCAGCCCAGGAGTGAATTGAGCAGGGTGAAGTTAATGCATTTTTCAGTGCATCAGTATGATGCCGAAACTGATCTTCCAATGAGCCAGTTACATTGCGGGGCAAAGTGAGCAGCTATACGACGAGGATGGGATTCAGACCCATGCGTGCAGAGCACAATGGATTAGCAGTCCATCACCTTAACCACTCGGCCACCTCGTCCTCTTCTCCTTGCCTTCTAACAGTAAGTGTCGGACCCAGGTGTGAAAAGTGCGGAATGGGGGGAGAGGAGAAGCGTCCAAAGAGGCGGGGCTACACAGTACACATCGGGGAATTAGCTCAAATGGTAGAGCGCTCGCTTTGCATGTGAGAGGTAGAGGGATCAACGCCCTCATTCTCCACAATGCTTTACTATGAGTTCGGTAAAAACTAGTGTGATGCGGTGTCCGATGGACTGAGTGATTTCCTCTGGATTGACACATATGACTTCCAGCAATCAAGCCATCAGTTGGCAGAGCTGATTCCATGTACTATGAACCCTGGACAAGAATCAAGTCAGGACATAGGGTGGAGTGTCTCTTTCACACATGGTAGCACACAACAGGAGATAGTCTGTGTCAGATGCGTGCTCACTGACTAAGAATATTGTTTGGTTTTTCAGCGAGGGGTGATGTTGGTGCATTCAGCAGGCAGGACATGGCCACAAGCAACTAAGACTCTTGCCGTTCCTTGAATTTAACTGACCATTAGAGGATGGGTCCTTAGAAACAGAAGTTCCCAAATCCCGTCCTTTCTCCATTTAGACAGTTCATTGCAGGTTTGTAGTGCATGTGTTGAAGAGGCTGCACATTGCTCTCTGGTCAGAAGGCAAGTGGATTCCCCGCAAGATCAACCTGTGTTTGAGCAGTGAGCGTGTTCATCTTTACTTCCCTACCTTTTTTGGATTATAGTGAAGATTACAAAGTACATCAAAGACTTCCTCAAACACAAAGCAACATCGTGGCCTCTGAGGATGCAGCAGTGTGGTGACGAGAGCATTACTCGTCTGCTGTTCAGCCCAGGAGTGAATTGAGCAGGGTGAAGTTAATGCATTTTTCAGTGCATCAGTATGTTGCCGAAACTGATCTTCCAATGAGCCAGTTACATTGCGGGGCAAAGTGAGCAGCTATACGACGAGGATGGGATTCAGACCCATGCGTGCAGAGCACAATGGATTAGCAGTCCATCGCCTTAACCACTCGGCCACCTCGTCCTCTTCTTCTTGCTTTCTAACAGTAAGTGTCGGACCCAGGTGCGAAAAGTGCGGAATGGGAGGTGAGGAGAAGCGTCGAAAGGGGCGGGGCTACACAGTACACGTCTGGGAATAAGTTCAAATGGTAGAGCGCTCGCTTTGCATGTGAGAGGTAGAGGGATCAACGCCCTCATTCTCCACAATGCTTTACTATGAGTTCGGTAAAAACTAGTGTGATGCGATGTCGGATGGACCGAGTGATTTCCTCTGGATCGACACATATGACTTCCAGCAATCAAGCCATCAGTTGGCAGAGCTGATTCCATGTACTATGAACCCTGGACAAGAATCAAGTCTGGACATAGGGTGGAGTGGCTCTTTCACACGGTAGCACACAACAGGAGATAGTCTGTGTCAGATGCTTGCTCACTGACTAAGAATATTGTTTGGTTTTTCAGCGAGGGGTGATGTTGGTGCATTCAGCAGGCAGGACATGGCCACAAGCAACTAAGACTCTTGCCGTTCCTTGAATTTAACTGACCATTAGAGGATGGGTCCTTAGAAACAGAAGTTCCCAAATCCCGTCCTTTCTCCATTTAGACAGTTCATTGCAGGTTTGTAGTGCATGTGTTGAAGAGGCTGCACATTGCTCTCTGGTCAGAAGGCAAGTTGATTCCCCGCAAGATCAACCTGTGTTTGAGCAGTGAGCGTGTTCATTTTTCCTTCCCTACCTTTTTTGGATTATTGTGAAGATTACAAAGTACATCAAAGACTTCCTCAAACACAAAGCAACATCGTAGCCTCTGAGGATGCAGCAGTGTGGTGACGAGAGCATTACTCGTCTGCTGTTCAGCCCAGGAGTGAATTGAGCAGGGTGAAGTTAATGCATTTTTCAGTGCATCAGTATGTTGCGGAAACTGATCTTCCAATGAGCCAGTTACATTGCGGGGCAAAGTGAGCAGCTATACGACGAGGATGGGATTCAGACCCATGCGTGCAGAGCACAATGGATTAGCAGTCCATCACCTTAACCACTCGGCCACCTCGTCCTCTTCTCCTTGCCTTCTAACAGTAAGTGTCGGACCCAGGTGTGAAAAGTGCGGAATGGGGGGAGAGGAGAAGCGTCCAAAGAGGCGGGGCTACACAGTACACATCGGGGAATTAGCTCAAATGGTAGAGCGCTCGCTTTGCATGTGAGAGGTAGAGGGATCAACGCCCTCATTCTCCACAATGCTTTACTATGAGTTCGGTAAAAACTAGTGTGATGCGGTGTCCGATGGACCGAGTGATTTCCTCTGGATCGACACATATGACTTCCAGCAATCAAGCCATCAGTTGGCAGAGCTGATTCCATGTACTATGAACCCTGGACAAGAATCAAGTCTGGACATAGGGTGGAGTGTCTCTTTCACACATGGTAGCACACAACAGGAGATAGTCTGTGTCAGATGCGTGCTCACTGACTAAGACTATTGTTTGGTTTTTCAGCGAGGGGTGATGTTGGTGCATTCAGCAGGCAGGACATGGCCACAAGCAACTAAGACTCTTGCCGTTCCTTGAATTTAACTGACCATTAGAGGGTGGGTCCTTAGATACAGAAGTTCCCAAATCCCATCCTTTCTCCATTTAGACAGTTCATTGCAGGTTTGTAGTGCATGTGTTGAAGAGGCTGCACATTGCTCTCTGGTCAGAAGGCAAGTTGATTCCCCGCAAGATCAACCTGATTTTGAGCAGTGAGCGTGTTCATCTTTCCTTCCCTACCTTTTTTGGATTATAGTGAAGATTACAAAGTACATCAAAGACTTCCTCAAACACAAAGCAACATCGTGGCCTCTGAGGATGCAGCAGTGTGGTGACGAGAGCATTACTCGTCTGCTGTTCAGCCCAGGAGTGAATTGAGCAGGGTGAAGTTAATGCATTTTTCAGTGCATCAGTATGATGCCGAAACTGATCTTCCAATGAGCCAGTTACATTGCGGGGCAAAGTGAGCAGCTATACGACGAGGATGGGATTCAGACCCATGCGTGCAGAGCACAATGGATTAGCAGTCCATCACCTTAACCACTCGGCCACCTCGTCCTCTTCTCCTTGCCTTCTAACAGTAAGTGTCGGACCCAGGTGTGAAAAGTGCGGAATGGGGGGAGAGGAGAAGCGTCCAAAGCGGCGGGGCTACACAGTACACATCGGGGAATTAGCTCAAATGGTAGAGCGCTCGCTTTGCATGTGAGAGGTAGAGGGATCAACGCCCTCATTCTCCACAATGCTTTACTATGAGATCGGTAAAAACTAGTGTGATGCGGTGTCGGATGGACCGAGTGATTTCCTCTGGATCGACACATATGACCAAACCACTAAGAATATTGTTTGGTTTTTCAGCGAGGGGTGATGTTGGTGCATTCAGCAGGCAGGACATGGCCACAAGCAACTAAGCCTCTTGCCGTTCCTTGAATTTAACTGACCATTAGAGGGTGGGTCCTTAGATACAGAAGTTCCCAAATCCCGTCCTTTCTCCATTTAGACAGTTCATTGCAGGTTTGTAGTGCATGTGTTGAAGAGGCTGCACATTGCTCTCTGGTCAGAAGGCAAGTTGATTCCCCGCAAGATCAACCTGATTTTGAGCAGTGAGCGTGTTCATCTTTCCTTCCCTACCTTTTTTGGATTATAGTGAAGATTACAAAGTACATCAAAGACTTCCTCAAACACAAAGCAACATCGTGGCCTCTGAGGATGCAGCAGTGTGGTGACGAGAGCATTACTCGTCTGCTGTTCAGCCCAGGAGTGAATTGAGCAGGGTGAAGTTAATGCATTTTTCAGTGCATCAGTATGTTGCGGAAACTGATCTTCCAATGAGCCAGTTACATTGCGGGGCAAAGTGAGCAGCTATACGACGAGGATGGGATTCAGACCCATGCGTGCAGAGCACAATGGATTAGCAGTCCATCACCTTAACCACTCGGCCACCTCGTCCTCTTCTCCTTGCCTTCTAACAGTAAGTGTCGGACCCAGGTGTGAAAAGTGCGGAATGGGGGGAGAGGAGAAGCGTCCAAAGCGGCGGGGCTACACAGTACACATCGGGGAATTAGCTCAAATGGTAGAGCGCTCGCTTTGCATGTGAGAGGTAGAGGGATCAACGCCCTCATTCTCCACAATGCTTTACTATGAGATCGGTAAAAACTAGTGTGATGCGGTGTCGGATGGACCGAGTGATTTCCTCTGGATCGACACATATGACCAAACCACTAAGAATATTGTTTGGTTTTTCAGCGAGGGGTGATGTTGGTGCATTCAGCAGGCAGGACATGGCCACAAGCAACTAAGCCTCTTGCCGTTCCTTGAATTTAACTGACCATTAGAGGGTGGGTCCTTAGATACAGAAGTTCCCAAATCCCGTCCTTTCTCCATTTAGACAGTTCATTGCAGGTTTGTAGTGCATGTGTTGAAGAGGCTGCACATTGCTCTCTGGTCAGAAGGCAAGTTGATTCCCCGCAAGATCAACCTGTGTTTGAGCAGTGAGCGTGTTCATCTTTCCTTCCCTACCTTTTTTGGATTATAGTGAAGATTACAAAGTACATCAAAGACTTCCTCAAACACAAAGCAACATCGTGGCCTCTGAGGATGCAGCAGTGTGGTGACGAGATCATTACTCGTCTTCTGTTCAGCCCAGGAGTGAATTGAGCAGTGTGTTTAGGGTGAAGTTAATGCATTTTTCAGTGCATCAGTATGTTGCGGAAACTGATCATCCAATGAGCCAGTTACATTGCGGGGCAAAGTAAGCAGCTATACGACGAGGATGGGATTCGGACCCATGCGTGCAGAGCACAATGGATTAGCAGTTCATCGCCTTAACCACTCGACACATATGACTTCCAGCAATCAAGCCTACAGTTGGCAGAGCTGATTCCATGTACTATGAACCCTGGACAAGGATCAAATCTGGACATTGGATGGAGTGTCTCTTTCACACATGGTAGCACACAACAGGAGATAGTCTGTGTCAGATGCGTGCTCACTGACTAAGAATATTGTTTGGTTTTTCAGCGAGGGGTGATGTTGGTGCATTCAGCAGGCAGGACATGGCCACAAGCAACTAAGCCTCTTGCCGTTCCTTGAATTTAACTGACCATTAGAGGGTGGGTCCTTAGATACAGAAGTTCCCAAATCCCGTCCTTTCTCCATTTAGACAGTTCATTGCAGGTTTGTAGTGCATGTGTTGAAGAGGCTGCACATTGCTCTCTGGTTAGAAGGCAAGTTGATTCCCCGCAAGATCAACCTGTGTTTGAGCAGTGAGCGTGTTCATCTTTCCTTCCCTACCTTTTTTGGATTATTGTGAAGATTACAAAGTACATCAAAGACTTCCTCAAACACAAAGCAACATCGTGGCCTCTGAGGATGCAGCAGTGTGGTGACGAGAGCATTACTCGTCTGCTGTTCAGCCCAGGAGTGAATTGAGCAGTGTGTTTAGGGTGAAGTTAATGCATTTTTCAGTGCATCAGTATGTTGCGGAAACTGATCTTCCAATGAGCCAGTTACATTGCGGGGCAAAGTAAGCAGCTATACGACGAGGATGGGATTCGGACCCATGCGTGCAGAGAACAATGGATTAGCATTCCATCGCCTTAACCACTCGACACATATGACTTCCAGCAATCAAGCCATCAGTTGGCAGAGCTGATTCCATGTACTATGAACCCTGGACAAGAATCAAGTCTGGACATAGGGTGGAGTGTCTCTTTCACACATGGTAGCACACAACAGGAGATAGTCTGTGTCAGATGCGTGCTCACTGACTAAGAATATTGTTTGGTTTTTCAGCGAGGGGTGATGTTGGTGCATTCAGCAGGCAGGACATGGCCACAAGCAACTAAGCCTCTTGCCGTTCCTTGAATTTAACTGACCATTAGAGGGTGGGTCCTTAGATACAGAAGTTCCCAAATCCCGTCCTTTCTCCATTTAGACAGTTCATTGCAGGTTTGTAGTGCATGTGTTGAAGAGGCTGCACATTGCTCTCTGGTTAGAAGGCAAGTTGATTCCCCGCAAGATCAACCTGTGTTTGAGCAGTGAGCGTGTTCATCTTTCCTTCCCTACCTTTTTTGGATTATTGTGAAGATTACAAAGTACATCAAAGACTTCCTCAAACACAAAGCAACATCGTGGCCTCTGAGGATGCAGCAGTGTGGTGACGAGAGCATTACTCGTCTGCTGTTCAGCCCAGGAGTGAAGTGAGCAGGGTGAAGTTAATGCATTTTTCAGTGCATCAGTATGTTGCGGAAACTGATCTTCCAATGAGCCAGTTACATTGCGGGGCAAAGTAAGCATCTATACGACGAGGATGGGATTCGGACCCATGCGTGCAGAGCACAATGGATTAGCAGTTCATCGCCTTAACCACTCGACACATATGACTTCCAACAATCAAGCCATCAGTTGGCTGAGCTGATTCCATGTACTATGAACCCTGGACAAGAATCAAGTCTGGACATAGGGTGGAGTGTCTCTTTCACACATGGTAGCACACAACAGGAGATAGTCTGTGTCAGATGCGTGCTCACTGACTAAGAATATTGTTTGGTTTTTCAGCGAGGGTTGATGTTGGTGCATTCAGCAGGCAGGACATGGCCACAAGCAACTAAGCCTCTTGCCGTTCCTTGAATTTAACTGACCATTAGAGGGTGGGTCCTTAGATACAGAAGTTCCCAAATCCCGTCCTTTCTCTATTTAGACAGTTCATTGCAGGTCTGTAGTGCATGTGTTGAAGAGGCTGCACATTGCTCTCTGGTTAGAAGGCAAGTTGATTCCCCGCAAGATCAACCTGTGTTTGAGCAGTGAGCGTGTTCATCTTTCCTTCCCTACCTTTTTTGGATTATTGTGAAGATTACAAAGTACATCAAAGACTTCCTCAAACACAAAGCAACATCGTGGCCTCTGAGGATGCAGCAGTGTGGTGACGAGAGCATTACTCGTCTGCTGTTCAGCCCAGGAGTGAATTGAGCAGTGTGTTTAGGGTGAAGTTAATGCATTTTTCAGTGCATCAGTATGTTGCGGAAACTGATCTTCCAATGAGCCAGTTACATTGCGGGGCAAAGTAAGCAGCTATACGACGAGGATGGGATTCGGACCCATGCGTGCAGAGAACAATGGATTAGCATTCCATCGCCTTAACCACTCGACACATATGACTTCCAGCAATCAAGCCATCAGTTGGCAGAGCTGATTCCATGTACTATGAACCCTGGACAAGAATCAAGTCTGGACATAGGGTGGAGTGTCTCTTTCACACATGGTAGCACACAACAGGAGATAGTCTGTGTCAGATGCGTGCTCACTGACTAAGAATATTGTTTGGTTTTTCAGCGAGGGGTGATGTTGGTGCATTCAGCAGGCAGGACATGGCCACAAGCAACTAAGCCTCTTGCCGTTCCTTGAATTTAACTGACCATTAGAGGGTGGGTCCTTAGATACAGAAGTTCCCAAATCCCGTCCTTTCTCCATTTAGACAGTTCATTGCAGGTTTGTAGTGCATGTGTTGAAGAGGCTGCACATTGCTCTCTGGTTAGAAGGCAAGTTGATTCCCCGCAAGATCAACCTGTGTTTGAGCAGTGAGCGTGTTCATCTTTCCTTCCCTACCTTTTTTGGATTATTGTGAAGATTACAAAGTACATCAAAGACTTCCTCAAACACAAAGCAACATCGTGGCCTCTGAGGATGCAGCAGTGTGGTGACGAGAGCATTACTCGTCTGCTGTTCAGCCCAGGAGTGAAGTGAGCAGGTTGAAGTTAATGCATTTTTCAGTGCATCAGTATGTTGCGGAAACTGATCTTCCAATGAGCCAGTTACATTGCGGGGCAAAGTAAGCATCTATACGACGAGGATGGGATTCGGACCCATGCGTGCAGAGCACAATGGATTAGCAGTTCATCGCCTTAACCACTCGAAACATATGACTTCCAGCAATCAAGCCATCTGTTGGCAGAGCTGATTCCATGTACTATGAACCCTGGACAAGAATCAAGTCTGGACATAGGGTGGAGTGTCTCTTTCACACATGGTAGCACACAACAGGAGATAGTCTGTGTCAGATGCGTGCTCACTGACTAAGAATATTGTTTGGTTTTTCAGCGAGGGGTGATGTTGGTGCATTCAGCAGGCAGGACATGGCCACAAGCAACTAAGCCTCTTGCCGTTCCTTGAATTTAACTGACCATTAGAGGGTGGGTCCTTAGATACAGAAGTTCCCAAATCCCGTCCTTTCTCCATTTAGACAGTTCATTGCAGGTTTGTAGTGCATGTGTTGAAGAGGCTGCACATTGCTCTCTGGTCAGAAGGCAAGTTGATTCCCCGCAAGATCAACCTGTGTTTGAGCAGTGAGCGTGTTCATCTTTCCTTCCCTACCTTTTTTGGATTATAGTGAAGATTACAAAGTACATCAAAGACTTCCTCAAACACAAAGCAACATCGTGGCCTCTGAGGATGCAGCAGTGTGGTGAAGAGAGCATTACTTGTCTGCTGTTCAGCCCAGGAGTGAATTGAGCAGTGTGGTTAGGACGAAGTTAATGCATTTTTCAGTGCATCAGTATGTTGCGGAAACTGATCTTCCAATGAGCCAGTTACATTGCGGGGCAAAGTAAGCAGCTATACGACGAGGATGGGATTCGGACCCATGCGTGCAGAGCACAATGGATTAGCAGTTCATCGCCTTAACCACTCGACACATATGACTTCCAGCAATCAAGCCTACAGTTGGCAGAGCTGATTCCATGTACTATGAACCCTGGACAAGAATCAAGTCTGGACATAGGGTGGAGTGTCTCTTTCACACATGGTAGCACACAACAGGAGATAGTCTGTGTCAGATGCATGCTCACTGACTAAGAATATTGTTTGGTTTTTCAGCGAGGGGTGATGTTGGTGCATTCAGCAGGCAGGACATGGCCACAAGCAACTAAGCCTCTTGCCGTTCCTTGAATTTAACTGACCATTAGAGGGTGGGTCCTTAGATACAGAAGTTCCCAAATCCCGTCCTTTCTCCATTTAGACAGTTCATTGCAGGTTTGTAGTGCATGTGTTGAAGAGGCTGCACATTGCTCTCTGGTTAGAAGGCAAGTTGATTCCCCGCAAGATCAACCTGTGTTTGAGCAGTGAGCGTGTTCATCTTTCCTTCCCTACCTTTTTTGGATTATTGTGAAGATTACAAAGTACATCAAAGACTTCCTCAAACACAAAGCAACATCGTGGCCTCTGAGGATGCAGCAGTGTGGTGACGAGAGCATTACTCGTCTGCTTTTCAGCCCAGGAGTGAATTGAGCAGGGTGAAGTTAATGCATTTTTCAGTGCATCAGTATGTTGCGGAAACTGATCTTCCAATGAGCCAGTTACATTGCGAGGCAAAGTTAGCAGCTATACGACGAGGATGGGATTCAGACCCATGCGTGCAGAGCACAATGGATTAGCAGTCCATCACCTTAACCACTCGGCCACCTCGTCCTCTTCTCCTTGCCTTCTAACAGTAAGTGTCAGACCCAGGTGTGAAAAGTGCGGAATGGGGGGAGAGGAGAAGTGTCGAAAGGGGCGGGGCTACACAGTACACGTCGGGGAATTAGCTCAAATGGTAGAGCGCTCGCTTTGCATGTGAGAGGTAGAGGGATCAATACCCTCATTCTCCACAATGCTTTACTATGAGTTCGGTAAAAACTAGTGTGATGCGGTGTCCGATGGACCGAGTGATTTCCTCAGGATCGACACATATGACTTCCAGCAATCAAGCCATCAGTTGGCAGAGCTGATTCCATGTACTATGAACCCTGGACAAGAATCAAGTCTGGACATAGGGTGGAGTGTCTCTTTCACACATGGTAGCACACAACAGGAGATAGTCTGTGTCAGATGCGTGCTCACTGACTAAGAATATTGTTTGGTTTTTCAGCGAGGGGTGATGTTGGTGCATTCAGCAGGCAGGACAGGGCCACAAGCAACTAAGCCTCTTGCCGTTCCTTGAATTTAACTGACCATTAGAGGGTGGGTCCTTAGATACAGAAGTTCCCAAATCCCGTCCTTTCTCCATTTAGACAGTTCATTGCAGGTTTGTAGTGCATGTGTTGAAGAGGCTGCGCATTGCTGTCTGGTTAGAAGGCAAGTTGATTTCCCGCAAGATCAACCTGTGTTTGAGCAGTGAGCGTGTTCATCTTTCCTTCCCTACCTTTTTTGGATTATTGTGAAGATTACAAAGTACATCAAAGACTTCCTCAAACACAAAGCAACATCCTGGCCTCTGAGGATGCAGCAGTGTGGTGACGAGAGCATTACTCGTCTGCTGTTCAGCCCAGGAGTGAATTGAGCAGTGAAGTTAATGCATTTTTCAGTGCATCAGTATGTTGCGGAAACTGATCTTCCAATGAGCCAGTTACATTGCGGGGCAAAGTGAGCAGCTATACGACGAGGATGGGATTCAGACCCATGCGTGCAGAGCACAATGGATTAGCAGTCCATCGCCTTAACCACTCGGCCACCTCGTCCTCTTCTCCTTGCTTTCTAACAGTAAGTGTCGGACCCAGGTGCGAAAAGTGCGGAATGGGGGGAGAGGAGAAGTGTCGAAAGGGGCGGGGCTACACAGTACACGTCGGGGAATTAGCTCAAATGGTAGAGCGCTCGCTTTGCATGTGAGAGGTAGAGGGATCAACGCCCTCATTCTCCACAATGCTTTACTATGAGTTCGGTAAAAACTAGTGTGATGCGGTGTCGGATGGACCGAGTGATTTCCTCTGGATCGACACATATGACTTCCAGCAATCAAGCCATCAGTTGGCAGAGCTGATTCCATGTACTATGAACCCTGGACAAGAATCAAGTCTGGACATAGGGTGGAGTGTCTCTTTCACACATGGTAGCACACAACAGGAGATAGTCTGTGTCAGATGCGTGCTCACTGACTAAGAATATTGTTTGGTTTTTCAGCGAGGGGTGATGTTGGTGCATTCAGCAGGCAGGACATGGCCACAAGCAACTAAGCCTCTTGCCATTCCTTGAATTTAACTGACCATTAGAGGGTGGGTCCTTAGATACAGAAGTTCCCAAATCCCGCCCTTTCTCCATTTAGACAGTTCATTGCAGGTTTGTAGTGCATGTGTTGAAGAGGCTGCACATTGCTCTCTGGTCAGAAGGGAAGTTGATTCCCCGCAAGATCAACCTGTGTTTGAGCAGTGAGCGTGTTCATCTTTCCTTCCCTACCTTTTTTGGATTATTGTGAAGATTACAAAGTACATCAAAGACTTCCTCAAACACAAAGCAACATCGTGGCCTCTGAGGATGCAGCAGTGTGGTGACGAGATCATTACTCGTCTTCTGTTCAGCCCAGGAGTGAATTGAGCAGTGTGTTTAGGGTGAAGTTAATGCATTTTTCAGTGCATCAGTATGTTGCGGAAACTGATCTTCCAATGAGCCAGTTACATTGCGGGGCAAAGTGAGCATCTATACGACGAGGATGGGATTCGGACCCATGAGTGCAGAGCACAATGGATTAGCAGTCCATCGCCTTAACCACTCGACACATATGACTTCCAGCAATCAAGCCATCAGTTGGCAGAGCTGATTCCATGTACTATGAACCCTGGACAAGAATCAAGTCTGGACATAGGGTGGAGTGTCTCTTTCACACATGGTAGCACACAACAGGAGATAGTCTGTGTCAGATGCGTGCTCACTGACTAAGAATATTGTTTGGTTTTTCAGCGAGGGGTGATGTTGGTGCATTCAGCAGGCAGGACATGGCCACAAGCAACTAAGCCTCTTGCCGTTCCTTGAATTTAACTGACCATTAGAGGGTGGGTCCTTAGATACAGAAGTTCCCAAATCCCGTCCTTTCTCCATTTAGACAGTTCATTGCAGGTTTGTAGTGCATGTGTTGAAGAGGCTGCACATTGCTCTCTGGTTAGAAGGCAAGTTGATTCCCCGCAAGATCAACCTGTGTTTGAGCAGTGAGCGTGTTCATCTTTCCTTCCCTACCTTTTTTGGATTATTGTGAAGATTACAAAGTACATCAAAGACTTCCTCAAACACAAAGCAACATCGTGGCCTCTGAGGATGCAGCAGTGTGGTGACGAGAGCATTACTCGTCTGCTGTTCAGCCCAGGAGTGAATTGAGCAGGGTGAAGTTAATGCATTTTTCAGTGCATCAGTATGTTGCGGAAACTGATCTTCCAATGAGCCAGTTACATTGCGAGGCAAAGTGAGCAGCTATACGACGAGGATGGGATTAAGACCCATGCGTGCAGAGCACAATGGATTAGCAGTCCATCACCTTAACCACTCGGCCACCTCGTCCTCTTCTCCTTGCCTTCTAACAGTAAGAGTCGGACCCAGGTGTGAAAAGTGCGAAATGGGGGGAGAGGAGAAGCGTCGAAAGGGGCGGGGCTACACAGTACACATCGGGGAATTAGCTCAAATGGTAGAGCGCTCGCTTTGCATGTGAGAGGTAGAGGGATCAATACCCTCATTCTCCACAATGCTTTACTATGAGTTCGGTAAAAACTAGTGTGATGCGTTGTCGGATGGACCGAGTCATTTCCTCTGGATCGACACATATGACTTCCAGCAATCAAGCCATCAGTTGGCAGAGTTGATTCCATGTACTATGAACCCTGGACAAGAATCAAGTCTGGACATAGGGTGGAGTGTCTCTTTCACACATGGTAGCACACAACAGGAGATAGTCTGTGTCAGATGCGTGCTCACTGACTAAGAATATTGTTTGGTTTTTCAGCGAGGGGTGATGTTGGTGCATTCAGCAGGCAGGACATGGCCACAAGCAACTAAGCCTCTTGCCGTTCCTTAAATTTAACTGACCATTAGAGGGTGGGTCCTTAGATACAGAAGTTCCCAAATCCCGTCCTTTCTCCATTTAGACAGTTCATTGCAGGTTTGTAGTGCATGTGTTGAAGAGGCTGCACATTGCTCTCTGGTTAGAAGGCAAGTTGATTCCCCGCAAGATCAACCTGTGTTTGAGCAGTGAGCGTGTTCCTCTTTCCTTCCCTACCTTTTTTGGATTATTGTGAAGATTACAAAGTACATCAAAGACTTCCTCAAACACAAAGCAACATCGTGGCCTCTGAGGATGCAGCAGTGTGGTGACGAGAGCATTACTCGTCTGCTGTTCAGCCCAGGAGTGAATTGAGCAGTGTGTTTAGGGTGAAGTTAATGCATTTTTCAGTGCATCAGTATGTTGCGGAAACTGATCTTCCAATGAGCCAGTTACATTGCGGGGCAAAGTAAGCAGCTATACGACGAGGATGGGATTCGGAATGCGTGCAGAGCACAATGGATTAGCAGTCCATCGCCTTAACCACTCGGCCACCTCGTCCTCTTCTCCTTGCTTTCTAACAGTAAGTGTCGGACCCAGGTGCGAAAAGTGCAGAATGGGGGGAGAGGAGAAGCGTCGAAAGGGGCCGGGCTACACAGTACGCATCGGGGAATTAGCTCAAATGGTAGAGCGCTCGCTTAGCATGTGAGAGGTAGAGGGATCAACGCCCTCATTCTCCACAATGCTTTACTATGAGTTCGGTAAAAACTAGTGTGATGCGGTGTCGGATGGACCGAGTGATTTCCTCTGGATCGACACATATGACTTCCAGCAATCAAGCCATCAGTTGGCAGAGCTGATTCCATGTACTATGAACCCTGGACAAGAATCAAGTCTGGACATAGGGTGGAGTGTCTCTTTCACACATGGTAGCACACAACAGGAGATAGTCTGTGTCAGATGCGTGCTCACTGACTAAGAATATTGTTTGGTGTTTCAGCGAGGGGTGATGTTGGTGCATTCAGCAGGCAGGACATGGCCACAAGCAACTTAGCCTCTTGCCGTTCCTTGAATTTAACTGACCATTAGAGGGTGGGTCCTTAGATACAGAAGTTCCCAAATCCCGTCCTTTCTCCATTTAGACAGTTCATTGCAGGTTTGTAGTGCATGTGTTGAAGAGGCTGCACATTGCTCTCTGGTTAGAAGGCAAGTTGATTCCCCGCAAGATCAACCTGTGTTTGAGCAGTGAGCATCTTGTGAGAGTGTTCATCTTTCCTTCCCTACCTTTTTTGGATTATTGTGAAGATTACAAAGTACATCAAAGACTTCCTCAAACACAAAGCAACATTGTGGCCTCTGAGGATGCAGCAGTGTGGTGACGAGATCATTACTCGTCTGCTGTTCAGCCCAGGAGTGAATTGAGCAGTGTGTTTAGGGTGAAGTTAGTGCATTTTTCAGTGCATCAGTATGTTTTGGAAACTGATCTTCCAATGAGCCAGTTACATTGCGGGGCAAAGTAAGCAGCTATACGACGAGGATGGGATTCGGAACAATGCGTGCAGAGCACAATGGATTAGCAGTCCATCACCTTAACCACTCGGTTTAACTCATCCTCTTCTACTTGCTTTCTAACAGTAAGTGTCGGACCCAGGTGCGAAAAGTGCAGAATGGGGGGAGAGGAGAAGCGTCGAAAGGGGCGGGGCTAAACAGCACGCATCAGGGAATTAGCTCAAATGGTAGAGCGCTCGCTTAGCATGTGAGAGGTAGAGGGATCATGCCTCATTCTCCACAATGCTTTACTATGAGTTCGGTAAAAACTAGTGTGATGCAGTGTCGGATGGACCGAGTGATTTCCTCTGGATCGACACATATGACTTCCAGCAATCAAGCCATCAGTTGGCAGAGCTGATTCCATGTACTATGAACCCTGGACAAGAATCAAGTCTGGACATTGGGTGGAGTGTCTCTTTCACACATGGTAGCACACAACAGGAAATAGTCTGTGTCAGATGCGTGCTCACTGACTAAGAATATTGTTTGGTTTTTCAGCGAGGGGTGATGTTGGTGCATTCAGCAGGCAGGACATGGCCACAAGCAACTAAGCCTCTTGCCGTTCCTTGAATTTAACTGACCATTAGAGGGTGGGTCCTTATATACAGAAGTTCCCAAATCCTGTCCTTTCTCCATTTAGACAGTTCATTGCAGGTTTGCAGTGCAAGTGTTGAAGAGGCTGCACATTGCTCTCTGGTTAGAAGGCAAGTTGATTCCCCGCAAGATCAACCTGTGTTTGAGCAGTGAGCATCTTGTGAGAGTGTTCATCTTTCCTTCCCTACCTTTTTTGGATTATTGTGAAGATTACAAAGTACATCAAAGACTTCCTCAAACACAAAGCAACATTGTGGCCTCTGAGGATGCAGCAGTGTGGTGACGAGATCATTACTCGTCTGCTGTTCAGCCCAGGAGTGAATTGAGCAGGGTGAAGTTAATGCATTTTTCAGTGCATCAGTATGTTTTGGAAACTGATCTTCCAATGAGCCAGTTACATTGCGGGGCAAAGTAAGCAGCTATACGACGAGGATGGGATTCGGAACAATGCGTGCAGAGCACAATGGATTAGCAGTCCATCACCTTAACCACTCGGCCACCTCATCCTCTTCTACTTGCTTTCTAACAGTAAGTGTCGGACCCAGGTGCGAAAAGTGCAGAATGGGGGGAGAGGAGAAGCGTCGAAAGGGGCGGGGCTAAACAGCACGCATCGGGGAATTAGCTCAAATGGTAGAGCGCTCGCTTAGCATGTGAGAGGTAGAGGGATCAATGCCCTCATTCTTCACAATGCTTTACTATGAGTTCGGTAAAAACTAGTGTGATGCAGTGTCGGATGGACCGAGTGATTTCCTCTGGATCGACACATATGACTTCCAGCAATCAAGCCATCACTTGGCAGAGCTGATTCCATGTACTATGAACCCTGGACAAGAATCAAGTCTGGACATTGGGTGGAGTGTCTCTTTCACACATGGTAGCACACAACAGGAAATAGTCTGTGTCAGATGCGTGCTCACTGACTAAGAATATTGTTTGGTTTTTCAGCGAGGGGTGATGTTGGTGCATTCAGCAGGCAGGACATGGCCACAAGCAACTAAGCCTCTTGCCGTTCCTTGAATTTAACTGACCATTAGAGGGTGGGTCCTTAGATACAGAAGTTCCCAAATCCCGTCCTTTCTCCATTTAGACAGTTCATTGCAGGTTTGTATTGCATGTGTTGAAGAGGCTGCACATTGCTCTCTGGTTAGAAGGCAAGTTGATTCCCCGCAAGATCAACCTGTGTTTGAGCAGTGAGCGTGTTCATCTTTCCTTCCCTACCTTTTTTGGATTATTGTGAAGATTACAAAGTACATCAAAGACTTCCTCAAACACAAAGCAACATTGTGGCCTCTGAGGATGCAGCAGTGTGGTGACGAGATCATTACTCGTCTGCTGTTCAGCCCAGGAGTGAATTGAGCAGGGTGAAGTTAATGCATTTTTCAGTGCATCAGTATGTTGCGGAAACTGATCTTCCAATGAGCCAGTTACATTGCGGGGCAAAGTAAGCATCTATACGACGAGGATGGGATTCGGACCCATGCGTGCAGAGCACAATGGATTAGCAGTCCATCGCCTTAACCACTCGGCCACCTCATCCTCTTCTTCTTGCTTTCTAACAGTAAGTGTCGGACCCAGGTGCGAAAAGTGCGGAATGGGGGGAGAGGAGAAGCGTCCAAAGCAGCGGGGCTACACAGTACACATTGGGGAATTAGCTCAAATGGTAGAGCGCTCGCTTTGCATGTGAGAGGTAGAGGGATCAACGCCCTCATTCTCCACAATGCTTTACTATGAGTTTGGTAAAAACTAGTGTGATGCGGTGTCGGATGGACCGAGTGATTTCCTCTGGATCGACACATATGACCAAACCACTAAGAATATTGTTTGGTTTTTCAGCGAGGGGTGATGTTGGTGCATTCAGCAGGCAGGACATGGCCACAAGCAACTAAGCCTCTTGCCGTTCCTTGAATTTAACTGACCATTAGAGAGTGGGTCCTTAGATACAGAAGTTCCCAAATCCCATCCTTTCTCCATTTAGTCAGTTCATTGCAGGTTTGTAGTGCATGTGTTGAAGAGGCTGCACATTGCTCTCTGGTTAGAAGGCAAGTTGATTCCCCGCAAGATCAACCTGTGTTTGAGCAGTGAGCGTGTTCATCTTTCCTTCCCTACCTTTTTTGGATTATAGTGAAGATTACAAAGTACATCAAAGACTTCCTCAAACACAAAGCAACATCGTGGCCTCTGAGGATGCAGCAGTGTGGTGACGAGAGCATTACTCGTCTGCTGTTCAGCCCAGGAGTGAATTGAGCAGGGTGAAGTTAATGCATTTTTCAGTGCATCAGTATGTTGCGGAAACTGATCTTCCAATGAGCCAGTTACATTGCGGGGCAAAGTAAGCATCTATACGACGAGGATGGGATTCGGACCCATGCGTGCAGAGAACAATGGATTAGCATTCCATCGCCTTAACCACTCGACACATATGACTTCCAGCAATCAAGCCATCAGTTGGCAGAGCTGATTCCATGTACTATGAACCCTGGACAAGAATCAAGTCTGGACATAGGGTGGAGTGTCTCTTTCACACATGGTAGCACACAACAGGAGATAGTCTGTGTCAGATGCGTGCTCACTGACTAAGAATATTGTTTGGTTTTTCAGCGAGGGGTGATGTTGGTGCATTCAGCAGGCAGGACATGGCCACAAGCAACTAAGCCGCTTGCCGTTCCTTGAATTTAACTGACCATTAGAGGGTGGGTCCTTAGATACAGAAGTTCCCAAATCCCGTCCTTTCTCCATTTAGACAGTTCATTGCAGGTTTGTAGTGCATGTGTTGAAGAGGCTGCACATTGCTCTCTGGTCAGAAGGCAAGTTGATTCCCCGCAAGATCAACCTGTGTTTGAGCAGTGAGCGTGTTCATCTTTCCTTCCCTACCTTTTTTGGATTATAGTGAAGATTACAAAGTACATCAAAGACTTCCTCAAACACAAAGCAACATCGTGGCCTCTGAGGATGCAGCAGTGTGGTGACGAGATCATTACTCGTCTTCTGTTCAGCCCAGGAGTGAATTGAGCAGTGTGTTTAGGGTGAAGTTAATGCATTTTTCAGTGCATCAGTATGTTGCGGAAACTGATCTTCCAATGAGCCAGTTAAATTGCGGGACAAAGTAAGCATCTATACGACGAGGATGGGATTCGGACCCATGCGTGCAGAGCACAATGGAATAGCAGTCCATCGCCTTAACCACTCGGCCACCTCGTCCTCTTCTCCTTGCTTTCTAACAGTAAGTGTCGGACCCAGGTGCGAAAAGTGCGGAATGGGGGGAGAGGAGAAGCGTCGAAAGGGGCGGGGCTACACAGTACACGTCGGGGAATTAGCTCAAATGGTAGAGCGCTCGCTTTGCATGTGAGAGGTAGAGGGATCAACGCCCTCATTCTCCACAATGCTTTACTATGAGTTTAGTAAAAACTAGTGTGATGCGGTGTCCGATGGACCGAGTGATTTCCTCTGGATCGACACATATGACTTCCAGCAATCAAGCCATCAGTTGGCAGAGCTGATTCCATGTACTATGAACCCTGGACAAGGATCAAATCTGGACATTGGATGGAGTGTCTCTTTCACACATGGTAGCACACAACAGGAGATAGTCTGTGTCAGATGCGTGCTCACTGACTAAGAATATTGTTTGGTTTTTCAGCGAGGGGTGATGTTGGTGCATTCAGCAGGCAGGACATGGCCACAAGCAACTAAGCCTCTTGCCGTTCCTTGAATTTAACTGACCATTAGAGGGTGGGTCCTTAGATACAGAAGTTCCCAAATCCCATCCTTTCTCCATTTAGACAGTTCATTGCAGGTTTGTAGTGCATGTGTTGAAGAGGCTGCACATTGCTCTCTGGTTAGAAGGCAAGTTGATTCCCCGCAAGATCAACCTGTGTTTGAGCAGTGAGCGTGTTCATCTTTCCTTCCCTACCTTTTTTGGATTATAGTGAAGATTACAAAGTACATCAAAGACTTCCTCAAACACAAAGCAACATCGTGGCCTCTGAGGATGCAGCAGTGTGGTGACGAGAGCATTACTCGTCTGCTGTTCAGCCCAGGAGTGAATTGAGCAGGGTGAAGTTAATGCATTTTTCAGTGCATCAGTATGTTGCGGAAACTGATCTTCCAATGAGCCAGTTACATTGCGGGGCAAAGTGAGCAGCTATACGACGAGGATGGGATTCAGACCCATACGTGCAGAGCACAATGGATTAGCAGTCCATCACCTTAACCACTCAGCCACCTCGTCCTCTTCTCCTTGCCTTCTAACAGTAAGTGTCGGACCCAGGTGTGAAAAGTGCGGAATGGGGGGAGAGGAGAAGCGTCCAAAGCGGCGGGGCTACACAGTACACATCGGGGAATTAGCTCAAATGGTAGAGCGCTCGCTTTGCATGTGAGAGGTAGAGGGATCAACGCCCTCATTCTCCACAATGCTTTACTATGAGTTCGGTAAAAACTAGTGTGATGCGGTGTCGGATGGACCGAGTGATTTCCTCTGGATCGACACATATGACCAAACCACTAAGAATATTGTTTGGTTTTTCAGCGAGGGGTGATGTTGGTGCATTCAGCAGGCAGGACATGGCCACAAGCAACTAAGCCTCTTGCCGTTCCTTGAATTTAACTGACCATTAGAGGGTGGGTCCTTAGATACAGAAGTTCCCAAATCCCGTCCTTTCTCCATTTAGACAGTTCATTGCAGGTTTGTAGTGCATGTGTTGAAGAGGCTGCACATTGCTCTCTGGTTAGAAGGCAAGTTGATTCCCCGCAAGATCAACCTGTGTTTGAGCAGTGAGCGTGTTCATCTTTCCTTCCCTACCTTTTTTGGATTATTGTGAAGATTACAAAGTACATCAAAGACTTCCTCAAACACAAAGCAACATCGTGGCCTCTGAGGATGCAGCAGTGTGGTGACGAGAGCATTACTCGTCTGCTGTTCAGCCCAGGAGTGAATTGAGCAGTGTGTTTAGGGTGAAGTTAATGCATTTTTCAGTGCATCAGTATGTTGCGGAAACTGATCTTCCAATGAGCCAGTTACATTGCGGGGCACAGTAAGCAGCTATACGACGAGGATGGGATTCGGACCCATGCGTGCAGAGAACAATGGATTAGCATTCCATCGCCTTAACCACTCGACACATATGACTTCCAGCAATCAAGCCATCAGTTGGCAGAGCTGATTCCATGTACTATGAACCCTGGACAAGAATCAAGTCTGGACATAGGGTGGAGTGTCTCTTTCACACATGGTAGCACACAACAGGAGATAGTCTGTGTCAGATGCGTGCTCACTGACTAAGAATATTGTTTGGTTTTTCAGCGAGGGGTGATGTTGGTGCATTCAGCAGGCAGGACATGGCCACAAGCAACTAAGCCTCTTGCCGTTCCTTGAATTTAACTGACCATTAGAGGGTGGGTCCTTAGATACAGAAGTTCCCAAATCCCGTCCTTTCTCCATTTAGACAGTTCATTGCAGGTTTGTAGTGCATGTGTTGAAGAGGCTGCACATTGCTCTCTGGTTAGAAGGCAAGTTGATTCCCCGCAAGATCAACCTGTGTTTGAGCAGTGAGCGTGTTCATCTTTCCTTCCCTACCTTTTTTGGATTATTGTGAAGATTACAAAGTACATCAAAGACTTCCTCAAACACAAAGCAACATCGTGGCCTCTGAGGATGCAGCAGTGTGGTGACGAGAGAATTACTCGTCTGCTGTTCAGCCCAGGAGTGAAGTGAGCAGGGTGAAGTTAATGCATTTTTCAGTGCATCAGTATGTTGCGGAAACTGATCTTCCAATGAGCCAGTTACATTGCGGGGCAAAGTAAGCAGCTATACGACGAGGATGGGATTCGGACCCATGCGTGCAGCGCACAATGGATTAGCAGTTCATCGCCTTAACCACTCGACACATATGACTTCCAGCAATCAAGCCTACAGTTGGCCGAGCTGATTCCATGTACTATGAACCCTGGACAAGAATCAAGTCTGGACATAGGGTGGAGTGTCTCTTTCACACATGGTAGCACACAACAGGAGATAGTCTGTGTCAGATGCGTGCTCACTGACTAAGAATATTGTTTGGTTTTTCAGCGAGGGGTGATGTTGGTGCATTCAGCAGGCAGGACATGGCCACAAGCAACTAAGCCTCTTGCCGTTCCTTGAATTTAACTGACCATTAGAGGGTGGGTCCTTAGATACAGAAGTTCCCAAATCCCGTCCTTTCTCCATTTAGACAGTTCATTGCAGGTTTGTAGTGCATGTGTTGAAGAGGCTGCACATTGCTCTCTGGTCAGAAGGCAAGTTGATTCCCCGCAAGATCAACCTGTGTTTGAGCAGTGAGCGTGTTCATCTTTCCTTCCCTACCTTTTTTGGATTATAGTGAAGATTACAAAGTACATCAAAGACTTCCTCAAACACAAAGCAACATCGTGGCCTCTGAGGATGCAGCAGTGTGGTGAAGAGAGCATTACTTGTCTGCTGTTCAGCCCAGGAGTGAATTGAGCAGTGTGTTTAGGGTGAAGTTAATGCATTTTTCAGTGCATCAGTATGTTGCGGAAACTGATCTTCCAATGAGCCAGTTAAATTGCGGGACAAAGTAAGCATCTATACGACGAGGATGGGATTCGGACCCATGCGTGCAGAGCACAATGGAATAGCAGTCCATCGCCTTAACCACTCGGCCACCTCGTCCTCTTCTCCTTGCTTTCTAACAGTAAGTGTCGGACCCAGGTGCGAAAAGTGCGGAATGGGGGGAGAGGAGAAGCGTCGAAAGGGGCGGGGCTACACAGTACACGTCGGGGAATTAGCTCAAATGGTAGAGCGCTCGCTTTGCATGTGAGAGGTAGAGGGATCAACGCCCTCATTCTCCACAATGCTTTACTATGAGTTTAGTAAAAACTAGTGTGATGCGGTGTCCGATGGACCGAGTGATTTCCTCTGGATCGACACATATGACTTCCAGCAATCAAGCCATCAGTTGGCAGAGCTGATTCCATGTACTATGAACCCTGGACAAGGATCAAATCTGGACATTGGATGGAGTGTCTCTTTCACACATGGTAGCACACAACAGGAGATAGTCTGTGTCAGATGCGTGCTCACTGACTAAGAATATTGTTTGGTTTTTCAGCGAGGGGTGATGTTGGTGCATTCAGCAGGCAGGACATGGCCACAAGCAACTAAGCCTCTTGCCGTTCCTTGAATTTAACTGACCATTAGAGGGTGGGTCCTTAGATACAGAAGTTCCCAAATCCCATCCTTTCTCCATTTAGACAGTTCATTGCAGGTTTGTAGTGCATGTGTTGAAGAGGCTGCACATTGCTCTCTGGTTAGAAGGCAAGTTGATTCCCCGCAAGATCAACCTGTGTTTGAGCAGTGAGCGTGTTCATCTTTCCTTCCCTACCTTTTTTGGATTATAGTGAAGATTACAAAGTACATCAAAGACTTCCTCAAACACAAAGCAACATCGTGGCCTCTGAGGATGCAGCAGTGTGGTGACGAGAGCATTACTCGTCTGCTGTTCAGCCCAGGAGTGAATTGAGCAGGGTGAAGTTAATGCATTTTTCAGTGCATCAGTATGTTGCGGAAACTGATCTTCCAATGAGCCAGTTACATTGCGGGGCAAAGTGAGCAGCTATACGACGAGGATGGGATTCAGACCCATACGTGCAGAGCACAATGGATTAGCAGTCCATCACCTTAACCACTCAGCCACCTCGTCCTCTTCTCCTTGCCTTCTAACAGTAAGTGTCGGACCCAGGTGTGAAAAGTGCGGAATGGGGGGAGAGGAGAAGCGTCCAAAGCGGCGGGGCTACACAGTACACATCGGGGAATTAGCTCAAATGGTAGAGCGCTCGCTTTGCATGTGAGAGGTAGAGGGATCAACGCCCTCATTCTCCACAATGCTTTACTATGAGTTCGGTAAAAACTAGTGTGATGCGGTGTCGGATGGACCGAGTGATTTCCTCTGGATCGACACATATGACCAAACCACTAAGAATATTGTTTGGTTTTTCAGCGAGGGGTGATGTTGGTGCATTCAGCAGGCAGGACATGGCCACAAGCAACTAAGCCTCTTGCCGTTCCTTGAATTTAACTGACCATTAGAGGGTGGGTCCTTAGATACAGAAGTTCCCAAATCCCGTCCTTTCTCCATTTAGACAGTTCATTGCAGGTTTGTAGTGCATGTGTTGAAGAGGCTGCACATTGCTCTCTGGTTAGAAGGCAAGTTGATTCCCCGCAAGATCAACCTGTGTTTGAGCAGTGAGCGTGTTCATCTTTCCTTCCCTACCTTTTTTGGATTATTGTGAAGATTACAAAGTACATCAAAGACTTCCTCAAACACAAAGCAACATCGTGGCCTCTGAGGATGCAGCAGTGTGGTGACGAGAGCATTACTCGTCTGCTGTTCAGCCCAGGAGTGAATTGAGCAGTGTGTTTAGGGTGAAGTTAATGCATTTTTCAGTGCATCAGTATGTTGCGGAAACTGATCTTCCAATGAGCCAGTTACATTGCGGGGCACAGTAAGCAGCTATACGACGAGGATGGGATTCGGACCCATGCGTGCAGAGAACAATGGATTAGCATTCCATCGCCTTAACCACTCGACACATATGACTTCCAGCAATCAAGCCATCAGTTGGCAGAGCTGATTCCATGTACTATGAACCCTGGACAAGAATCAAGTCTGGACATAGGGTGGAGTGTCTCTTTCACACATGGTAGCACACAACAGGAGATAGTCTGTGTCAGATGCGTGCTCACTGACTAAGAATATTGTTTGGTTTTTCAGCGAGGGGTGATGTTGGTGCATTCAGCAGGCAGGACATGGCCACAAGCAACTAAGCCTCTTGCCGTTCCTTGAATTTAACTGACCATTAGAGGGTGGGTCCTTAGATACAGAAGTTCCCAAATCCCGTCCTTTCTCCATTTAGACAGTTCATTGCAGGTTTGTAGTGCATGTGTTGAAGAGGCTGCACATTGCTCTCTGGTTAGAAGGCAAGTTGATTCCCCGCAAGATCAACCTGTGTTTGAGCAGTGAGCGTGTTCATCTTTCCTTCCCTACCTTTTTTGGATTATTGTGAAGATTACAAAGTACATCAAAGACTTCCTCAAACACAAAGCAACATCGTGGCCTCTGAGGATGCAGCAGTGTGGTGACGAGAGAATTACTCGTCTGCTGTTCAGCCCAGGAGTGAAGTGAGCAGGGTGAAGTTAATGCATTTTTCAGTGCATCAGTATGTTGCGGAAACTGATCTTCCAATGAGCCAGTTACATTGCGGGGCAAAGTAAGCAGCTATACGACGAGGATGGGATTCGGACCCATGCGTGCAGCGCACAATGGATTAGCAGTTCATCGCCTTAACCACTCGACACATATGACTTCCAGCAATCAAGCCTACAGTTGGCCGAGCTGATTCCATGTACTATGAACCCTGGACAAGAATCAAGTCTGGACATAGGGTGGAGTGTCTCTTTCACACATGGTAGCACACAACAGGAGATAGTCTGTGTCAGATGCGTGCTCACTGACTAAGAATATTGTTTGGTTTTTCAGCGAGGGGTGATGTTGGTGCATTCAGCAGGCAGGACATGGCCACAAGCAACTAAGCCTCTTGCCGTTCCTTGAATTTAACTGACCATTAGAGGGTGGGTCCTTAGATACAGAAGTTCCCAAATCCCGTCCTTTCTCCATTTAGACAGTTCATTGCAGGTTTGTAGTGCATGTGTTGAAGAGGCTGCACATTGCTCTCTGGTCAGAAGGCAAGTTGATTCCCCGCAAGATCAACCTGTGTTTGAGCAGTGAGCGTGTTCATCTTTCCTTCCCTACCTTTTTTGGATTATAGTGAAGATTACAAAGTACATCAAAGACTTCCTCAAACACAAAGCAACATCGTGGCCTCTGAGGATGCAGCAGTGTGGTGAAGAGAGCATTACTTGTCTGCTGTTCAGCCCAGGAGTGAATTGAGCAGTGTGTTTAGGGTGAAGTTAATGCATTTTTCAGTGCATCAGTATGTTGCGGAAACTGATCTTCCAATGAGCCAGTTACATTGCGGGGCAAAGTAAGCAGCTATACGACGAGGATGGGATTCGGAATGCGTGCAGAGCACAATGGATTAGCAGTCCATCGCCTTAACCACTCGGCCACCTCGTCCTCTTCTCCTTGCTTTCTAACAGTAAGTGTCGGACCCAGGTGCGAAAAGTGCAGAATGGGGGGAGAGGAGAAGCGTCGAAAGGGGCCGGGCTACACAGTACGCATCGGGGAATTAGCTCAAATGGTAGAGCGCTCGCTTAGCATGTGAGAGGTAGAGGGATCAACGCCCTCATTCTCCACAATGCTTTACTATGAGTTCGGTAAAAACTAGTGTGATGCGGTGTCGGATGGACCGAGTGATTTCCTCTGGATCGACACATATGACTTCCAGCAATCAAGCCATCAGTTGGCAGAGCTGATTCCATGTACTATGAACCCTGGACAAGAATCAAGTCTGGACATAGGGTGGAGTGTCTCTTTCACACATGGTAGCACACAACAGGAGATAGTCTGTGTCAGATGCGTGCTCACTGACTAAGAATATTGTTTGGTGTTTCAGCGAGGGGTGATGTTGGTGCATTCAGCAGGCAGGACATGGCCACAAGCAACTTAGCCTCTTGCCGTTCCTTGAATTTAACTGACCATTAGAGGGTGGGTCCTTAGATACAGAAGTTCCCAAATCCCGTCTTTTCTCCATTTAGACAGTTCATTGCAGGTTTGTAGTGCATGTGTTGAAGAGGCTGCACATTGCTCTCTGGTTAGAAGGCAAGTTGATTCCCCGCAAGATCAACCTGTGTTTGAGCAGTGAGCATCTTGTGAGAGTGTTCATCTTTCCTTCCCTACCTTTTTTGGATTATTGTGAAGATTACAAAGTACATCAAAGACTTCCTCAAACACAAAGCAACATTGTGGCCTCTGAGGATGCAGCAGTGTGGTGACGAGATCATTACTCGTCTGCTGTTCAGCCCAGGAGTGAATTGAGCAGGGTGAAGTTAATGCATTTTTCAGTGCATCAGTATGTTGCCGAAACTGATCTTCCAATGAGCCAGTTACATTGCGGGGCAAAGTGAGCAGCTATACGACGAGGATGGGATTCAGACCCATGCGTGCAGAGCACAATGGATTAGCAGTCCATCACCTTAACCACTCGGCCACCTCGTCCTCTTCTCCTTGCCTTCTAACAGTAAGTGTCGGACCCAGGTGTGAAAAGTGCGGAATGGGGGGAGAGGAGAAGCGTCCAAAGAGGCGGGGCTACACAGTACACATCGGGGAATTAGCTCAAATGGTAGAGCGCTCGCTTTGCATGTGAGAGGTAGAGGGATCAACGCCCTCATTCTCCACAATGCTTTACTATGAGTTCGGTAAAAACTAGTGTGATGCGGTGTCCGATGGACCGAGTGATTTCCTCTGGATTGACACATATGACTTCCAGCAATCAAGCCATCAGTTGGCAGAGCTGATTCCATGTACTATGAACCCTGGACAAGAATCAAGTCAGGACATAGGGTGGAGTGGCTCTTTCACACGGTAGCACACAACAGGAGATAGTCTGTGTCAGATGCGTGCTCACTGACTAAGAATATTGTTTGGTTTTTCAGCGAGGGGTGATGTTGGTGCATTCAGCAGGCAGGACATGGCCACAAGCAACTAAGACTCTTGCCGTTCCTTGAATTTAACTGACCATTAGAGGATGGGTCCTTAGAAACAGAAGTTCCCAAATCCCGTCCTTTCTCCATTTAGACAGTTCATTGCAGGTTTGTAGTGCATGTGTTGAAGAGGCTGCACATTGCTCTCTGGTTAGAAGGCAAGTTGATTCCCCGCAAGATCAACCTGTGTTTGAGCAGTGAGCGTGTTCATCTTTACTTCCCTACCTTTTTTGGATTATAGTGAAGATTACAAAGTACATCAAAGACTTCCTCAAACACAAAGCAACATCGTGGCCTCTGAGGATGCAGCAGTGTGGTGACGAGAGCATTACTCGTCTGCTGTTCAGCCCAGGAGTGAATTGAGCAGGGTGAAGTTAATGCATTTTTCAGTGCATCAGTATGATGCCGAAACTGATCTTCCAATGAGCCAGTTAAATTGCGGGGCAAAGTGAGCAGCTATACGACGAGGATGGGATTCAGACCCATGCGTGCAGAGCACAATGGATTAGCAGTCCATCACCTTAACCACTCGGCCACCTCGTCCTCTTCTCCTTGCCTTCTAACAGTAAGTGTCGGACCCAGGTGTGAAAAGTGCGGAATGGGGGGAGAGGAGAAGCGTCCAAAGAGGCGGGGCTACACAGTACACATCGGGGAATTAGCTCAAATGGTAGAGCGCTCGCTTTGCATGTGAGAGGTAGAGGGATCAACGCCCTCATTCTCCACAATGCTTTACTATGAGTTCGGTAAAAACTAGTGTGATGCGGTGTCCGATGGACTGAGTGATTTCCTCTGGATTGACACATATGACTTCCAGCAATCAAGCCATCAGTTGGCAGAGCTGATTCCATGTACTATGAACCCTGGACAAGAATCAAGTCAGGACATAGGGTGGAGTGGCTCTTTCACACGGTAGCACACAACAGGAGATAGTCTGTGTCAGATGCGTGCTCACTGACTAAGAATATTGTTTGGTTTTTCAGCGAGGGGTGATGTTGGTGCATTCAGCAGGCAGGACATGGCCACAAGCAACTAAGCCTCTTGCCGTTCCTTGAATTTAACTGACCATTAGAGGGTGGGTCCTTAGATACAGAAGTTCCCAAATCCCGTCCTTTCTCCATTTAGACAGTTCATTGCAGGTTTGTATTGCATGTGTTGAAGAGGCTGCACATTGCTCTCTGGTTAGAAGGCAAGTTGATTCCCCGCAAGATCAACCTGTGTTTGAGCAGTGAGCGTGTTCATCTTTCCTTCCCTATTTTTTTTGGATTATTGTGAAGATTACAAAGTACATCAAAGACTTCCTCAAACACAAAGCAACATCGTGGCCTCTGAGGATGCAGCAGTGTGGTGACGAGAGCATTACTCGTCTGCTGTTCAGCCCAGGAGTGAATTGAGCAGGGTGAAGTTAATGCATTTTTCAGTGCATCAGTATGTTGCGGAAACTGATCTTCCAATGATCCAGTTACATTGCGGGGCAAAGTGAGCAGCTATACGACGAGGATGGGATTCAGACCCATGCGTGCAGAGCACAATGGATTAGCAGTCCATCACCTTAACCACTCGGCCACCTCGTCCTCTTCTCCTTGCCTTCTAACAGTAAGTGTCGGACCCAGGTGTGAAAAGTGCGGAATGGGGGGAGAGGAGAAGCGTCGAAAGGGGCGGGGCTACACAGTACACGTCTGGGAATGAGTTCAAATGGTAGAGCGCTCGCTTTGCATGTGAGAGGTAGAGGGATCAACGCCCTCATTCTCCACAATGCTTTACTATGAGTTCGGTAAAAACTAGTGTGATGCGATGTCGGATGGACCGAATGATTTCCTCTGGATCGACACATATGACTTCCAGCAATCAAGCCATCAGTTGGCAGAGCTGATTCCATGTACTATGAACCCTGGACAAGAATCAAGTCTGGACATAGGGTGGAGTGTCTCTTTCACACGGTAGCACACAACAGGAGATAGTCTGTGTCAGATGCGTGCTCACTGACTAAGAATATTGTTTGGTTTTTCAGCGAGGGGTGATGTTGGTGCATTCAGCAGGCAGGACATGGCCACAAGCAACTAAGACTCTTGCCGTTCCTTGAATTTAACTGACCATTAGAGGATGGGTCCTTAGATACAGAAGTTCCCAAATCCCGTCCTTTCTCCATTTAGACAGTTCATTGCAGGTTTGTAGTGCATGTGTTGAAGAGGCTGCACATTGCTCTCTGGTTAGAAGGCAAGTTGATTCCCCGCAAGATCAACCTGTGTTTGAGCAGTGAGCGTGTTCATCTTTACTTCCCTACCTTTTTTGGATTATAGTGAAGATTACAAAGTACATCAAAGACTTCCTCAAACACAAAGCAACATCGTGGCCTCTGAGGATGCAGCAGTGTGGTGACGAGAGCATTACTCGTCTGCTGTTCAGCCCAGGAGTGAATTGAGCAGGGTGAAGTTAATGCATTTTTCAGTGCATCAGTATGTTGCCGAAACTGATCTTCCAATGAGCCAGTTACATTGCGGGGCAAAGTGAGCAGCTATACGACGAGGATGGGATTCAGACCCATGCGTGCAGAGCACAATGGATTAGCAGTCCATCACCTTAACCACTCGGCCACCTCGTCCTCTTCTCCTTGCCTTCTAACAGTAAGTGTCGGACCCAGGTGCGAAAAGTGCGGAATGGGGGGAGAGGAGAAGCGTCGAAAGGGGCGGGGCTACACAGTACACGTCTGGGAATAAGTTCAAATGGTAGAGCGCTCGCTTTGCATGTGAGAGGTAGAGGGATCAACGCCCTATTTCTCCACAATGCTTTTCTATGAGTTCGGTAAAAACTAGTGTGATGCGATGTCGGATGGACCGAGTGATTTCCTCTGGATCGACACATATGACTTCCAACAATCAAGCCATCACTTGGCAGAGCTGATTCCATGTACTATGAACCCTGGACAAGAATCAAGTCTGGACATAGGGTGGAGTGTCTCTTTCACACGGTAGCACACAACAGGAGATAGTCTGTGTCAGATGCGTGCTCACTGACTAAGAATATTGTTTGGTTTTTCAGCGAGGGGTGATGTTGGTGCATTCAGCAGGCAGGACATGGCCACAAGCAACTAAGACTCTTGCCGTTCCTTGAATTTAACTGACCATTAGAGGATGGGTCCTTAGAAACAGAAGTTCCCAAATCCCGTCCTTTCTCCATTTAGACAGTTCATTGCAGGTTTGTAGTGCATGTGTTGAAGAGGCTGCACATTGCTCTCTGGTTAGAAGGCAAGTTGATTCCCCGCAAGATCAACCTGTGTTTGAGCAGTGAGCGTGTTCATCTTTACTTCCCTACCTTTTTTGGATTATAGTGAAGATTACAAAGTACATCAAAGACTTCCTCAAACACAAAGCAACATCGTGGCCTCTGAGGATGCAGCAGTGTGGTGACGAGAGCATTACTCGTCTGCTGTTCAGCCCAGGAGTGAATTGAGCAGGGTGAAGTTAATGCATTTTTCAGTGCATCAGTATGATGCGGAAACTGATCTTCCAATGAGCCAGTTACATTGCGGGGCAAAGTGAGCAGCTATACGACGAGGATGGGATTCAGACCCATGCGTGCAGAGCACAATGGATTAGCAGTCCATCACCTTAACCACTCGGCCACCTCGTCCTCTTCTCCTTGCCTTCTAACAGTAAGTGTCGGACCCAGGTGTGAAAAGTGCGGAATGGGGGGAGAGGAGAAGCGTCCAAAGAGGCGGGGCTACACAGTACACATCGGGGAATTAGCTCAAATGGTAGAGCGCTCGCTTTGCATGTGAGAGGTAGAGGGATCAACGCCCTCATTCTCCACAATGCTTTACTATGAGTTCGGTAAAAACTAGTGTGATGCGGTGTCCGATGGACTGAGTGATTTCCTCTGGATTGACACATATGACTTCCAGCAATCAAGCCATCAGTTGGCAGAGCTGATTCCATGTACTATGAACCCTGGACAAGAATCAAGTCAGGACATAGGGTGGAGTGGCTCTTTCACACGGTAGCACACAACAGGAGATAGTCTGTGTCAGATGCGTGCTCACTGACTAAGAATATTGTTTGGTTTTTCAGCGAGGGGTGATGTTGGTGCATTCAGCAGGCAGGACATGGCCACAAGCAACTAAGCCTCTTGCCGTTCCTTGAATTTAACTGACCATTAGAGGGTGGGTCCTTAGATACAGAAGTTCCCAAATCCCGTCCTTTCTCCATTTAGACAGTTCATTGCAGGTTTGTATTGCATGTGTTGAAGAGGCTGCACATTGCTCTCTGGTTAGAAGGCAAGTTGATTCCCCGCAAGATCAACCTGTGTTTGAGCAGTGAGCGTGTTCATCTTTCCTTCCCTATTTTTTTTGGATTATTGTGAAGATTACAAAGTACATCAAAGACTTCCTCAAACACAAAGCAACATCGTGGCCTCTGAGGATGCAGCAGTGTGGTGACGAGAGCATTACTCGTCTGCTGTTCAGCCCAGGAGTGAATTGAGCAGGGTGAAGTTAATGCATTTTTCAGTGCATCAGTATGTTGCGGAAACTGATCTTCCAATGAGCCAGTTACATTGCGGGGCAAAGTGAGCAGCTATACGACGAGGATGGGATTCAGACCCATGCGTGCAGAGCACAATGGATTAGCAGTCCATCACCTTAACCACTCGGCCACCTCGTCCTCTTCTCCTTGCCTTCTAACAGTAAGTGTCGGACCCAGGTGTGAAAAGTGCGGAATGGGGGGAGAGGAGAAGCGTCCAAAGAGGCGGGGCTACACAGTACACATCGGGGAATTAGCTCAAATGGTAGAGCGCTCGCTTTGCATGTGAGAGGTAGAGGGATCAACGCCCTCATTCTCCACAATGCTTTACTATGAGATCGGTAAAAACTAGTGTGATGCGGTGTCGGATGGACCGAGTGATTTCCTCTGGATCGACACATATGACCAAACCACTAAGAATATTGTTTGGTTTTTCAGCGAGGGGTGATGTTGGTGCATTCAGCAGGCAGGACATGGCCACAAGCAACTAAGCCTCTTGCCGTTCCTTGAATTTAACTGCCCATTAGAGGGTGGGTCCTTAGATACAGAAGTTCCCAAATCCCGTCCTTTCTCCATTTAGACAGTTCATTGCAGGTTTGTAGTGCATGTGTTGAAGAGGCTGCACATTGCTCTCTGGTCAGAAGGCAAGTTGATTCCCCGCAAGATCAACCTGATTTTGAGCAGTGAGCGTGTTCATCTTTCCTTCCCTACCTTTTTTGGATTATTGTGAAGATTACAAAGTACATCAAAGACTTCCTCAAACACAAAGCAACATCGTGGCCTCTGAGGATGCAGCAGTGTGGTGACGAGAGCATTACTCGTCTGCTGTTCAGCCCAGGAGTGAATTGAGCAGTGTGTTTAGGGTGAAGTTAATGCATTTTTCAGTGCATCAGTATGTTGCGGAAACTGATCTTCCAATGAGCCAGTTACATTGCGGGGCAAAGTAAGCAGCTATACGACGAGGATGGGATTCGGACCCATGCGTGCAGAGAACAATGGATTAGCATTCCATCGCCTTAACCACTCGACACATATGACTTCCAGCAATCAAGCCATCAGTTGGCAGAGCTGATTCCATGTACTATGAACCCTGGACAAGAATCAAGTCTGGACATAGGGTGGAGTGTCTCTTTCACACATGGTAGCACACAACAGGAGATAGTCTGTGTCAGATGCGTGCTCACTGACTAAGAATATTGTTTGGTTTTTCAGCGAGGGGTGATGTTGGTGCATTCAGCAGGCAGGACATGGCCACAAGCAACTAAGCCTCTTGCCGTTCCTTGAATTTAACTGACCATTAGAGGGTGGGTCCTTAGATACAGAAGTTCCCAAATCCCGTCCTTTCTCCATTTAGACAGTTCATTGCAGGTTTGTAGTGCATGTGTTGAAGAGGCTGCACATTGCTCTCTGGTTAGAAGGCAAGTTGATTCCCCGCAAGATCAACCTGTGTTTGAGCAGTGAGCGTGTTCATCTTTCCTTCCCTACCTTTTTTGGATTATTGTGAAGATTACAAAGTACATCAAAGACTTCCTCAAACACAAAGCAACATCGTGGCCTCTGAGGATGCAGCAGTGTGGTGACGAGAGCATTACTCGTCTGCTGTTCAGCCCAGGAGTGAAGTGAGCAGGGTGAAGTTAATGCATTTTTCAGTGCATCAGTATGTTGCGGAAACTGATCTTCCAATGAGCCAGTTACATTGCGGGGCAAAGTAAGCATCTATACGACGAGGATGGGATTCGGACCCATGCGTGCAGAGCACAATGGATTAGCAGTTCATCGCCTTAACCACTCGACACATATGACTTCCAACAATCAAGCCATCAGTTGGCTGAGCTGATTCCATGTACTATGAACCCTGGACAAGAATCAAGTCTGGACATAGGGTGGAGTGTCTCTTTCACACATGGTAGCACACAACAGGAGATAGTCTGTGTCAGATGCGTGCTCACTGACTAAGAATATTGTTTGGTTTTTCAGCGAGGGTTGATGTTGGTGCATTCAGCAGGCAGGACATGGCCACAAGCAACTAAGCCTCTTGCCGTTCCTTGAATTTAACTGACCATTAGAGGGTGGGTCCTTAGATACAGAAGTTCCCAAATCCCGTCCTTTCTCTATTTAGACAGTTCATTGCAGGTTTGTAGTGCATGTGTTGAAGAGGCTGCACATTGCTCTCTGGTTAGAAGGCAAGTTGATTCCCCGCAAGATCAACCTGTGTTTGAGCAGTGAGCGTGTTCATCTTTCCTTCCCTACCTTTTTTGGATTATTGTGAAGATTACAAAGTACATCAAAGACTTCCTCAAACACAAAGCAACATCGTGGCCTCTGAGGATGCAGCAGTGTGGTGACGAGAGCATTACTCGTCTGCTGTTCAGCCCAGGAGTGAATTGAGCAGTGTGTTTAGGGTGAAGTTAATGCATTTTTCAGTGCATCAGTATGTTGCGGAAACTGATCTTCCAATGAGCCAGTTACATTGCGGGGCAAAGTAAGCAGCTATATGACGAGGATGGGATTCGGACCCATGCGTGCAGAGAACAATGGATTAGCATTCCATCGCCTTAACCACTCGACACATATGACTTCCAGCAATCAAGCCATCAGTTGGCAGAGCTGATTCCATGTACTATGAACCCTGGACAAGAATCAAGTCTGGACATAGGGGGGAGTGTCTCTTTCACACATGGTAGCACACAACAGGAGATAGTCTGTGTCAGATGCGTGCTCACTGACTAAGAATATTGTTTGGTTTTTCAGCGAGGGGTGATGTTGGTGCATTCAGCAGGCAGGACATGGCCACAAGCAACTAAGCCTCTTGCCGTTCCTTGAATTTAACTGACCATTAGAGGGTGGGTCCTTAGATACAGAAGTTCCCAAATCCCGTCCTTTCTCCATTTAGACAGTTCATTGCAGGTTTGTAGTGCATGTGTTGAAGAGGCTGCACATTGCTCTCTGGTTAGAAGGCAAGTTGATTCCCCGCAAGATCAACCTGTGTTTGAGCAGTGAGCGTGTTCATCTTTCCTTCCCTACCTTTTTTGGATTATTGTGAAGATTACAAAGTACATCAAAGACTTCCTCAAACACAAAGCAACATCGTGGCCTCTGAGGATGCAGCAGTGTGGTGACGAGAGCATTACTCGTCTGCTGTTCAGCCCAGGAGTGAAGTGAGCAGGTTGAAGTTAATGCATTTTTCAGTGCATCAGTATGTTGCGGAAACTGATCTTCCAATGAGCCAGTTACATTGCGGGGCAAAGTAAGCATCTATACGACGAGGATGGGATTCGGATCCATGCGTGCAGAGCACAATGGATTAGCAGTTCATCGCCTTAACCACTCGACACATATGACTTCCAGCAATCAAGCCATCTGTTGGCAGAGCTGATTCCATGTACTATGAACCCTGGACAAGAATCAAGTCTGGACATAGGGTGGAGTGTCTCTTTCACACATGGTAGCACACAACAGGAGATAGTCTGTGTCAGATGCGTGCTCACTGACTAAGAATATTGTTTGGTTTTTCAGCGAGGGGTGATGTTGGTGCATTCAGCAGGCAGGACATGGCCACAAGCAACTAAGCCTCTTGCCGTTCCTTGAATTTAACTGACCATTAGAGGGTGGGTCCTTAGATACAGAAGTTCCCAAATCCCGTCCTTTCTCCATTTAGACAGTTCATTGCAGGTTTGTAGTGCATGTGTTGAAGAGGCTGCACATTGCTCTCTGGTCAGAAGGCAAGTTGATTCCCCGCAAGATCAACCTGTGTTTGAGCAGTGAGCGTGTTCATCTTTCCTTCCCTACCTTTTTTGGATTATAGTGAAGATTACAAAGTACATCAAAGACTTCCTCAAACACAAAGCAACATCGTGGCCTCTGAGGATGCAGCAGTGTGGTGAAGAGAGCATTACTTGTCTGCTGTTCAGCCCAGGAGTGAATTGAGCAGTGTGGTTAGGACGAAGTTAATGCATTTTTCAGTGCATCAGTATGTTGCGGAAACTGATCTTCCAATGAGCCAGTTACATTGCGGGGCAAAGTAAGCAGCTATACGACGAGGATGGGATTCGGACCCATGCGTGCAGAGCACAATGGATTAGCAGTTCATCGCCTTAACCACTCGACACATATGACTTCCAGCAATCAAGCCTACAGTTGGCAGAGCTGATTCCATGTACTATGAACCCTGGACAAGAATCAAGTCTGGACATAGGGTGGAGTGTCTCTTTCACACATGGTAGCACACAACAGGAGATAGTCTGTGTCAGATGCGTGCTCACTGACTAAGAATATTGTTTGGTTTTTCAGCGAGGGGTGATGTTGGTGCATTCAGCAGGCAGGACATGGCCACAAGCAACTAAGCCTCTTGCCGTTCCTTGAATTTAACTGACCATTAGAGGGTGGGTCCTTAGATACAGAAGTTCCCAAATCCCGTCCTTTCTCCATTTAGACAGTTCATTGCAGGTTTGTAGTGCATGTGTTGAAGAGGCTGCACATTGCTCTCTGGTTAGAAGGCAAGTTGATTCCCCGCAAGATCAACCTGTGTTTGAGCAGTGAGCGTGTTCATCTTTCCTTCCCTACCTTTTTTGGATTATTGTGAAGAATACAAAGTACATCAAAGACTTCCTCAAACACAAAGCAACATCGTGGCCTCTGAGGATGCAGCAGTGTGGTGACGAGAGCATTACTCGTCTGCTGTTCAGCCCAGGAGTGAATTGAGCAGGGTGAAGTTAATGCATTTTTCAGTGCATCAGTATGTTGCGGAAACTGATCTTCCAATGAGCCAGTTACATTGCGAGGCAAAGTTAGCAGCTATACGACGAGGATGGGATTCAGACCCATGCGTGCAGAGCACAATGGATTAGCAGTCCATCACCTTAACCACTCGGCCACCTCGTCCTCTTCTCCTTGCCTTCTAACAGTAAGTGTCGGACCCAGGTGTGAAAAGTGCGGAATGGGGGGAGAGGAGAAGTGTCGAAAGGGGCGGGGCTACACAGTACACGTCGGGGAATTAGCTCAAATGGTAGAGCGCTCGCTTTCCATGTGAGAGGTAGAGGGATCAATACCCTCATTCTCCACAATGCTTTACTATGAGTTCGGTAAAAACTAGTGTGATGCGGTGTCTGATGGACCGAGTGATTTCCTCAGGATCGACACATATGACTTCCAGCAATCAAGCCATCAGTTGGCAGAGCTGATTCCATGTACTATGAACCCTGGACAAGAATCAAGTCTGGACATAGGGTGGAGTGTCTCTTTCACACATGGTAGCACACAACAGGAGATAGTCTGTGTCAGATGCGTGCTCACTGACTAAGAATATTGTTTGGTTTTTCAGCGAGGGGTGATGTTGGTGCATTCAGCAGGCAGGACATGGCCACAAGCAACTAAGCCTCTTGCCGTTCCTTGAATTTAACTGACCATTAGAGGGTGGGTCCTTAGATACAGAAGTTCCCAAATCCCGTCCTTTCTCCATTTAGACAGTTCATTGCAGGTTTGTAGTGCATGTGTTGAAGAGGCTGCGCATTGCTGTCTGGTTAGAAGGCAAGTTGATTTCCCGCAAGATCAACCTGTGTTTGAGCAGTGAGCGTGTTCATCTTTCCTTCCCTACCTTTTTTGGATTATTGTGAAGATTACAAAGTACATCAAAGACTTCCTCAAACACAAAGCAACATCCTGGCCTCTGAGGATGCAGCAGTGTGGTGACGAGAGCATTACTCGTCTGCTGTTCAGCCCAGGAGTGAATTGAGCAGTGAAGTTAATGCATTTTTCAGTGCATCAGTATGTTGCGGAAACTGATCTTCCAATGAGCCAGTTACATTGCGGGGCAAAGTGAGCAGCTATACGACGAGGATGGGATTCAGACCCATGCGTGCAGAGCACAATGGATTAGCAGTCCATCGCCTTAACCACTCGGCCACCTCGTCCTCTTCTCCTTGCTTTCTAACAGTAAGTGTCGGACCCAGGTGCGAAAAGTGCGGAATGGGGGGAGAGGAGAAGTGTCGAAAGGGGCGGGGCTACACAGTACACGTCGGGGAATTAGCTCAAATGGTAGAGCGCTCGCTTTGCATGTGAGAGGTAGAGGGATCAACGCCCTCATTCTCCACAATGCTTTACTATGAGTTCGGTAAAAACTAGTGTGATGCGGTGTCGGATGGACCGAGTGATTTCCTCTGGATCGACACATATGACTTCCAGCAATCAAGCCATCAGTTGGCAGAGCTGATTCCATGTACTATGAACCCTGGACAAGAATCAAGTCTGGAGATAGGGTGGAGTGTCTCTTTCACACATGGTAGCACACAACAGGAGATAGTCTGTGTCAGATGCGTGCTCACTGACTAAGAATATTGTTTGGTTTTTCAGCGAGGGGTGATGTTGGTGCATTCAGCAGGCAGGACATGGCCACAAGCAACTAAGCCTCTTGCCATTCCTTGAATTTAACTGACCATTAGAGGGTGGGTCCTTAGATACAGAAGTTCCCAAATCCCGCCCTTTCTCCATTTAGACAGTTCATTGCAGGTTTGTAGTGCATGTGTTGAAGAGGCTGCACATTGCTCTCTGGTCAGAAGGGAAGTTGATTCCCCGCAAGATCAACCTGTGTTTGAGCAGTGAGCGTGTTCATCTTTCCTTCCCTACCTTTTTTGGATTATTGTGAAGATTACAAAGTACATCAAAGACTTCCTCAAACACAAAGCAACATCGTGGCCTCTGAGGATGCAGCAGTGTGGTGACGAGATCATTACTCGTCTTCTGTTCAGCCCAGGAGTGAATTGAGCAGTGTGTTTAGGGTGAAGTTAATGCATTTTTCAGTGCATCAGTATGTTGCGGAAACTGATCTTCCAATGAGCCAGTTACATTGCGGGGCAAAGTGAGCATCTATACGACGAGGATGGGATTCGGACCCATGAGTGCAGAGCACAATGGATTAGCAGTCCATCGCCTTAACCACTCGACACATATGACTTCCAGCAATCAAGCCATCAGTTGGCAGAGCTGATTCCATGTACTATGAACCCTGGACAAGAATCAAGTCTGGACATAGGGTGGAGTGTCTCTTTCACACATGGTAGCACACAACAGGAGATAGTCTGTGTCAGATGCGTGCTCACTGACTAAGAATATTGTTTGGTTTTTCAGCGAGGGGTGATGTTGGTGCATTCAGCAGGCAGGACATGGCCACAAGCAACTAAGCCTCTTGCCGTTCCTTGAATTTAACTGACCATTAGAGGGTGGGTCCTTAGATACAGAAGTTCCCAAATCCCGTCCTTTCTCCATTTAGACAGTTCATTGCAGGTTTGTAGTGCATGTGTTGAAGAGGCTGCACATTGCTCTCTGGTTAGAAGGCAAGTTGATTCCCCGCAAGATCAACCTGTGTTTGAGCAGTGAGCGTGTTCATCTTTCCTTCCCTACCTTTTTTGGATTATTGTGAAGATTACAAAGTACATCAAAGACTTCCTCAAACACAAAGCAACATCGTGGCCTCTGAGGATGCAGCAGTGTGGTGACGAGAGCATTACTCGTCTGCTGTTCAGCCCAGGAGTGAATTGAGCAGGGTGAAGTTAATGCATTTTTCAGTGCATCAGTATGTTGCGGAAACTGATCTTCCAATGAGCCAGTTACATTGCGAGGCAAAGTGAGCAGCTATACGACGAGGATGGGATTAAGACCCATGCGTGCAGAGCACAATGGATTAGCAGTCCATCACCTTAACCACTCGGCCACCTCGTCCTCTTCTCCTTGCCTTCTAACAGTAAGAGTCGGACCCAGGTGTGAAAAGTGCGAAATGGGGGGAGAGGAGAAGCGTCGAAAGGGGCGGGGCTACACAGTACACATCGGGGAATTAGCTCAAATGGTAGAGCGCTCGCTTTGCATGTGAGAGGTAGAGGGATCAATACCCTCATTCTCCACAATGCTTTACTATGAGTTCGGTAAAAACTAGTGTGATGCGTTGTCGGATGGACCGAGTCATTTCCTCTGGATCGACACATATGACTTCCAGCAATCAAGCCATCAGTTGGCAGAGTTGATTCCATGTACTATGAACCCTGGACAAGAATCAAGTCTGGACATAGGGTGGAGTGTCTCTTTCACACATGGTAGCACACAACAGGAGATAGTCTGTGTCAGATGCGTGCTCACTGACTAAGAATATTGTTTGGTTTTTCAGCGAGGGGTGATGTTGGTGCATTCAGCAGGCAGGACATGGCCACAAGCAACTAAGCCTCTTGCCGTTCCTTAAATTTAACTGACCATTAGAGGGTGGGTCCTTAGATACAGAAGTTCCCAAATCCCGTCCTTTCTCCATTTAGACAGTTCATTGCAGGTTTGTAGTGCATGTGTTGAAGAGGCTGCACATTGCTCTCTGGTTAGAAGGCAAGTTGATTCCCCGCAAGATCAACCTGTGTTTGAGCAGTGAGCGTGTTCCTCTTTCCTTCCCTACCTTTTTTGGATTATTGTGAAGATTACAAAGTACATCAAAGACTTCCTCAAACACAAAGCAACATCGTGGCCTCTGAGGATGCAGCAGTGTGGTGACGAGAGCATTACTCGTCTGCTGTTCAGCCCAGGAGTGAATTGAGCAGTGTGTTTAGGGTGAAGTTAATGCATTTTTCAGTGCATCAGTATGTTGCGGAAACTGATCTTCCAATGAGCCAGTTACATTGCGGGGCAAAGTAAGCAGCTATACGACGAGGATGGGATTCGGAATGCGTGCAGAGCACAATGGATTAGCAGTCCATCGCCTTAACCACTCGGCCACCTCGTCCTCTTCTCCTTGCTTTCTAACAGTAAGTGTCGGACCCAGGTGCGAAAAGTGCAGAATGGGGGGAGAGGAGAAGCGTCGAAAGGGGCCGGGCTACACAGTACGCATCGGGGAATTAGCTCAAATGGTAGAGCGCTCGCTTAGCATGTGAGAGGTAGAGGGATCAACGCCCTCATTCTCCACAATGCTTTACTATGAGTTCGGTAAAAACTAGTGTGATGCGGTGTCGGATGGACCGAGTGATTTCCTCTGGATCGACACATATGACTTCCAGCAATCAAGCCATCAGTTGGCAGAGCTGATTCCATGTACTATGAACCCTGGACAAGAATCAAGTCTGGACATAGGGTGGAGTGTCTCTTTCACACATGGTAGCACACAACAGGAGATAGTCTGTGTCAGATGCGTGCTCACTGACTAAGAATATTGTTTGGTGTTTCAGCGAGGGGTGATGTTGGTGCATTCAGCAGGCAGGACATGGCCACAAGCAACTTAGCCTCTTGCCGTTCCTTGAATTTAACTGACCATTAGAGGGTGGGTCCTTAGATACAGAAGTTCCCAAATCCCGTCCTTTCTCCATTTAGACAGTTCATTGCAGGTTTGTAGTGCATGTGTTGAAGAGGCTGCACATTGCTCTCTGGTTAGAAGGCAAGTTGATTCCCCGCAAGATCAACCTGTGTTTGAGCAGTGAGCATCTTGTGAGAGTGTTCATCTTTCCTTCCCTACCTTTTTTGGATTATTGTGAAGATTACAAAGTACATCAAAGACTTCCTCAAACACAAAGCAACATTGTGGCCTCTGAGGATGCAGCAGTGTGGTGACGAGATCATTACTCGTCTGCTGTTCAGCCCAGGAGTGAATTGAGCAGTGTGTTTAGGGTGAAGTTAGTGCATTTTTCAGTGCATCAGTATGTTTTGGAAACTGATCTTCCAATGAGCCAGTTACATTGCGGGGCAAAGTAAGCAGCTATACGACGAGGATGGGATTCGGAACAATGCGTGCAGAGCACAATGGATTAGCAGTCCATCACCTTAACCACTCGGTTTAACTCATCCTCTTCTACTTGCTTTCTAACAGTAAGTGTCGGACCCAGGTGCGAAAAGTGCAGAATGGGGGGAGAGGAGAAGCGTCGAAAGGGGCGGGGCTAAACAGCACGCATCAGGGAATTAGCTCAAATGGTAGAGCGCTCGCTTAGCATGTGAGAGGTAGAGGGATCATGCCTCATTCTCCACAATGCTTTACTATGAGTTCGGTAAAAACTAGTGTGATGCAGTGTCGGATGGACCGAGTGATTTCCTCTGGATCGACACATATGACTTCCAGCAATCAAGCCATCAGTTGGCAGAGCTGATTCCATGTACTATGAACCCTGGACAAGAATCAAGTCTGGACATTGGGTGGAGTGTCTCTTTCACACATGGTAGCACACAACAGGAAATAGTCTGTGTCAGATGCGTGCTCACTGACTAAGAATATTGTTTGGTTTTTCAGCGAGGGGTGATGTTGGTGCATTCAGCAGGCAGGACATGGCCACAAGCAACTAAGCCTCTTGCCGTTCCTTGAATTTAACTGACCATTAGAGGGTGGGTCCTTATATACAGAAGTTCCCAAATCCTGTCCTTTCTCCATTTAGACAGTTCATTGCAGGTTTGCAGTGCAAGTGTTGAAGAGGCTGCACATTGCTCTCTGGTTAGAAGGCAAGTTGATTCCCCGCAAGATCAACCTGTGTTTGAGCAGTGAGCATCTTGTGAGAGTGTTCATCTTTCCTTCCCTACCTTTTTTGGATTATTGTGAAGATTACAAAGTACATCAAAGACTTCCTCAAACACAAAGCAACATTGTGGCCTCTGAGGATGCAGCAGTGTGGTGACGAGATCATTACTCGTCTGCTGTTCAGCCCAGGAGTGAATTGAGCAGGGTGAAGTTAATGCATTTTTCAGTGCATCAGTATGTTTTGGAAACTGATCTTCCAATGAGCCAGTTACATTGCGGGGCAAAGTAAGCAGCTATACGACGAGGATGGGATTCGGAACAATGCGTGCAGAGCACAATGGATTAGCAGTCCATCACCTTAACCACTCGGCCACCTCATCCTCTTCTACTTGCTTTCTAACAGTAAGTGTCGGACCCAGGTGCGAAAAGTGCAGAATGGGGGGAGAGGAGAAGCGTCGAAAGGGGCGGGGCTAAACAGCACGCATCGGGGAATTAGCTCAAATGGTAGAGCGCTCGCTTAGCATGTGAGAGGTAGAGGGATCAATGCCCTCATTCTTCACAATGCTTTACTATGAGTTCGGTAAAAACTAGTGTGATGCAGTGTCGGATGGACCGAGTGATTTCCTCTGGATCGACACATATGACTTCCAGCAATCAAGCCATCACTTGGCAGAGCTGATTCCATGTACTATGAACCCTGGACAAGAATCAAGTCTGGACATTGGGTGGAGTGTCTCTTTCACACATGGTAGCACACAACAGGAAATAGTCTGTGTCAGATGCGTGCTCACTGACTAAGAATATTGTTTGGTTTTTCAGCGTGGGGTGATGTTGGTGCATTCAGCAGGCAGGACATGGCCACAAGCAACTAAGCCTCTTGCCGTTCCTTGAATTTAACTGACCATTAGAGGGTGGGTCCTTAGATACAGAAGTTCCCAAATCCCGTCCTTTCTCCATTTAGACAGTTCATTGCAGGTTTGTATTGCATGTGTTGAAGAGGCTGCACATTGCTCTCTGGTTAGAAGGCAAGTTGATTCCCCGCAAGATCAACCTGTGTTTGAGCAGTGAGCGTGTTCATCTTTCCTTCCCTACCTTTTTTGGATTATTGTGAAGATTACAAAGTACATCAAAGACTTCCTCAAACACAAAGCAACATCGTGGCCTCTGAGGATGCAGCAGTGTGGTGACGAGATCATTACTCGTCTTCTGTTCAGCCCAGGAGTGAATTGAGCAGTGTGTTTAGGGTGAAGTTAATGCATTTTTCAGTGCATCAGTATGTTGCGGAAACTGATCTTCCAATGAGCCAGTTACATTGCGGGGCAAAGTGAGCATCTATACGACGAGGATGGGATTCGGACCCATGAGTGCAGAGCACAATGGATTAGCAGTCCATCGCCTTAACCACTCGACACATATGACTTCCAGCAATCAAGCCATCAGTTGGCAGAGCTGATTCCATGTACTATGAACCCTGGACAAGAATCAAGTCTGGACATAGGGTGGAGTGTCTCTTTCACACATGGTAGCACACAACAGGAGATAGTCTGTGTCAGATGCGTGCTCACTGACTAAGAATATTGTTTGGTTTTTCAGCGAGGGGTGATGTTGGTGCATTCAGCAGGCAGGACATGGCCACAAGCAACTAAGCCTCTTGCCGTTCCTTGAATTTAACTGACCATTAGAGGGTGGGTCCTTAGATACAGAAGTTCCCAAATCCCGTCCTTTCTCCATTTAGACAGTTCATTGCAGGTTTGTAGTGCATGTGTTGAAGAGGCTGCACATTGCTCTCTGGTTAGAAGGCAAGTTGATTCCCCGCAAGATCAACCTGTGTTTGAGCAGTGAGCGTGTTCATCTTTCCTTCCCTACCTTTTTTGGATTATTGTGAAGATTACAAAGTACATCAAAGACTTCCTCAAACACAAAGCAACATCGTGGCCTCTGAGGATGCAGCAGTGTGGTGACGAGAGCATTACTCGTCTGCTGTTCAGCCCAGGAGTGAATTGAGCAGGGTGAAGTTAATGCATTTTTCAGTGCATCAGTATGTTGCGGAAACTGATCTTCCAATGAGCCAGTTACATTGCGAGGCAAAGTGAGCAGCTATACGACGAGGATGGGATTAAGACCCATGCGTGCAGAGCACAATGGATTAGCAGTCCATCACCTTAACCACTCGGCCACCTCGTCCTCTTCTCCTTGCCTTCTAACAGTAAGAGTCGGACCCAGGTGTGAAAAGTGCGAAATGGGGGGAGAGGAGAAGCGTCGAAAGGGGCGGGGCTACACAGTACACATCGGGGAATTAGCTCAAATGGTAGAGCGCTCGCTTTGCATGTGAGAGGTAGAGGGATCAATACCCTCATTCTCCACAATGCTTTACTATGAGTTCGGTAAAAACTAGTGTGATGCGTTGTCGGATGGACCGAGTCATTTCCTCTGGATCGACACATATGACTTCCAGCAATCAAGCCATCAGTTGGCAGAGTTGATTCCATGTACTATGAACCCTGGACAAGAATCAAGTCTGGACATAGGGTGGAGTGTCTCTTTCACACATGGTAGCACACAACAGGAGATAGTCTGTGTCAGATGCGTGCTCACTGACTAAGAATATTGTTTGGTTTTTCAGCGAGGGGTGATGTTGGTGCATTCAGCAGGCAGGACATGGCCACAAGCAACTAAGCCTCTTGCCGTTCCTTAAATTTAACTGACCATTAGAGGGTGGGTCCTTAGATACAGAAGTTCCCAAATCCCGTCCTTTCTCCATTTAGACAGTTCATTGCAGGTTTGTAGTGCATGTGTTGAAGAGGCTGCACATTGCTCTCTGGTTAGAAGGCAAGTTGATTCCCCGCAAGATCAACCTGTGTTTGAGCAGTGAGCGTGTTCCTCTTTCCTTCCCTACCTTTTTTGGATTATTGTGAAGATTACAAAGTACATCAAAGACTTCCTCAAACACAAAGCAACATCGTGGCCTCTGAGGATGCAGCAGTGTGGTGACGAGAGCATTACTCGTCTGCTGTTCAGCCCAGGAGTGAATTGAGCAGTGTGTTTAGGGTGAAGTTAATGCATTTTTCAGTGCATCAGTATGTTGCGGAAACTGATCTTCCAATGAGCCAGTTACATTGCGGGGCAAAGTAAGCAGCTATACGACGAGGATGGGATTCGGAATGCGTGCAGAGCACAATGGATTAGCAGTCCATCGCCTTAACCACTCGGCCACCTCGTCCTCTTCTCCTTGCTTTCTAACAGTAAGTGTCGGACCCAGGTGCGAAAAGTGCAGAATGGGGGGAGAGGAGAAGCGTCGAAAGGGGCCGGGCTACACAGTACGCATCGGGGAATTAGCTCAAATGGTAGAGCGCTCGCTTAGCATGTGAGAGGTAGAGGGATCAACGCCCTCATTCTCCACAATGCTTTACTATGAGTTCGGTAAAAACTAGTGTGATGCGGTGTCGGATGGACCGAGTGATTTCCTCTGGATCGACACATATGACTTCCAGCAATCAAGCCATCAGTTGGCAGAGCTGATTCCATGTACTATGAACCCTGGACAAGAATCAAGTCTGGACATAGGGTGGAGTGTCTCTTTCACACATGGTAGCACACAACAGGAGATAGTCTGTGTCAGATGCGTGCTCACTGACTAAGAATATTGTTTGGTGTTTCAGCGAGGGGTGATGTTGGTGCATTCAGCAGGCAGGACATGGCCACAAGCAACTTAGCCTCTTGCCGTTCCTTGAATTTAACTGACCATTAGAGGGTGGGTCCTTAGATACAGAAGTTCCCAAATCCCGTCCTTTCTCCATTTAGACAGTTCATTGCAGGTTTGTAGTGCATGTGTTGAAGAGGCTGCACATTGCTCTCTGGTTAGAAGGCAAGTTGATTCCCCGCAAGATCAACCTGTGTTTGAGCAGTGAGCATCTTGTGAGAGTGTTCATCTTTCCTTCCCTACCTTTTTTGGATTATTGTGAAGATTACAAAGTACATCAAAGACTTCCTCAAACACAAAGCAACATTGTGGCCTCTGAGGATGCAGCAGTGTGGTGACGAGATCATTACTCGTCTGCTGTTCAGCCCAGGAGTGAATTGAGCAGTGTGTTTAGGGTGAAGTTAGTGCATTTTTCAGTGCATCAGTATGTTGCGGAAACTGATCTTCCAATGAGCCAGTTACATTGCGGGGCAAAGTAAGCAGCTATACGACGAGGATGGGATTCGGAACAATGCGTGCAGAGCACAATGGATTAGCAGTCCATCACCTTAACCACTCGGTTTAACTCATCCTCTTCTACTTGCTTTCTAACAGTAAGTGTCGGACCCAGGTGCGAAAAGTGCAGAATGGGGGGAGAGGAGAAGCGTCGAAAGGGGCGGGGCTAAACAGCACGCATCAGGGAATTAGCTCAAATGGTAGAGCGCTCGCTTAGCATGTGAGAGGTAGAGGGATCATGCCTCATTCTCCACAATGCTTTACTATGAGTTCGGTAAAAACTAGTGTGATGCAGTGTCGGATGGACCGAGTGATTTCCTCTGGATCGACACATATGACTTCCAGCAATCAAGCCATCAGTTGGCAGAGCTGATTCCATGTACTATGAACCCTGGACAAGAATCAAGTCTGGACATTGGGTGGAGTGTCTCTTTCACACATGGTAGCACACAACAGGAAATAGTCTGTGTCAGATGCGTGCTCACTGACTAAGAATATTGTTTGGTTTTTCAGCGAGGGGTGATGTTGGTGCATTCAGCAGGCAGGACATGGCCACAAGCAACTAAGCCTCTTGCCGTTCCTTGAATTTAACTGACCATTAGAGGGTGGGTCCTTATATACAGAAGTTCCCAAATCCTGTCCTTTCTCCATTTAGACAGTTCATTGCAGGTTTGCAGTGCAAGTGTTGAAGAGGCTGCACATTGCTCTCTGGTTAGAAGGCAAGTTGATTCCCCGCAAGATCAACCTGTGTTTGAGCAGTGAGCATCTTGTGAGAGTGTTCATCTTTCCTTCCCTACCTTTTTTGGATTATTGTGAAGATTACAAAGTACATCAAAGACTTCCTCAAACACAAAGCAACATTGTGGCCTCTGAGGATGCAGCAGTGTGGTGACGAGATCATTACTCGTCTGCTGTTCAGCCCAGGAGTGAATTGAGCAGGGTGAAGTTAATGCATTTTTCAGTGCATCAGTATGTTTTGGAAACTGATCTTCCAATGAGCCAGTTACATTGCGGGGCAAAGTAAGCAGCTATACGACGAGGATGGGATTCGGAACAATGCGTGCAGAGCACAATGGATTAGCAGTCCATCACCTTAACCACTCGGCCACCTCATCCTCTTCTACTTGCTTTCTAACAGTAAGTGTCGGACCCAGGTGCGAAAAGTGCAGAATGGGGGGAGAGGAGAAGCGTCGAAAGGGGCGGGGCTAAACAGCACGCATCGGGGAATTAGCTCAAATGGTAGAGCGCTCGCTTAGCATGTGAGAGGTAGAGGGATCAATGCCCTCATTCTTCACAATGCTTTACTATGAGTTCGGTAAAAACTAGTGTGATGCAGTGTCGGATGGACCGAGTGATTTCCTCTGGATCGACACATATGACTTCCAGCAATCAAGCCATCACTTGGCAGAGCTGATTCCATGTACTATGAACCCTGGACAAGAATCAAGTCTGGACATTGGGTGGAGTGTCTCTTTCACACATGGTAGCACACAACAGGAAATAGTCTGTGTCAGATGCGTGCTCACTGACTAAGAATATTGTTTGGTTTTTCAGCGTGGGGTGATGTTGGTGCATTCAGCAGGCAGGACATGGCCACAAGCAACTAAGCCTCTTGCCGTTCCTTGAATTTAACTGACCATTAGAGGGTGGGTCCTTAGATACAGAAGTTCCCAAATCCCGTCCTTTCTCCATTTAGACAGTTCATTGCAGGTTTGTATTGCATGTGTTGAAGAGGCTGCACATTGCTCTCTGGTTAGAAGGCAAGTTGATTCCCCGCAAGATCAACCTGTGTTTGAGCAGTGAGCGTGTTCATCTTTCCTTCCCTACCTTTTTTGGATTATTGTGAAGATTACAAAGTACATCAAAGACTTCCTCAAACACAAAGCAACATCGTGGCCTCTGAGGATGCAGCAGTGTGGTGACGAGAGCATTACTCGTCTGCTGTTCAGCCCAGGAGTGAATTGAGCAGGGTGAAGTTAATGCATTTTTCAGTGCATCAGTATGTTGCAGAAACTGATCTTCCAATGAGCCAGTTACATTGCGGGGCAAAGTGAGCAGCTATACGACGAGGATGGGATTCAGACCCATGCGTGCAGAGCACAATGGATTAGCAGTCCATCACCTTAACCACTCGGTTTAACTCATCCTCTTCTACTTGCTTTCTAACAGTAAGTGTCGGACCCAGGTGCGAAAAGTGCAGAATGGGGGGAGAGGAGAAGCGTCGAAAGGGGCGGGGCTAAACAGCACGCATCAGGGAATTAGCTCAAATGGTAGAGCGCTCGCTTAGCATGTGAGAGGTAGAGGGATCATGCCTCATTCTCCACAATGCTTTACTATGAGTTCGGTAAAAACTAGTGTGATGCAGTGTCGGATGGACCGAGTGATTTCCTCTGGATCGACACATATGACTTCCAGCAATCAAGCCATCAGTTGGCAGAGCTGATTCCATGTACTATGAACCCTGGACAAGAATCAAGTCTGGACATTGGGTGGAGTGTCTCTTTCACACATGGTAGCACACAACAGGAAATAGTCTGTGTCAGATGCGTGCTCACTGACTAAGAATATTGTTTGGTTTTTCAGCGAGGGGTGATGTTGGTGCATTCAGCAGGCAGGACATGGCCACAAGCAACTAAGCCTCTTGCCGTTCCTTGAATTTAACTGACCATTAGAGGGTGGGTCCTTATATACAGAAGTTCCCAAATCCTGTCCTTTCTCCATTTAGATAGTTCATTGCAGGTTTGCAGTGCAAGTGTTGAAGAGGCTGCACATTGCTCTCTGGTTAGAAGGCAAGTTGATTCCCCGCAAGATCAACCTGTGTTTGAGCAGTGAGCATCTTGTGAGAGTGTTCATCTTTCCTTCCCTACCTTTTTTGGATTATTGTGAAGATTACAAAGTACATCAAAGACTTCCTCAAACACAAAGCAACATTGTGGCCTCTGAGGATGCAGCAGTGTGGTGACGAGATCATTACTCGTCTGCTGTTCAGCCCAGGAGTGAATTGAGCAGGGTGAAGTTAATGCATTTTTCAGTGCATCAGTATGTTTTGGAAACTGATCTTCCAATGAGCCAGTTACATTGCGGGGCAAAGTAAGCAGCTATACGACGAGGATGGGATTCGGAACAATGCGTGCAGAGCACAATGGATTAGCAGTCCATCACCTTAACCACTCGGCCACCTCATCCTCTTCTACTTGCTTTCTAACAGTAAGTGTCGGACCCAGGTGCGAAAAGTGCAGAATGGGGGGAGAGGAGAAGCGTCGAAAGGGGCGGGGCTAAACAGCACGCATCGGGGAATTAGCTCAAATGGTAGAGCGCTCGCTTAGCATGTGAGAGGTAGAGGGATCAATGCCCTCATTCTTCACAATGCTTTACTATGAGTTCGGTAAAAACTAGTGTGATGCAGTGTCGGATGGACCGAGTGATTTCCTCTGGATCGACACATATGACTTCCAGCAATCAAGCCATCACTTGGCAGAGCTGATTCCATGTACTATGAACCCTGGACAAGAATCAAGTCTGGACATTGGGTGGAGTGTCTCTTTCACACATGGTAGCACACAACAGGAAATAGTCTGTGTCAGATGCGTGCTCACTGACTAAGAATATTGTTTGGTTTTTCAGCGTGGGGTGATGTTGGTGCATTCAGCAGGCAGGACATGGCCACAAGCAACTAAGCCTCTTGCCGTTCCTTGAATTTAACTGACCATTAGAGGGTGGGTCCTTAGATACAGAAGTTCCCAAATCCCGTCCTTTCTCCATTTAGACAGTTCATTGCAGGTTTGTATTGCATGTGTTGAAGAGGCTGCACATTGCTCTCTGGTTAGAAGGCAAGTTGATTCCCCGCAAGATCAACCTGTGTTTGAGCAGTGAGCGTGTTCATCTTTCCTTCCCTACCTTTTTTGGATTATTGTGAAGATTACAAAGTACATCAAAGACTTCCTCAAACACAAAGCAACATTGTGGCCTCTGAGGATGCAGCAGTGTGGTGACGAGATCATTACTCGTCTGCTGTTCAGCCCAGGAGTGAATTGAGCAGGGTGAAGTTAATGCATTTTTCAGTGCATCAGTATGTTTTGGAAACTGATCTTCCAATGAGCCAGTTACATTGCGGGGCAAAGTAAGCAGCTATACGACGAAGATGGGATTCGGAACAATGCGTGCAGAGCACAATGGATTAGCAGTCCATCACCTTAACCACTCGGCCACCTCATCCTCTTCTACTTGCTTTCTAACAGTAAGTGTCGGACCCAGGTGCGAAAAGTGCAGAATGGGGGGAGAGGAGAAGCGTCGAAAGGGGCGGGGCTAAACAGCACGCATCGGGGAATTAGCTCAAATGGTAGAGCGCTCGCTTAGCATGTGAGAGGTAGAGGGATCAATGCCCTCATTCTTCACAATGCTTTACTATGAGTTCGGTAAAAACTAGTGTGATGCAGTGTCGGATGGACCGAGTGATTTCCTCTGGATCGACACATATGACTTCCAGCAATCAAGCCATCACTTGGCAGAGCTGATTCCATGTACTATGAACCCTGGACAAGAATCAAGTCTGGACATTGGGTGGAGTGTCTCTTTCACACATGGTAGCACACAACAGGAAATAGTCTGTGTCAGATGCGTGCTCACTGACTAAGAATATTGTTTGGTTTTTCAGCGTGGGGTGATGTTGGTGCATTCAGCAGGCAGGACATGGCCACAAGCAACTAAGCCTCTTGCCGTTCCTTGAATTTAACTGACCATTAGAGGGTGGGTCCTTAGATACAGAAGTTCCCAAATCCCGTCCTTTCTCCATTTAGACAGTTCATTGCAGGTTTGTATTGCATGTGTTGAAGAGGCTGCACATTGCTCTCTGGTTAGAAGGCAAGTTGATTCCCCGCAAGATCAACCTGTGTTTGAGCAGTGAGCGTGTTCATCTTTCCTTCCCTACCTTTTTTGGATTATTGTGAAGATTACAAAGTACATCAAAGACTTCCTCAAACACAAAGCAACATCGTGGCCTCTGAGGATGCAGCAGTGTGGTGACGAGAGCATTACTCGTCTGCTGTTCAGCCCAGGAGTGAATTGAGCAGGGTGAAGTTAATGCATTTTTCAGTGCATCAGTATGTTGCGGAAACTGATCTTCCAATGAGCCAGTTACATTGCGGGGCAAAGTAAGCATCTATACGACGAGGATGGGATTCGGACCCATGCGTGCAGAGCACAATGGATTAGCAGTCCATCGCCTTAACCACTCGGCCACCTCATCCTCTTCTTCTTGCTTTCTAACAGTAAGTGTCGGACCCAGGTGCGAAAAGTGCGGAATGGGGGGAGAGGAGAAGCGTCGAAAGGGGCGGGGCTACACAGTACACGTCTGGGAATGAGTTCAAATGGTAGAGCGCTCGCTTTGCATGTGAGAGGTAGAGGGATCAACGCCCTCATTCTCCACAATGCTTTACTATGAGTTCGGTAAAAACTAGTGTGATGCGGTGTCCGATGGACTGAGTGATTTCCTCTGGATTGACACATATGACTTCCAGCAATCAAGCCATCAGTTGGCAGAGCTGATTCCATGTACTATGAACCCTGGACAAGAATCAAGTCAGGACATAGGGTGGAGTGGCTCTTTCACACGGTAGCACACAACAGGAGATAGTCTGTGTCAGATGCGTGCTCACTGACTAAGAATATTGTTTGGTTTTTCACCGAGGGGTGATGTTGGTGCATTCAGCAGGCAGGACATGGCCACAAGCAACTAAGCCTCTTGCCGTTCCTTGAATTTAACTGACCATTAGAGGGTGGGTCCTTAGATACAGAAGTTCCCAAATCCCGTCCTTTCTCCATTTAGACAGTTCATTGCAGGTTTGTATTGCATGTGTTGAAGAGGCTGCACATTGCTCTCTGGTTAGAAGGCAAGTTGATTCCCCGCAAGATCAACCTGTGTTTGAGCAGTGAGCGTGTTCATCTTTCCTTCCCCATTTTTTTTGGATTATTGTGAAGATTACAAAGTACATCAAAGACTTCCTCAAACACAAAGCAACATCGTGGCCTCTGAGGATGCAGCAGTGTGGTGACGAGAGCATTACTCGTCTGCTGTTCAGCCCAGGAGTGAATTGAGCAGGGTGAAGTTAATGCATTTTTCAGTGCATCAGTATGTTGCGGAAACTGATCTTCCAATGAGCCAGTTACATTGCTGGGCAAAGTGAGCAGCTATACGACGAGGATGGGATTCAGACCCATGCGTGCAGAGCACAATGGATTAGCAGTCCATCACCTTAACCACTCGGCCACCTCGTCCTCTTCTCCTTGCCTTCTAACAGTAAGTGTCGGACCCAGGTGTGAAAAGTGCGGAATGGGGGGAGAGGAGAAGCGTCCAAAGAGGCGGGGCTACACAGTACACATCGGGGAATTAGCTCAAATGGTAGAGCGCTCGCTTTGCATGTGAGAGGTAGAGGGATCAACGCCCTCATTCTCCACAATGCTTTACTATGAGATCGGTAAAAACTAGTGTGATGCGGTGTCGGATGGACCGAGTGATTTCCTCTGGATCGACACATATGACCAAACCACTAAGAATATTGTTTGGTTTTTCAGCGAGGGGTGATGTTGGTGCATTCAGCAGGCAGGACATGGCCACAAGCAACTAAGCCTCTTGCCGTTCCTTGAATTTAACTGACCATTAGAGGGTGGGTCCTTAGATACAGAAGTTCCCAAATCCCGTCCTTTCTCCATTTAGACAGTTCATTGCAGGTTTGTAGTGCATGTGTTGAAGAGGCTGCACATTGCTCTCTGGTCAGAAGGCAAGTTGATTCCCCGCAAGATCAACCTGATTTTGAGCAGTGAGCGTGTTCATCTTTCCTTCCCTACCTTTTTTGGATTATAGTGAAGATTACAAAGTACATCAAAGACTTCCTCAAACACAAAGCAACATCGTGGCCTCTGAGGATGCAGCAGTGTGGTGACGAGAGCATTACTCGTCTGCTGTTCAGCCCAGGAGTGAATTGAGCAGGGTGAAGTTAATGCATTTTTCAGTGCATCAGTATGTTGCGGAAACTGATCTTCCAATGAGCCAGTTACATTGCGGGGCAAAGTGAGCAGCTATACGACGAGGATGGGATTCAGACCCATGCGTGCAGAGCACAATGGATTAGCAGTCCATCACCTTAACCACTCGGCCACCTCGTCCTCTTCTCCTTGCCTTCTAACAGTAAGTGTCGGACCCAGGTGTGAAAAGTGCGGAATGGGGGGAGAGGAGAAGCGTCCAAAGCGGCGGGGCTACACAGTACACATCGGGGAATTAGCTCAAATGGTAGAGCGCTCGCTTTGCATGTGAGAGGTAGAGGGATCAACGCCCTCATTCTCCACAATGCTTTACTATGAGATCGGTAAAAACTAGTGTGATGCGGTGTCGGATGGACCGAGTGATTTCCTCTGGATCGACACATATGACCAAACCACTAAGAATATTGTTTGGTTTTTCAGCGAGGGGTGATGTTGGTGCATTCAGCAGGCAGGACATGGCCACAAGCAACTAAGCCTCTTGCCGTTCCTTGAATTTAACTGACCATTAGAGGGTGGGTCCTTAGATACAGAAGTTCCCAAATCCCGTCCTTTCTCCATTTAGACAGTTCATTGCAGGTTTGTAGTGCATGTGTTGAAGAGGCTGCACATTGCTCTCTGGTCAGAAGGCAAGTTGATTCCCCGCAAGATCAACCTGTGTTTGAGCAGTGAGCGTGTTCATCTTTCCTTCCCTACCTTTTTTGGATTATTGTGAAGATTACAAAGTACATCAAAGACTTCCTCAAACACAAAGCAACATCGTGGCCTCTGAGGATGCAGCAGTGTGGTGACGAGAGCATTACTCGTCTGCTGTTCAGCCCAGGAGTGAATTGAGCAGTGTGTTTAGGGTGAAGTTAATGCATTTTTCAGTGCATCAGTATGTTGCGGAAACTGATCTTCCAATGAGCCAGTTACATTGCGGGGCAAAGTAAGCAGCTATACGACGAGGATGGGATTCGGACCCATGCGTGCAGAGAACAATGGATTAGCATTCCATCGCCTTAACCACTCGACACATATGACTTCCAGCAATCAAGCCATCAGTTGGCAGAGCTGATTCCATGTACTATGAACCCTGGACAAGAATCAAGTCTGGACATAGGGTGGAGTGTCTCTTTCACACATGGTAGCACACAACAGGAGATAGTCTGTGTCAGATGCGTGCTCACTGACTAAGAATATTGTTTGGTTTTTCAGCGAGGGGTGATGTTGGTGCATTCAGCAGGCAGGACATGGCCACAAGCAACTAAGCCTCTTGCCGTTCCTTGAATTTAACTGACCATTAGAGGGTGGGTCCTTAGATACAGAAGTTCCCAAATCCCGTCCTTTCTCCATTTAGACAGTTCATTGCAGGTTTGTAGTGCATGTGTTGAAGAGGCTGCACATTGCTCTCTGGTTAGAAGGCAAGTTGATTCCCCGCAAGATCAACCTGTGTTTGAGCAGTGAGCGTGTTCATCTTTCCTTCCCTACCTTTTTTGGATTATTGTGAAGATTACAAAGTACATCAAAGACTTCCTCAAACACAAAGCAACATCGTGGCCTCTGAGGATGCAGCAGTGTGGTGACGAGAGCATTACTCGTCTGCTGTTCAGCCCAGGAGTGAAGTGAGCAGGGTGAAGTTAATGCATTTTTCAGTGCATCAGTATGTTGCGGAAACTGATCTTCCAATGAGCCAGTTACATTGCGGGGCAAAGTAAGCATCTAGACGACGAGGATGGGATTCGGACCCATGCGTGCAGAGCACAATGGATTAGCAGTTCATCGCCTTAACCACTCGACACATATGACTTCCAACAATCAAGCCATCAGTTGGCTGAGCTGATTCCATGTACTATGAACCCTGGACAAGAATCAAGTCTGGACATAGGGTGGAGTGTCTCTTTCACACATGGTAGCACACAACAGGAGATAGTCTGTGTCAGATGCGTGCTCACTGACTAAGAATATTGTTTGGTTTTTCAGCGAGGGTTGATGTTGGTGCATTCAGCAGGCAGGACATGGCCACAAGCAACTAAGCCTCTTGCCGTTCCTTGAATTTAACTGACCATTAGAGGGTGGGTCCTTAGATACAGAAGTTCCCAAATCCCGTCCTTTCTCTATTTAGACAGTTCATTGCAGGTTTGTAGTGCATGTGTTGAAGAGGCTGCACATTGCTCTCTGGTTAGAAGGCAAGTTGATTCCCCGCAAGATCAACCTGTGTTTGAGCAGTGAGCGTGTTCATCTTTCCTTCCCTACCTTTTTTGGATTATTGTGAAGATTACAAAGTACATCAAAGACTTCCTCAAACACAAAGCAACATCGTGGCCTCTGAGGATGCAGCAGTGTGGTGACGAGAGCATTACTCGTCTGCTGTTCAGCCCAGGAGTGAATTGAGCAGTGTGTTTAGGGTGAAGTTAATTCATTTTTCAGTGCATCAGTATGTTGCGGAAACTGATCTTCCAATGAGCCAGTTACATTGCGGGGCAAAGTAAGCAGCTATACGACGAGGATGGGATTCGGACCCATGCGTGCAGAGAACAATGGATTAGCATTCCATCGCCTTAACCACTCGACACATATGACTTCCAGCAATCAAGCCATCAGTTGGCAGAGCTGATTCCATGTACTATGAACCCTGGACAAGAATCAAGTCTGGACATAGGGTGGAGTGTCTCTTTCACACATGGTAGCACACAACAGGAGATAGTCTGTGTCAGATGCGTGCTCACTGACTAAGAATATTGTTTGGTTTTTCAGCGAGGGGTGATGTTGGTGCATTCAGCAGGCAGGACATGGCCACAAGCAACTAAGCCTCTTGCCGTTCCTTGAATTTAACTGACCATTAGAGGGTGGGTCCTTAGATACAGAAGTTCCCAAATCCCGTCCTTTCTCCATTTAGACAGTTCATTGCAGGTTTGTAGTGCATGTGTTGAAGAGGCTGCACATTGCTCTCTGGTTAGAAGGCAAGTTGATTCCCCGCAAGATCAACCTGTGTTTGAGCAGTGAGCGTGTTCATCTTTCCTTCCCTACCTTTTTTGGATTATTGTGAAGATTACAAAGTACATCAAAGTCTTCCTCAAACACAAAGCAACATCGTGGCCTCTGAGGATGCAGCAGTGTGGTGACGAGAGCATTACTCGTCTGCTGTTCAGCCCAGGAGTGAAGTGAGCAGGTTGAAGTTAATGCATTTTTCAGTGCATCAGTATGTTGCGGAAACTGATCTTCCAATGAGCCAGTTACATTGCGGGGCAAAGTAAGCATCTATACGACGAGGATGGGATTCGGACCCATGCGTGCAGAGCACAATGGATTAGCAGTTCATCGCCTTAACCACTCGACACATATGACTTCCAGCAATCAAGCCATCTGTTGGCAGAGCTGATTCCATGTACTATGAACCCTGGACAAGAATCAAGTCTGGACATAGGGTGGAGTGTCTCTTTCACACATGGTAGCACACAACAGGAGATAGTCTGTGTCAGATGCGTGCTCACTGACTAAGAATATTGTTTGGTTTTTCAGCGAGGGGTGATGTTGGTGCATTCAGCAGGCAGGACATGGCCACAAGCAACTAAGCCTCTTGCCGTTCCTTGAATTTAACTGACCATTAGAGGGTGGGTCCTTAGATACAGAAGTTCCCAAATCCCGTCCTTTCTCCATTTAGACAGTTCATTGCAGGTTTGTAGTGCATGTGTTGAAGAGGCTGCACATTGCTCTCTGGTCAGAAGGCAAGTTGATTCCCCGCAAGATCAACCTGTGTTTGAGCAGTAAGCGTGTTCATCTTTCCTTCCCTACCTTTTTTGGATTATAGTGAAGATTACAAAGTACATCAAAGACTTCCTCAAACACAAAGCAACATCGTGGCCTCTGAGGATGCAGCAGTGTGGTGACGAGATCATTACTCGTCTTCTGTTCAGCCCAGGAGTGAATTGAGCAGTGTGTTTAGGGTGAAGTTAATGCATTTTTCAGTGCATCAGTATGTTGCGGAAACTGATCATCCAATGAGCCAGTTACATTGCGGGGCAAAGTAAGCAGCTATACGACGAGGATGGGATTCAGACCCATGCGTGCAGAGCACAATGGATTAGCAGTTCATCGCCTTAACCACTCGACACATATGACTTCCAGCAATCAAGCCTACAGTTGGCAGAGCTGATTCCATGTACTATGAACCCTGGACAAGGATCAAATCTGGACATTGGATGGAGTGTCTCTTTCACACATGGTAGCACACAACAGGAGATAGTCTGTGTCAGATGCGTGCTCACTGACTAAGAATATTGTTTGGTTTTTCAGCGAGGGGTGATGTTGGTGCATTCAGCAGGCAGGACATGGCCACAAGCAACTAAGCCTCTTGCCGTTCCTTGAATTTAACTGACCATTAGAGGGTGGGTCCTTAGATACAGAAGTTCCCAAATCCCGTCCTTTCTCCATTTAGACAGTTCATTGCAGGTTTGTAGTGCATGTGTTGAAGAGGCTGCACATTGCTCTCTGGTTAGAAGGCAAGTTGATTCCCCGCAAGATCAACCTGTGTTTGAGCAGTGAGCGTGTTCATCTTTCCTTCCCTACCTTTTTTGGATTATTGTGAAGATTACAAAGTACATCAAAGACTTCCTCAAACACAAAGCAACATCGTGGCCTCTGAGGATGCAGCAGTGTGGTGACGAGAGCATTACTCGTCTGCTGTTCAGCCCAGGAGTGAATTGAGCAGTGTGTTTAGGGTGAAGTTAATGCATTTTTCAGTGCATCAGTATGTTGCGGAAACTGATCTTCCAATGAGCCAGTTACATTGCGGGGCAAAGTAAGCAGCTATACGACGAGGATGGGATTCGGACCCATGCGTGCAGAGAACAATGGATTAGCATTCCATCGCCTTAACCACTCGACACATATGACTTCCAGCAATCAAGCCATCAGTTGGCAGAGCTGATTCCATGTACTATGAACCCTGGACAAGAATCAAGTCTGGACATAGGGTGGAGTGTCTCTTTCACACATGGTAGCACACAACAGGAGATAGTCTGTGTCAGATGCGTGCTCACTGACTAAGAATATTGTTTGGTTTTTCAGCGAGGGGTGATGTTGGTGCATTCAGCAGGCAGGACATGGCCACAAGCAACTAAGCCTCTTGCCGTTCCTTGAATTTAACTGACCATTAGAGGGTGGGTCCTTAGATACAGAAGTTCCCAAATCCCGTCCTTTCTCCATTTAGACAGTTCATTGCAGGTTTGTAGTGCATGTGTTGAAGAGGCTGCACATTGCTCTCTGGTTAGAAGGCAAGTTGATTCCCCGCAAGATCAACCTGTGTTTGAGCAGTGAGCGTGTTCATCTTTCCTTCCCTACCTTTTTTGGATTATTGTGAAGATTACAAAGTACATCAAAGACTTCCTCAAACACAAAGCAACATCGTGGCCTCTGAGGATGCAGCAGTGTGGTGACGAGAGCATTACTCGTCTGCTGTTCAGCCCAGGAGTGAAGTGAGCAGGGTGAAGTTAATGCATTTTTCAGTGCATCAGTATGTTGCGGAAACTGATCTTCCAATGAGCCAGTTACATTGCGGGGCAAAGTAAGCATCTAGACGACGAGGATGGGATTCGGACCCATGCGTGCAGAGCACAATGGATTAGCAGTTCATCGCCTTAACCACTCGACACATATGACTTCCAACAATCAAGCCATCAGTTGGCTGAGCTGATTCCATGTACTATGAACCCTGGACAAGAATCAAGTCTGGACATAGGGTGGAGTGTCTCTTTCACACATGGTAGCACACAACAGGAGATAGTCTGTGTCAGATGCGTGCTCACTGACTAAGAATATTGTTTGGTTTTTCAGCGAGGGTTGATGTTGGTGCATTCAGCAGGCAGGACATTGCCACAAGCAACTAAGCCTCTTGCCGTTCCTTGAATTTAACTGACCATTAGAGGGTGGGTCCTTAGATACAGAAGTTCCCAAATCCCGTCCTTTCTCTATTTAGACAGTTCATTGCAGGTTTGTAGTGCATGTGTTGAAGAGGCTGCACATTGCTCTCTGGTTAGAAGGCAAGTTGATTCCCCGCAAGATCAACCTGTGTTTGAGCAGTGAGCGTGTTCATCTTTCCTTCCCTACCTTTTTTGGATTATTGTGAAGATTACAAAGTACATCAAAGACTTCCTCAAACACAAAGCAACATCGTGGCCTCTGAGGATGCAGCAGTGTGGTGACGAGAGCATTACTCGTCTGCTGTTCAGCCCAGGAGTGAATTGAGCAGTGTGTTTAGGGTGAAGTTAATGCATTTTTCAGTGCATCAGTATGTTGCGGAAACTGATCTTCCAATGAGCCAGTTACATTGCGGGGCAAAGTAAGCAGCTATACGACGAGGATGGGATTCGGACCCATGCGTGCAGAGAACAATGGATTAGCATTCCATCGCCTTAACCACTCGACACATATGACTTCCAGCAATCAAGCCATCAGTTGGCAGAGCTGATTCCATGTACTATGAACCCTGGACAAGAATCAAGTCAGGACATAGGGTGGAGTGGCTCTTTCACACGGTAGCACACAACAGGAGATAGTCTGTGTCAGATGCGTGCTCACTGACTAAGAATATTGTTTGGTTTTTCAGCGAGGGGTGATGTTGGTGCATTCAGCAGGCAGGACATGGCCACAAGCAACTAAGCCTCTTGCCGTTCCTTGAATTTAACTGACCATTAGAGGGTGGGTCCTTAGATACAGAAGTTCCCAAATCCCGTCCTTTCTCCATTTAGACAGTTCATTGCAGGTTTGTAGTGCATGTGTTGAAGAGGCTGCACATTGCTCTCTGGTTAGAAGGCAAGTTGATTCCCCGCAAGATCAACCTGTGTTTGAGCAGTGAGCGTGTTCATCTTTCCTTCCCTACCTTTTTTGGATTATTGTGAAGATTACAAAGTACATCAAAGTCTTCCTCAAACACAAAGCAACATCGTGGCCTCTGAGGATGCAGCAGTGTGGTGACGAGAGCATTACTCGTCTGCTGTTCAGCCCAGGAGTGAAGTGAGCAGGTTGAAGTTAATGCATTTTTCAGTGCATCAGTATGTTGCGGAAACTGATCTTCCAATGAGCCAGTTACATTGCGGGGCAAAGTAAGCATCTATACGACGAGGATGGGATTCGGACCCATGCGTGCAGAGCACAATGGATTAGCAGTTCATCGCCTTAACCACTCGACACATATGACTTCCAGCAATCAAGCCATCTGTTGGCAGAGCTGATTCCATGTACTATGAACCCTGGACAAGAATCAAGTCTGGACATAGGGTGGAGTGTCTCTTTCACACATGGTAGCACACAACAGGAGATAGTCTGTGTCAGATGCGTGCTCACTGACTAAGAATATTGTTTGGTTTTTCAGCGAGGGGTGATGTTGGTGCATTCAGCAGGCAGGACATGGCCACAAGCAACTAAGCCTCTTGCCGTTCCTTGAATTTAACTGACCATTAGAGGGTGGGTCCTTAGATACAGAAGTTCCCAAATCCCGTCCTTTCTCCATTTAGACAGTTCATTGCAGGTTTGTAGTGCATGTGTTGAAGAGGCTGCACATTGCTCTCTGGTCAGAAGGCAAGTTGATTCCCCGCAAGATCAACCTGTGTTTGAGCAGTGAGCGTGTTCATCTTTCCTTCCCTACCTTTTTTGGATTATAGTGAAGATTACAAAGTACATCAAAGACTTCCTCAAACACAAAGCAACATCGTGGCCTCTGAGGATGCAGCAGTGTGGTGAAGAGAGCATTACTTGTCTGCTGTTCAGCCCAGGAGTGAATTGAGCAGTGTGGTTAGGACGAAGTTAATGCATTTTTCAGTGCATCAGTATGTTGCGGAAACTGATCTTCCAATGAGCCAGTTACATTGCGGGGCAAAGTACGCAGCTATACGACGAGGATGGGATTCGGACCCATGCGTGCAGAGCACAATGGATTAGCAGTTCATCGCCTTAACCACTCGACACATATGACTTCCAGCAATCAAGCCTACAGTTGGCAGAGCTGATTCCATGTACTATGAACCCTGGACAAGAATCAAGTCTGGACATAGGGTGGAGTGTCTCTTTCACACATGGTAGCACACAACAGGAGATAGTCTGTGTCAGATGCGTGCTCACTGACTAAGAATATTGTTTGGTTTTTCAGCGAGGGGTGATGTTGGTGCATTCAGCAGGCAGGACATGGCCACAAGCAACTAAGCCTCTTGCCGTTCCTTGAATTTAACTGACCATTAGAGGGTGGGTCCTTAGATACAGAAGTTCCCAAATCCCGTCCTTTCTCCATTTAGACAGTTCATTGCAGGTTTGTAGTGCATGTGTTGAAGAGGCTGCACATTGCTCTCTGGTCAGAAGGCAAGTTGATTCCCCGCAAGATCAACCTGTGTTTGAGCAGTGAGCGTGTTCATCTTTCCTTCCCTACCTTTTTTGGATTATAGTGAAGATTACAAAGTACATCAAAGACTTCCTCAAGCAGAAAGCAACATCGTGGCCTCTGAGGATGCAGCAGTGTGGTGAAGAGAGCATTACTTGTCTGCTGTTCAGCCCAGGAGTGAATTGAGCAGTGTGTTTAGGGTGAAGTTAATGCATTTTTCAGTGCATCAGTATGTTGCGGAAACTGATCTTCCAATGAGCCAGTTACATTGCGGGGCAAAGTAAGCAGCTATACGACGAGGATGGGATTCGGACCCATGCGTGCAGAGCACAATGGATTAGCAGTTCATCGCCTTAACCACTCGACACATATGACTTCCAGCAATCAAGCCTACAGTTGGCTGAGCTGATTCCATGTACTATGAACCCTGGACAAGAATCAAGTCTGGACATAGGGTGGAGTGTCTCTTTCACACATGGTAGCACACAACAGGAGATAGTCTGTGTCAGATGCGTGCTCACTGACTAAGAATATTGTTTGGTTTTTCAGCGAGGGTTGATGTTGGTGCATTCAGCAGGCAGGACATGGCCACAAGCAACTAAGCCTCTTGCCGTTCCTTGAATTTAACTGACCATTAGAGGGTGGGTCCTTAGATACAGAAGTTCCCAAATCCCGTCCTTTCTCTATTTAGACAGTTCATTGCAGGTTTGTAGTGCATGTGTTGAAGAGGCTGCACATTGCTCTCTGGTTAGAAGGCAAGTTGATTCCCCGCAAGATCAACCTGTGTTTGAGCAGTGAGCGTGTTCATCTTTCCTTCCCTACCTTTTTTGGATTATTGTGAAGATTACAAAGTACATCAAAGACTTCCTCAAACACAAAGCAACATCGTGGCCTCTGAGGATGCAGCAGTGTGGTGACGAGAGCATTACTCGTCTGCTGTTCAGCCCAGGAGTGAATTGAGCAGTGTGTTTAGGGTGAAGTTAATGCATTTTTCAGTGCATCAGTATGTTGCGGAAACTGATCTTCCAATGAGCCAGTTACATTGCGGGGCAAAGTAAGCAGCTATACGACGAGGATGGGATTCGGACCCATGCGTGCAGAGAACAATGGATTAGCATTCCATCGCCTTAACCCTCCTGTTGTCCTCATTTTCTGTACACACCCTGTGTCCTCCGGGTCAAAATGACCCGTCTGCACTAAACCCCTAATATAAGCATTCATAATGCTCTGGGTTGTATTCCTCCCCATCTTCTTCTTCTGATACATCCTCCACACTCACGGCTCCAGCACAGACAGAGTTCAGGGCCCTGTCGTCTGCAGCACCTTTATAATCTCTGCAGTCTGCGATAACACCTGTGTGTTGTTTACGTCTGCTACTGTCTCGTTCACGTCTGCTACTCATTGATCTGAGACGGATCAAAGGCACAGTAGTCCGTAAGAAGACCCCATGATCTATCTTGTTAGGTCTGCTTCTGATTAAAACAACTCAAACATTGAAACATTCAGTGGTTTGTAAATAACTCTGTGACCTTGAGTTCAACTCTTTTTGCCTCACGGGTCATTTTGACCCCAGGACGACCTTTGTACCTTGTTTTAGTACAGCTTACATGGAAATGTGAATAAAAGCAACATTTCACTTTTTCTACTGTTGGTGCCGATCGAGGAAAAGTCATAAAATTTCAGGTTAAAAAAATATCGTTTAGGGGATTTTTGTTGGTTTTTAACACAGTGGCGGGTCATTTTGACCCAAAGACAACAGGAGGGTTAACCACTCGACACATATGACTTCCAGCAATCAAGCCATCAGTTGGCAGAGCTGATTCCATGTACTATGAACCCTGGACAAGAATCAAGTCTGGACATAGGGTGGAGTGTCTCTTTCACACATGGTAGCACACAACAGGAGATAGTCTGTGTCAGATGCGTGCTCACTGACTAAGAATATTGTTTGGTTTTTCAGCGAGGGGTGATGTTGGTGCATTCAGCAGGCAGGACATGGCCACAAGCAACTAAGCCTCTTGCCGTTCCTTGAATTTAACTGACCATTAGAGGGTGGGTCCTTATATACAGAAGTTCCCAAATCCTGTCCTTTCTCCATTTAGACAGTTCATTGCAGGTTTGCAGTGCAAGTGTTGAAGAGGCTGCACATTGCTCTCTGGTTAGAAGGCAAGTTGATTCCCCGCAAGATCAACCTGTGTTTGAGCAGTGAGCATCTTGTGAGAGTGTTCATCTTTCCTTCCCTACCTTTTTTGGATTATTGTGAAGATTACAAAGTACATCAAAGACTTCCTCAAACACAAAGCAACATTGTGGCCTCTGAGGATGCAGCAGTGTGGTGACGAGATCATTACTCGTCTGCTGTTCAGCCCAGGAGTGAATTGAGCAGGGTGAAGTTAATGCATTTTTCAGTGCATCAGTATGTTTTGGAAACTGATCTTCCAATGAGCCAGTTACATTGCGGGGCAAAGTAAGCAGCTATACGACGAGGATGGGATTCGGAACAATGCGTGCAGAGCACAATGGATTAGCAGTCCATCACCTTAACCACTCGGCCACCTCATCCTCTTCTACTTGCTTTCTAACAGTAAGTGTCGGACCCAGGTGCGAAAAGTGCAGAATGGGGGGAGAGGAGAAGCGTCGAAAGGGGCGGGGCTAAACAGCACGCATCGGGGAATTAGCTCAAATGGTAGAGCGCTCGCTTAGCATGTGAGAGGTAGAGGGATCAATGCCCTCATTCTTCACAATGCTTTACTATGAGTTCGGTAAAAACTAGTGTGATGCAGTGTCGGATGGACCGAGTGATTTCCTCTGGATCGACACATATGACTTCCAGCAATCAAGCCATCAGTTGGCAGAGCTGATTCCATGTACTATGAACCCTGGACAAGAATCAAGTCTGGACATAGGGTGGAGTGTCTCTTTCACACATGGTAGCACACAACAGGAGATAGTCTGTGTCAGATGCGTGCTCACTGACTAAGAATATTGTTTGGTTTTTCAGCGAGGGGTGATGTTGGTGCATTCAGCAGGCAGGACATGGCCACAAGCAACTAAGCCTCTTGCCGTTCCTTGAATTTAACTGACCATTAGAGGGTGGGTCCTTAGATACAGAAGTTCCCAAATCCCGTCCTTTCTCCATTTAGACAGTTCATTGCAGGTTTGTAGTGCATGTGTTGAAGAGGCTGCACATTGCTCTCTGGTTAGAAGGCAAGTTGATTCCCCGCAAGATCAACCTGTGTTTGAGCAGTGAGCGTGTTCATCTTTCCTTCCCTACCTTTTTTGGATTATTGTGAAGATTACAAAGTACATCAAAGTCTTCCTCAAACACAAAGCAACATCGTGGCCTCTGAGGATGCAGCAGTGTGGTGACGAGAGCATTACTCGTCTGCTGTTCAGCCCAGGAGTGAAGTGAGCAGGTTGAAGTTAATGCATTTTTCAGTGCATCAGTATGTTGCGGAAACTGATCTTCCAATGAGCCAGTTACATTGCGGGGCAAAGTAAGCATCTATACGACGAGGATGGGATTCGGACCCATGCGTGCAGAGCACAATGGATTAGCAGTTCATCGCCTTAACCACTCGACACATATGACTTCCAGCAATCAAGCCATCTGTTGGCAGAGCTGATTCCATGTACTATGAACCCTGGACAAGAATCAAGTCTGGACATAGGGTGGAGTGTCTCTTTCACACATGGTAGCACACAACAGGAGATAGTCTGTGTCAGATGCGTGCTCACTGACTAAGAATATTGTTTGGTTTTTCAGCGAGGGGTGATGTTGGTGCATTCAGCAGGCAGGACATGGCCACAAGCAACTAAGCCTCTTGCCGTTCCTTGAATTTAACTGACCATTAGAGGGTGGGTCCTTAGATACAGAAGTTCCCAAATCCCGTCCTTTCTCCATTTAGACAGTTCATTGCAGGTTTGTAGTGCATGTGTTGAAGAGGCTGCACATTGCTCTCTGGTCAGAAGGCAAGTTGATTCCCTGCAAGATCAACCTGTGTTTGAGCAGTGAGCGTGTTCATCTTTCCTTCCCTACCTTTTTTGGATTATAGTGAAGATTACAAAGTACATCAAAGACTTCCTCAAACACAAAGCAACATCGTGGCCTCTGAGGATGCAGCAGTGTGGTGAAGAGAGCATTACTTGTCTGCTGTTCAGCCCAGGAGTGAATTGAGCAGTGTGGTTAGGACGAAGTTAATGCATTTTTCAGTGCATCAGTATGTTGCGGAAACTGATCTTCCAATGAGCCAGTTACATTGCGGGGCAAAGTACGCAGCTATACGACGAGGATGGGATTCGGACCCATGCGTGCAGAGCACAATGGATTAGCAGTTCATCGCCTTAACCACTCGACACATATGACTTCCAGCAATCAAGCCTACAGTTGGCAGAGCTGATTCCATGTACTATGAACCCTGGACAAGAATCAAGTCTGGACATAGGGTGGAGTGTCTCTTTCACACATGGTAGCACACAACAGGAGATAGTCTGTGTCAGATGCGTGCTCACTGACTAAGAATATTGTTTGGTTTTTCAGCGAGGGGTGATGTTGGTGCATTCAGCAGGCAGGACATGGCCACAAGCAACTAAGCCTCTTGCCGTTCCTTGAATTTAACTGACCATTAGAGGGTGGGTCCTTAGATACAGAAGTTCCCAAATCCCGTCCTTTCTCCATTTAGACAGTTCATTGCAGGTTTGTAGTGCATGTGTTGAAGAGGCTGCACATTGCTCTCTGGTCAGAAGGCAAGTTGATTCCCCGCAAGATCAACCTGTGTTTGAGCAGTGAGCGTGTTCATCTTTCCTTCCCTACCTTTTTTGGATTATAGTGAAGATTACAAAGTACATCAAAGACTTCCTCAAGCAGAAAGCAACATCGTTGCCTCTGAGGATGCAGCAGTGTGGTGAAGAGAGCATTACTTGTCTGCTGTTCAGCCCAGGAGTGAATTGAGCAGTGTGTTTAGGGTGAAGTTAATGCATTTTTCAGTGCATCAGTATGTTGCGGAAACTGATCTTCCAATGAGCCAGTTACATTGCGGGGCAAAGTAAGCAGCTATACGACGAGGATGGGATTCGGACCCATGCGTGCAGAGCACAATGGATTAGCAGTTCATCGCCTTAACCACTCGACACATATGACTTCCAGCAATCAAGCCTACAGTTGGCAGAGCTGATTCCATGTACTATGAACCCTGGACAAGAATCAAGTCTGGACATAGGGTGGAGTGTCTCTTTCACACATGGTAGCACACAACAGGAGATAGTCTGTGTCAGATGCGTGCTCACTGACTAAGAATATTGTTTGGTTTTTCAGCGAGGGGTGATGTTGGTGCATTCAGCAGGCAGGACATGGCCACAAGCAACTAAGCCTCTTGCCATTCCTTGAATTTAACTGACCATTAGAGGGTGGGTCCTTAGATACAGAAGTTCCCAAATCCCGCCCTTTCTCCATTTAGACAGTTCATTGCAGGTTTGTAGTGCATGTGTTGAAGAGGCTGCACATTGCTCTCTGGTCAGAAGGGAAGTTGATTCCCCGCAAGATCAACCTGTGTTTGAGCAGTGAGCGTGTTCATCTTTCCTTCCCTACCTTTTTTGGATTATTGTGAAGATTACAAAGTACATCAAAGACTTCCTCAAACACAAAGCAACATCGTGGCCTCTGAGGATGCAGCAGTGTGGTGACGAGATCATTACTCGTCTTCTGTTCAGCCCAGGAGTGAATTGAGCAGTGTGTTTAGGGTGAAGTTAATGCATTTTTCAGTGCATCAGTATGTTGCGGAAACTGATCTTCCAATGAGCCAGTTACATTGCGGGGCAAAGTGAGCATCTATACGACGAGGATGAGATTCGGACCCATGAGTGCAGAGCACAATGGATTAGCAGTCCATCGCCTTAACCACTCGACACATATGACTTCCAGCAATCAAGCCATCAGTTGGCAGAGCTGATTCCATGTACTATGAACCCTGGACAAGAATCAAGTCTGGACATAGGGTGGAGTGTCTCTTTCACACATGGTAGCACACAACAGGAGATAGTCTGTGTCAGATGCGTGCTCACTGACTAAGAATATTGTTTGGTTTTTCAGCGAGGGGTGATGTTGGTGCATTCAGCAGGCAGGACATGGCCACAAGCAACTAAGCCTCTTGCCGTTCCTTGAATTTAACTGACCATTAGAGGGTGGGTCCTTAGATACAGAAGTTCCCAAATCCCGTCCTTTCTCCATTTAGACAGTTCATTGCAGGTTTGTAGTGCATGTGTTGAAGAGGCTGCACATTGCTCTCTGGTTAGAAGGCAAGTTGATTCCCCGCAAGATCAACCTGTTTTTGAGCAGTGAGCGTGTTCATCTTTCCTTCCCTACCTTTTTTGGATTATTGTGAAGATTACAAAGTACATCAAAGACTTCCTCAAACACAAAGCAACATCGTGGCCTCTGAGGATGCAGCAGTGTGGTGACGAGAGCATTACTCGTCTGCTGTTCAGCCCAGGAGTGAATTGAGCAGGGTGAAGTTAATGCATTTTTCAGTGCATCAGTATGTTGCGGAAACTGATCTTCCAATGAGCCAGTTACATTGCGAGGCAAAGTGAGCAGCTATACGACGAGGATGGGATTAAGACCCATGCGTGCAGAGCACAATGGATTAGCAGTCCATCACCTTAACCACTCGGCCACCTCGTCCTCTTCTCCTTGCCTTCTAACAGTAAGAGTCGGACCCAGGTGTGAAAAGTGCGAAATGGGGGGAGAGGAGAAGCGTCGAAAGGGGCGGGGCTACACAGTACACATCGGGGAATTAGCTCAAATGGTAGAGCGCTCGCTTTGCATGTGAGAGGTAGAGGGATCAATACCCTCATTCTCCACAATGCTTTACTATGAGTTCGGTAAAAACTAGTGTGATGCGTTGTCGGATGGACCGAGTCATTTCCTCTGGATCGACACATATGACTTCCAGCAATCAAGCCATCAGTTGGCAGAGTTGATTCCATGTACTATGAACCCTGGACAAGAATCAAGTCTGGACATAGGGTGGAGTGTCTCTTTCACACATGGTAGCACACAACAGGAGATAGTCTGTGTCAGATGCGTGCTCACTGACTAAGAATATTGTTTGGTTTTTCAGCGAGGGGTGATGTTGGTGCATTCAGCAGGCAGGACATGGCCACAAGCAACTAAGCCTCTTGCCGTTTCTTAAATTTAACTGACCATTAGAGGGTGGGTCCTTAGATACAGAAGTTCCCAAATCCCGTCCTTTCTCCATTTAGACAGTTCATTGCAGGTTTGTAGTGCATGTGTTGAAGAGGCTGCACATTGCTCTCTGGTTAGAAGGCAAGTTGATTCCCCGCAAGATCAACCTGTGTTTGAGCAGTGAGCGTGTTCCTCTTTCCTTCCCTACCTTTTTTGGATTATTGTGAAGATTACAAAGTACATCAAAGACTTCCTCAAACACAAAGCAACATCGTGGCCTCTGAGGATGCAGCAGTGTGGTGACGAGAGCATTACTCGTCTGCTGTTCAGCCCAGGAGTGAATTGAGCAGTGTGTTTAGGGTGAAGTTAATGCATTTTTCAGTGCATCAGTATGTTGCGGAAACTGATCTTCCAATGAGCCAGTTACATTGCGGGGCAAAGTAAGCATCTATACGACGAGGATGGGATTCGGAATGCGTGCAGAGCACAATGGATTAGCAGTCCATCGCCTTAACCACTCGGCCACCTCGTCCTCTTCTCCTTGCTTTCTAACAGTAAGTGTCGGACCCAGGTGCGAAAAGTGCAGAATGGGGGGAGAGGAGAAGCGTCGAAAGGGGCCGGGCTACACAGTACGCATCGGGGAATTAGCTCAAATGGTAGAGCGCTCGCTTAGCATGTGAGAGGTAGAGGGATCAACGCCCTCATTCTCCACAATGCTTTACTATGAGTTCGGTAAAAACTAGTGTGATGCGGTGTCGGATGGACCGAGTGATTTCCTCTGCATCGACACATATGACTTCCAGCAATCAAGCCATCAGTTGGCAGAGCTGATTCCATGTACTATGAACCCTGGACAAGAATCAAGTCTGGACATTGGGTGGAGTGTCTCTTTCACACATGGTAGCACACAACAGGAGATAGTCTGTGTCAGATGCGTGCTCACTGACTAAGAATATTGTTTGGTGTTTCAGCGAGGGGTGATGTTGGTGCATTCAGCAGGCAGGACATGGCCACAAGCAACTTAGCCTCTTGCCGTTCCTTGAATTTAACTGACCATTAGAGGGTGGGTCCTTAGATACAGAAGTTCCCAAATCCCGTCCTTTCTCCATTTAGACAGTTCATTGCAGGTTTGTAGTGCATGTGTTGAAGAGGCTGCACATTGCTCTCTGGTTAGAAGGCAAGTTGATTCCCCGCAAGATCAACCTGTGTTTGAGCAGTGAGCATCTTGTGAGAGTGTTCATCTTTCCTTCCCTACCTTTTTTGGATTATTGTGAAGATTACAAAGTACATCAAAGACTTCCTCAAACACAAAGCAACATTGTGGCCTCTGAGGATGCAGCAGTGTGGTGACGAGATCATTACTCGTCTGCTGTTCAGCCCAGGAGTGAATTGAGCAGTGTGTTTAGGGTGAAGTTAGTGCATTTTTCAGTGCATCAGTATGTTTTGGAAACTGATCTTCCAATGAGCCAGTTACATTGCGGGGCAAAGTAAGCAGCTATACGACGAGGATGGGATTCGGAACAATGCGTGCAGAGCACAATGGATTAGCAGTCCATCACCTTAACCACTCGGTTTAACTCATCCTCTTCTACTTGCTTTCTAACAGTAAGTGTCGGACCCAGGTGCGAAAAGTGCAGAATGGGGGGAGAGGAGAAGCGTCGAAAGGGGCGGGGCTAAACAGCACGCATCAGGGAATTAGCTCAAATGGTAGAGCGCTCGCTTAGCATGTGAGAGGTAGAGGGATCATGCCTCATTCTCCACAATGCTTTACTATGAGTTCGGTAAAAACTAGTGTGATGCAGTGTCGGATGGACCGAGTGATTTCCTCTGGATCGACACATATGACTTCCAGCAATCAAGCCATCAGTTGGCAGAGCTGATTCCATGTACTATGAACCCTGGACAAGAATCAAGTCTGGACATTGGGTGGAGTGTCTCTTTCACACATGGTAGCACACAACAGGAAATAGTCTGTGTCAGATGCGTGCTCACTGACTAAGAATATTGTTTGGTTTTTCAGCGAGGGGTGATGTTGGTGCATTCAGCAGGCAGGACATGGCCACAAGCAACTAAGCCTCTTGCCGTTCCTTGAATTTAACTGACCATTAGAGGGTGGGTCCTTATATACAGAAGTTCCCAAATCCCGTCCTTTCTCCATTTAGACAGTTCATTGCAGGTTTGCAGTGCATGTGTTGAAGAGGCTGCACATTGCTCTCTGGTTAGAAGGCAAGTTGATTCCCCGCAAGATCAACCTGTGTTTGAGCAGTGAGCATCTTGTGAGAGTGTTCATCTTTCCTTCCCTACCTTTTTTGGATTATTGTGAAGATTACAAAGTACATCAAAGACTTCCTCAAACACAAAGCAACATTGTGGCCTCTGAGGATGCAGCAGTGTGGTGACGAGATCATTACTCGTCTGCTGTTCAGCCCAGGAGTGAATTGAGCAGGGTGAAGTTAATGCATTTTTCAGTGCATCAGTATGTTTTGGAAACTGATCTTCCAATGAGCCAGTTACATTGCGGGGCAAAGTAAGCAGCTATACGACGAGGATGGGATTCGGAACAATGCGTGCAGAGCACAATGGATTAGCAGTCCATCACCTTAACCACTCGGCCACCTCATCCTCTTCTACTTGCTTTCTAACAGTAAGTGTCGGACCCAGGTGCGAAAAGTGCAGAATGGGGGGAGAGGAGAAGCGTCGAAAGGGGATGGGCTAAACAGCATGCATCGGGGAATTAGCTCAAATGGTAGAGCGCTCGCTTAGCATGTGAGAGGTAGAGGGATCAATGCCCTCATTCTTCACAATGCTTTACTATGAGTTCGGTAAAAACTAGTGTGATGCAGTGTCGGATGGACCGAGTGATTTCCTCTGGATCGACACATATGACTTCCAGCAATCAAGCCATCAGTTGGAAGAGCTGATTCCATGTACTATGAACCCTGGACAAGAATCAAGTCTGGACATAGGGTGGAGTGTCTCTTTCACACATGGTAGCACACAACAGGAGATAGTCTGTGTCAGATGCGTGCTCACTGACTAAGAATATTGTTTGGTTTTTCAGCGAGGGGTGATGTTGGTGCATTCAGCAGGCAGGACATGGCCACAAGCAACTAAGCCTCTTGCCGTTCCTTGAATTTAACTGACCATTAGAGGGTGGGTCCTTAGATACAGAAGTTCCCAAATCCCGTCCTTTCTCCATTTAGACAGTTCATTGCAGGTTTGTAGTGCATGTGTTGAAGAGGCTGCACATTGCTCTCTGGTTAGAAGGCAAGTTGATTCCCCGCAAGATCAACCTGTGTTTGAGCAGTGAGCGTGTTCATCTTTCCTTCCCTACCTTTTTTGGATTATTGTGAAGATTACAAAGTACATCAAAGACTTCCTCAAACACAAAGCAACATCGTGGCCTCTGAGGATGCAGCAGTGTGGTGACGAGAGCATTACTCGTCTGCTGTTCAGCCCAGGAGTGAATTGAGCAGGGTGAAGTTAATGCATTTTTCAGTGCATCAGTATGTTGCGGAAACTGATCTTCCAATGAGCCAGTTACATTGCGAGGCAAAGTGAGCAGCTATACGACGAGGATGGGATTAAGACCCATGCGTGCAGAGCACAATGGATTAGCAGTCCATCACCTTAACCACTCGGCCACCTCGTCCTCTTCTCCTTGCCTTCTAACAGTAAGAGTCGGACCCAGGTGTGAAAAGTGCGAAATGGGGGGAGAGGAGAAGCGTCGAAAGGGGCGGGGCTACACAGTACACATCGGGGAATTAGCTCAAATGGTAGAGCGCTCGCTTTGCATGTGAGAGGTAGAGGGATCAATACCCTCATTCTCCACAATGCTTTACTATGAGTTCGGTAAAAACTAGTGTGATGCGTTGTCGGATGGACCGAGTCATTTCCTCTGGATCGACACATATGACTTCCAGCAATCAAGCCATCAGTTGGCAGAGTTGATTCCATGTACTATGAACCCTGGACAAGAATCAAGTCTGGACATAGGGTGGAGTGTCTCTTTCAAACATGGTAGCACACAACAGGAGATAGTCTGTGTCAGATGCGTGCTCACTGACTAAGAATATTGTTTGGTTTTTCAGCGAGGGGTGATGTTGGTGCATTCAGCAGGCAGGACATGGCCACAAGCAACTAAGCCTCTTGCCGTTCCTTAAATTTAACTGACCATTAGAGGGTGGGTCCTTAGATACAGAAGTTCCCAAATCCCGTCCTTTCTCCATTTAGACAGTTCATTGCAGGTTTGTAGTGCATGTGTTGAAGAGGCTGCACATTGCTCTCTGGTTAGAAGGCAAGTTGATTCCTCGCAAGATCAACCTGTGTTTGAGCAGTGAGCGTGTTCCTCTTTCCTTCCCTACCTTTTTTGGATTATTGTGAAGATTACAAAGTACATCAAAGACTTCCTCAAACACAAAGCAACATCGTGGCCTCTGAGGATGCAGCAGTGTGGTGACGAGAGCATTACTCGTCTGCTGTTCAGCCCAGGAGTGAATTGAGCAGTGTGTTTAGGGTGAAGTTAATGCATTTTTCAGTGCATCAGTATGTTGCGGAAACTGATCTTCCAATGAGCCAGTTACATTGCGGGGCAAAGTAAGCAGCTATACGACGAGGATGGGATTCGGAATGCGTGCAGAGCACAATGGATTAGCAGTCCATCGCCTTAACCACTCGGCCACCTCGTCCTCTTCTCCTTGCTTTCTAACAGTAAGTGTCGGACCCAGGTGCGAAAAGTGCAGAATGGGGGGAGAGGAGAAGCGTCGAAAGGGGCCGGGCTACACAGTACGCATCGGGGAATTAGCTCAAATGGTAGAGCGCTCGCTTAGCATGTGAGAGGTAGAGGGATCAACGCCCTCATTCTCCACAATGCTTTACTATGAGTTCGGTAAAAACTAGTGTGATGCGGTGTCGGATGGACCGAGTGATTTCCTCTGGATCGACACATATGACTTCCAGCAATCAAGCCATCAGTTGGCAGAGCTGATTCCATGTACTATGAACCCTGGACAAGAATCAAGTCTGGACATTGGGTGGAGTGTCTCTTTCACACATGGTAGCACACAACAGGAGATAGTCTGTGTCAGATGCGTGCTCACTGACTAAGAATATTGTTTGGTGTTTCAGCGAGGGGTGATGTTGGTGCATTCAGCAGGCAGGACATGGCCACAAGCAACTAAGCCTCTTGCCGTTCCTTGAATTTAACTGACCATTAGAGGGTGGGTCCTTAGATACAGAAGTTCCCAAATCCCGTCCTTTCTCCATTTAGACAGTTCATTGCAGGTTTGTAGTGCATGTGTTGAAGAGGCTGCACATTGCTCTCTGGTTAGAAGGCAAGTTGATTCCCCGCAAGATCAACCTGTGTTTGAGCAGTGAGCATCTTGTGAGAGTGTTCATCTTTCCTTCCCTACCTTTTTTGGATTATTGTGAAGATTACAAAGTACATCAAAGACTTCCTCAAACACAAAGCAACATTGTGGCCTCTGAGGATGCAGCAGTGTGGTGACGAGATCATTACTCGTCTGCTGTTCAGCCCAGGAGTGAATTGAGCAGTGTGTTTAGGGTGAAGTTAGTGCATTTTTCAGTGCATCAGTATGTTGCGGAAACTGATCTTCCAATGAGCCAGTTACATTGCGGGGCAAAGTAAGCAGCTATACGACGAGGATGGGATTCGGAACAATGCGTGCAGAGCACAATGGATTAGCAGTCCATCACCTTAACCACTCGGTTTAACTCATCCTCTTCTACTTGCTTTCTAACAGTAAGTGTCGGACCCAGGTGCGAAAAGTGCAGAATGGGGGGAGAGGAGAAGCGTCGAAAGGGGCGGGGCTAAACAGCACGCATCAGGGAATTAGCTCAAATGGTAGAGCGCTCGCTTAGCATGTGAGAGGTAGAGGGATCATGCCTCATTCTCCACAATGCTTTACTATGAGTTCGGTAAAAACTAGTGTGATGCAGTGTCGGATGGACCGAGTGATTTCCTCTGGATCGACACATATGACTTCCAGCAATCAAGCCATCAGTTGGCAGAGCTGATTCCATGTACTATGAACCCTGGACAAGAATCAAGTCTGGACATTGGGTGGAGTGTCTCTTTCACACATGGTAGCACACAACAGGAAATAGTCTGTGTCAGATGCGTGCTCACTGACTAAGAATATTGTTTGGTTTTTCAGCGAGGGGTGATGTTGGTGCATTCAGCAGGCAGGACATGGCCACAAGCAACTAAGCCTCTTGCCGTTCCTTGAATTTAACTGACCATTAGAGGGTGGGTCCTTATATACAGAAGTTCCCAAATCCTGTCCTTTCTCCATTTAGACAGTTCATTGCAGGTTTGCAGTGCAAGTGTTGAAGAGGCTGCACATTGCTCTCTGGTTAGAAGGCAAGTTGATTCCCCGCAAGATCAACCTGTGTTTGAGCAGTGAGCATCTTGTGAGAGTGTTCATCTTTCCTTCCCTACCTTTTTTGGATTATTGTGAAGATTACAAAGTACATCAAAGACTTCCTCAAACACAAAGCAACATTGTGGCCTCTGAGGATGCAGCAGTGTGGTGACGAGATCATTACTCGTCTGCTGTTCAGCCCAGGAGTGAATTGAGCAGGGTGAAGTTAATGCATTTTTCAGTGCATCAGTATGTTTTGGAAACTGATCTTCCAATGAGCCAGTTACATTGCGGGGCAAAGTAAGCAGCTATACGACGAGGATGGGATTCGGAACAATGCGTGCAGAGCACAATGGATTAGCAGTCCATCACCTTAACCACTCGGCCACCTCATCCTCTTCTACTTGCTTTCTAACAGTAAGTGTCGGACCCAGGTGCGAAAAGTGCAGAATGGGGGGAGAGGAGAAGCGTCGAAAGGGGCGGGGCTAAACAGCACGCATCGGGGAATTAGCTCAAATGGTAGAGCGCTCGCTTAGCATGTGAGAGGTAGAGGGATCAACGCCCTCATTCTCCACAATGCTTTACTATGAGTTCGGTAAAAACTAGTGTGATGCGGTGTCGGATGGACCGAGTGATTTCCTCTGGATCGACACATATGACTTCCAGCAATCAAGCCATCAGTTGGCAGAGCTGATTCCATGTACTATGAACCCTGGACAAGAATCAAGTCTGGACATTGGGTGGAGTGTCTCTTTCACACATGGTAGCACACAACAGGAGATAGTCTGTGTCAGATGCGTGCTCACTGACTAAGAATATTGTTTGGTGTTTCAGCGAGGGGTGATGTTGGTGCATTCAGCAGGCAGGACATGGCCACAAGCAACTTAGCCTCTTGCCGTTCCTTGAATTTAACTGACCATTAGAGGGTGGGTCCTTAGATACAGAAGTTCCCAAATCCCGTCCTTTCTCCATTTAGACAGTTCATTGCAGGTTTGTAGTGCATGTGTTGAAGAGGCTGCACATTGCTCTCTGGTTAGAAGGCAAGTTGATTCCCCGCAAGATCAACCTGTGTTTGAGCAGTGAGCATCTTGTGAGAGTGTTCATCTTTCCTTCCCTACCTTTTTTGGATTATTGTGAAGATTACAAAGTACATCAAAGACTTCCTCAAACACAAAGCAACATTGTGGCCTCTGAGGATGCAGCAGTGTGGTGACGAGATCATTACTCGTCTGCTGTTCAGCCCAGGAGTGAATTGAGCAGTGTGTTTAGGGTGAAGTTAGTGCATTTTTCAGTGCATCAGTATGTTTTGGAAACTGATCTTCCAATGAGCCAGTTACATTGCGGGGCAAAGTAAGCAGCTATACGACGAGGATGGGATTCGGAACAATGCGTGCAGAGCACAATGGATTAGCAGTCCATCACCTTAACCACTCGGTTTAACTCATCCTCTTCTACTTGCTTTCTAACAGTAAGTGTCGGACCCAGGTGCGAAAAGTGCAGAATGGGGGGAGAGGAGAAGCGTCGAAAGGGGCGGGGCTAAACAGCACGCATCAGGGAATTAGCTCAAATGGTAGAGCGCTCGCTTAGCATGTGAGAGGTAGAGGGATCATGCCTCATTCTCCACAATGCTTTACTATGAGTTCGGTAAAAACTAGTGTGATGCAGTGTCGGATGGACCGAGTGATTTCCTCTGGATCGACACATATGACTTCCAGCAATCAAGCCATCAGTTGGCAGAGCTGATTCCATGTACTATGAACCCTGGACAAGAATCAAGTCTGGACATTGGGTGGAGTGTCTCTTTCACACATGGTAGCACACAACAGGAGATAGTCTGTGTCAGATGCGTGCTCACTGACTAAGAATATTGTTTGGTGTTTCAGCGAGGGGTGATGTTGGTGCATTCAGCAGGCAGGACATGGCCACAAGCAACTTAGCCTCTTGCCGTTCCTTGAATTTAACTGACCATTAGAGGGTGGGTCCTTAGATACAGAAGTTCCCAAATCCCGTCCTTTCTCCATTTAGACAGTTCATTGCAGGTTTGTAGTGCATGTGTTGAAGAGGCTGCACATTGCTCTCTGGTTAGAAGGCAAGTTGATTCCCCGCAAGATCAACCTGTGTTTGAGCAGTGAGCATCTTGTGAGAGTGTTCATCTTTCCTTCCCTACCTTTTTTGGATTATTGTGAAGATTACAAAGTACATCAAAGACTTCCTCAAACACAAAGCAACATTGTGGCCTCTGAGGATGCAGCAGTGTGGTGACGAGATCATTACTCGTCTGCTGTTCAGCCCAGGAGTGAATTGAGCAGTGTGTTTAGGGTGAAGTTAGTGCATTTTTCAGTGCATCAGTATGTTTTGGAAACTGATCTTCCAATGAGCCAGTTACATTGCGGGGCAAAGTAAGCAGCTATACGACGAGGATGGGATTCGGAACAATGCGTGCAGAGCACAATGGATTAGCAGTCCATCACCTTAACCACTCGGTTTAACTCATCCTCTTCTACTTGCTTTCTAACAGTAAGTGTCGGACCCAGGTGCGAAAAGTGCAGAATGGGGGGAGAGGAGAAGCGTCGAAAGGGGCGGGGCTAAACAGCACGCATCAGGGAATTAGCTCAAATGGTAGAGCGCTCGCTTAGCATGTGAGAGGTAGAGGGATCATGCCTCATTCTCCACAATGCTTTACTATTAGTTCGGTAAAAACTAGTGTGATGCAGTGTCGGATGGACCGAGTGATTTCCTCTGGATCGACACATATGACTTCCAGCAATCAAGCCATCAGTTGGCAGAGCTGATTCCATGTACTATGAACCCTGGACAAGAATCAAGTCTGGACATTGGGTGGAGTGTCTCTTTCACACATGGTAGCACACAACAGGAAATAGTCTGTGTCAGATGCGTGCTCACTGACTAAGAATATTGTTTGGTTTTTCAGCGAGGGGTGATGTTGGTGCATTCAGCAGGCAGGACATGGCCACAAGCAACTAAGCCTCTTGCCGTTCCTTGAATTTAACTGACCATTAGAGGGTGGGTCCTTATATACAGAAGTTCCCAAATCCTGTCCTTTCTCCATTTAGACAGTTCATTGCAGGTTTGCAGTGCAAGTGTTGAAGAGGCTGCACATTGCTCTCTGGTTAGAAGGCAAGTTGATTCCCCGCAAGATCAACCTGTGTTTGAGCAGTGAGCATCTTGTGAGAGTGTTCATCTTTCCTTCCCTACCTTTTTTGGATTATTGTGAAGATTACAAAGTACATCAAAGACTTCCTCAAACACAAAGCAACATTGTGGCCTCTGAGGATGCAGCAGTGTGGTGACGAGATCATTACTCGTCTGCTGTTCAGCCCAGGAGTGAATTGAGCAGGGTGAAGTTAATGCATTTTTCAGTGCATCAGTATGTTTTGGAAACTGATCTTCCAATGAGCCAGTTACATTGCGGGGCAAAGTAAGCAGCTATACGACGAGGATGGGATTCGGAACAATGCGTGCAGAGCACAATGGATTAGCAGTCCATCACCTTAACCACTCGGCCACCTCATCCTCTTCTACTTGCTTTCTAACAGTAAGTGTCGGACCCAGGTGCGAAAAGTGCAGAATGGGGGGAGAGGAGAAGCGTCGAAAGGGGCGGGGCTAAACAGCACGCATCGGGGAATTAGCTCAAATGGTAGAGCGCTCGCTTAGCATGTGAGAGGTAGAGGGATCAATGCCCTCATTCTTCACAATGCTTTACTATGAGTTCGGTAAAAACTAGTGTGATGCAGTGTCGGATGGACCGAGTGATTTCCTCTGGATCGACACATATGACTTCCAGCAATCAAGCCATCACTTGGCAGAGCTGATTCCATGTACTATGAACCCTGGACAAGAATCAAGTCTGGACATTGGGTGGAGTGTCTCTTTCACACATGGTAGCACACAACAGGAAATAGTCTGTGTCAGATGCGTGCTCACTGACTAAGAATATTGTTTGGTTTTTCAGCGAGGGGTGATGTTGGTGCATTCAGCAGGCAGGACATGGCCACAAGCAACTAAGCCTCTTGCCGTTCCTTGAATTTAACTGACCATTAGAGGGTGGGTCCTTAGATACAGAAGTTCCCAAATCCCGTCCTTTCTCCATTTAGACAGTTCATTGCAGGTTTGTATTGCATGTGTTGAAGAGGCTGCACATTGCTCTCTGGTTAGAAGGCAAGTTGATTCCCCGCAAGATCAACCTGTGTTTGAGCAGTGAGCGTGTTCATCTTTCCTTCCCTACCTTTTTTGGATTATTGTGAAGATTACAAAGTACATCAAAGACTTCCTCAAACACAAAGCAACATCGTGGCCTCTGAGGATGCAGCAGTGTGGTGACGAGAGCATTACTCGTCTGCTGTTCAGCCCAGGAGTGAATTGAGCAGGGTGAAGTTAATGCATTTTTCAGTGCATCAGTATGTTGCGGAAACTGATCTTCCAATGAGCCAGTTACATTGCGGGGCAAAGTAAGCATCTATACGACGAGGATGGGATTCGGACCCATGCGTGCAGAGCACAATGGATTAGCAGTCCATCGCCTTAACCACTCGGCCACCTCATCCTCTTCTTCTTGCTTTCTAACAGTAAGTGTCGGACCCAGGTGCGAAAAGTGCGGAATGGGGGGAGAGGAGAAGCGTCGAAAGGGGCGGGGCTACACAGTACACGTCTGGGAATGAGTTCAAATGGTAGAGCGCTCGCTTTGCATGTGAGAGGTAGAGGGATCAACGCCCTCATTCTCCACAATGCTTTACTATGAGTTCGGTAAAAACTAGTGTGATGCGGTGTCCGATGGACTGAGTGATTTCCTCTGGATTGACACATATGACTTCCAGCAATCAAGCCATCAGTTGGCAGAGCTGATTCCATGTACTATGAACCCTGGACAAGAATCAAGTCAGGACATAGGGTGGAGTGGCTCTTTCACACGGTAGCACACAACAGGAGATAGTCTGTGTCAGATGCGTGCTCACTGACTAAGAATATTGTTTGGTTTTTCAGCGAGGGGTGATGTTGGTGCATTCAGCAGGCAGGACATGGCCACAAGCAACTAAGCCTCTTGCCGTTCCTTGAATTTAACTGACCATTAGAGGGTGGGTCCTTAGATACAGAAGTTCCCAAATCCCGTCCTTTCTCCATTTAGACAGTTCATTGCAGGTTTGTATTGCATGTGTTGAAGAGGCTGCACATTGCTCTCTGGTTAGAAGGCAAGTTGATTCCCCGCAAGATCAACCTGTGTTTGAGCAGTGAGCGTGTTCATCTTTCCTTCCCCATTTTTTTTGGATTATTGTGAAGATTACAAAGTACATCAAAGACTTCCTCAAACACAAAGCAACATCGTGGCCTCTGAGGATGCAGCAGTGTGGTGACGAGAGCATTACTCGTCTGCTGTTCAGCCCAGGAGTGAATTGAGCAGGGTGAAGTTAATGCATTTTTCAGTGCATCAGTATGTTGCGGAAACTGATCTTCCAATGAGCCAGTTACATTGCGGGGCAAAGTGAGCAGCTATACGACGAGGATGGGATTCAGACCCATGCGTGCAGAGCACAATGGATTAGCAGTCCATCACCTTAACCACTCGGCCACCTCGTCCTCTTCTCCTTGCCTTCTAACAGTAAGTGTCGGACCCAGGTGTGAAAAGTGCGGAATGGGGGGAGAGGAGAAGCGTCCAAAGAGGCGGGGCTACACAGTACACATCGGGGAATTAGCTCAAATGGTAGAGCGCTCGCTTTGCATGTGAGAGGTAGAGGGATCAACGCCCTCATTCTCCACAATGCTTTACTATGAGTTCGGTAAAAACTAGTGTGATGCGGTGTCCGATGGACCGAGTGATTTCCTCTGGATCGACACATATGACTTCCAGCAATCAAGCCATCAGTTGGCAGAGCTGATTCCATGTACTATGAACCCTGGACAAGAATCAAGTCAGGACATAGGGTGGAGTGGCTCTTTCACACAGTAGCACACAACAGGAGATAGTCTGTGTCAGATGCGTGCTCACTGACTAAGAATATTGTTTGGTTTTTCAGCGAGGGGTGATGTTGGTGCATTCAGCAGGCAGGACATGGCCACAAGCAACTAAGCCTCTTGCCGTTCCTTGAATTTAACTGACCATTAGAGGGTGGGTCCTTAGATACAGAAGTTCCCAAATCCCGTCCTTTCTCCATTTAGACAGTTCATTGCAGGTTTGTAGTGCATGTGTTGAAGAGGCTGCACATTGCTCTCTGGTCAGAAGGCAAGTTTATTCCCCGCAAGATCAACCTGTGTTTGAGCAGTGAGCGTTTTCTTCTTTCCTTCCCTACCTTTTTTGGATTATAGTGAAAATTACAAAGTACATCAAAGACTTCCTCAAACACAAAGCAACATCTTGGCCTCTGAGGATGCAGCAGTGTGGTGACGAGATCATTACTCGTCTTCTGTTCAGCCCAGGAGTGAATTGAGCAGTGTGTTTAGGGTGAAGTTAATGCATTTTTCAGTGAATCAGTATGTTGCGGGAACTGATCTTCCAATGAGCCAGTTAAATTGCGGGGCAAAGTAAGCAGCTATACGACGAGGATGGGATTCGGACCCATGCGTGCAGAGCACAATGGATTAGCAGTCCATCGCCTTAACCACTCGGCCACCTCGTCCTCTTCTTCTTGCTTTCTAACAGTAAGTGTCGGACCCAGGTGCGAAAAGTGCGGAATGGGGGGGAGAGGAGAAGCGTCGAAAGGGGCGGGGCTACACAGTACACGTCTGGGAATAAGTTCAAATGGTAGAGCGCTCGCTTTGCATGTGAGAGGTATAGGGATCAACGCCCTCATTCTCCACAATGCTTTACTATGAGTTCGGTAAAAACTAGTGTGATGCGATGTCGGATGGACCGAGTGATTTCCTCTGGATCGAACATATGACTTCCAGCAATCAAGCCATCAGTTGGCAGAGCTGATTCCATGTACTATGAACCCTGGACAAGAATCAAGTCTGGACATAGGGTGGAGTGTCTCTTTCACACGGTAGCACACAACAGGAGATAGTCTGTGTCAGATGCGTGCTCACTGACTAAGAATATTGTTTGGTTTTTCAGCGAGGGGTGATGTTGGTGCATTCAGCAGGCAGGACATGGCCACAAGCAACTAAGACTCTTGCCGTTCCTTGAATTTAACTGACCATTAGAGGATGGGTCCTTAGAAACAGAAGTTCCCAAATCCCGTCCTTTCTCCATTTAGACAGTTCATTGCAGGTTTGTAGTGCATGTGTTGAAGAGGCTGCACATTGCTCTCTGGTTAGAAGGCAAGTTGATTCCCCGCAAGATCAACCTGTGTTTGAGCAGTGAGCGTGTTCATCTTTACTTCCCTACCTTTTTTGGATTATAGTGAAGATTACAAAGTACATCAAAGACTTCCTCAAACACAAAGCAACATCGTGGCCTCTGAGGATGCAGCAGTGTGGTGACGAGAGCATTACTCGTCTGCTGTTCAGCCCAGGAGTGAATTGAGCAGGGTGAAGTTAATGCATTTTTCAGTGCATCAGTATGTTGCCGAAACTGATCTTCCAATGAGCCAGTTACATTGCGGGGCAAAGTGAGCAGCTATACGACGAGGATGGGATTCAGACCCATGCGTGCAGAGCACAATGGATTAGCAGTCCATCGCCTTAACCGCCCGGCCACCTCGTCCTCTTCTTCTTGCTTTCTAACAGTAAGTGTCGGACCCAGGTGCGAAAAGTGCGGAATGGGGGGAGAGGAGAAGCGTCGAAAGGGGCGGGGCTACACAGTACACGTCTGGGAATAAGTTCAAATGGTAGAGCGCTCGCTTTGCATGTGAGAGGTAGAGGGATCAACGCCCTCATTCTCCACAATGCTTTACTATGAGTTCGGTAAAAACTAGTGTGATGCGATGTCGGATGGACCGAGTGATTTCCTCTGGATCGACACATATGACTTCCAGCAATCAAGCCATCAGTTGGCAGAGCTGATTCCATGTACTATGAACCCTGGACAAGAATCAAGTCTGGACATAGGGTGGAGTGTCTCTTTCACACGGTAGCACACAACAGGAGATAGTCTGTGTCAGATGCGTGCTCACTGACTAAGAATATTGTTTGGTTTTTCAGCGAGGGGTGATGTTGGTGCATTCAGCAGGCAGGACATGGCCACAAGCAACTAAGACTCTTGCCGTTCCTTGAATTTAACTGACCATTAGAGGATGGGTCCTTAGAAACAGAAGTTCCCAAATCCCGTCCTTTCTCCATTTAGACAGTTCATTGCAGGTTTGTAGTGCATGTGTTGAAGAGGCTGCACATTGCTCTCTGGTTAGAAGGCAAGTTGATTCCCCGCAAGATCAACCTGTGTTTGAGCAGTGAGCGTGTTCATCTTTCCTTCCCTACCTTTTTTGGATTATTGTGAAGATTACAAAGTACATCAAAGACTTCCTCAAACACAAAGCAACATCGTAGCCTCTGAGGATGCAGCAGTGTGGTGACGAGAGCATTACTCGTCTGCTGTTCAGCCCAGGAGTGAATTGAGCAGGGTGAAGTTAATGCATTTTTCAGTGCATCAGTATGTTGCGGAAACTGATCTTCCAATGAGCCAGTTACATTGCGGGGCAAAGTGAGCAGCTATACGACGAGGATGGGATTCAGACCCATGCGTGCAGAGCACAATGGATTAGCAGTCCATCACCTTAACCACTCGGCCACCTCGTCCTCTTCTCCTTGCCTTCTAACAGTAAGTGTCGGACCCAGGTGTGAAAAGTGCGGAATGGGGGGAGAGGAGAAGCGTCCAAAGCGGCGGGGCTACACAGTACACATCGGGGAATTAGCTCAAATGGTAGAGCGCTCGCTTTGCATGTGAGAGGTAGAGGGATCAACGCACTCATTCTCCACAATGCTTTACTATGAGTTCGGTAAAAACTAGTGTGATGCGGTGTCGGATGGACCGAGTGATTTCCTCTGGATCGACACATATGACCAAACCACTAAGAATATTGTTTGGTTTTTCAGCGAGGGGTGATGTTGGTGCATTCAGCAGGCAGGACATGGCCACAAGCAACTAAGCCTCTTGCCGTTCCTTGAATTTAACTGACCATTAGAGGGTGGGTCCTTAGATACAGAAGTTCCCAAATCCCATCCTTTCTCCATTTAGACAGTTCATTGCAGGTTTGTAGTGCATGTGTTGAAGAGGCTGCACATTGCTCTCTGGTTAGAAGGCAAGTTGATTCCCCGCAAGATCAACCTGTGTTTGAGCAGTGAGCGTGTTCATCTTTCCTTCCCTACCTTTTTTGGATTATAGTGAAGATTACAAAGTACATCAAAGACTTCCTCAAACACAAAGCAACATCGTGGCCTCTGAGGATGCAGCAGTGTGGTGACGAGAGCATTACTCGTCTGCTGTTCAGCCCAGGAGTGAATTGAGCAGGGTGAAGTTAATGCATTTTTCAGTGCATCAGTATGTTGCGGAAACTGATCTTCCAATGAGCCAGTTACATTGCGGGGCAAAGTGAGCAGCTATACGACAAGGCTGGGATTCAGACCCATACGTGCAGAGCACAATGGATTAGCAGTCCATCACCTTAACCACTCAGCCACCTCGTCCTCTTCTCCTTGCCTTCTAACAGTAAGTGTCGGACCCAGGTGTGAAAAGTGCGGAATGGGGGGAGAGGAGAAGCGTCCAAAGCAGCGGGGCTACACAGTACACATTGGGGAATTAGCTCAAATGGTAGAGCGCTCGCTTTGCATGTGAGAGGTAGAGGGATCAACGCCCTCATTCTCCACAATGCTTTACTATGAGTTCGGTAAAAACTAGTGTGATGCGGTGTCGGATGGACCGAGTGATTTCCTCTGGATCGACACATATGACCAAACCACTAAGAATATTGTTTGGTTTTTCAGCGAGGGGTGATGTTGGTGCATTCAGCAGGCAGGACATGGCCACAAGCAACTAAGCCTCTTGCCGTTCCTTGAATTTAACTGACCATTAGAGAGTGGGTCCTTAGATACAGAAGTTCCCAAATCCCATCCTTTCTCCATTTAGTCAGTTCATTGCAGGTTTGTAGTGCATGTGTTGAAGAGGCTGCACATTGCTCTCTGGTTAGAAGGCAAGTTGATTCCCCGCAAGATCAACCTGTGTTTGAGCAGTGAGCGTGTTCATCTTTCCTTCCCTACCTTTTTTGGATTATAGTGAAGATTACAAAGTACATCAAAGACTTCCTCAAACACAAAGCAACATCGTGGCCTCTGAGGATGCAGCAGTGTGGTGACGAGAGCATTACTCGTCTGCTGTTCAGCCCAGGAGTGAATTGAGCAGGGTGAAGTTAATGCATTTTTCAGTGCATCAGTATGTTGCGGAAACTGATCTTCCAATGAGCCAGTTACATTGCGGGGCAAAGTAAGCATCTATACGACGAGGATGGGATTCGGACCCATGCGTGCAGAGAACAATGGATTAGCATTCCATCGCCTTAACCACTCGACACATATGACTTCCAGCAATCAAGCCATCAGTTGGCAGAGCTGATTCCATGTACTATGAACCCTGGACAAGAATCAAGTCTGGACATAGGGTGGAGTGTCTCTTTCACACATGGTAGCACACAACAGGAGATAGTCTGTGTCAGATGCGTGCTCACTGACTAAGAATATTGTTTGGTTTTTCAGCGAGGGGTGATGTTGGTGCATTCAGCAGGCAGGACATGGCCACAAGCAACTAAGCCTCTTGCCGTTCCTTGAATTTAACTGACCATTAGAGGGTGGGTCCTTAGATACAGAAGTTCCCAAATCCCATCCTTTCTCCATTTAGACAGTTCATTGCAGGTTTGTAGTGCATGTGTTGAAGAGGCTGCACATTGCTCTCTGGTTAGAAGGCAAGTTGATTCCCCGCAAGATCAACCTGTGTTTGAGCAGTGAGCGTGTTCATCTTTCCTTCCCTACCTTTTTTGGATTATAGTGAAGATTACAAAGTACATCAAAGACTTCCTCAAACACAAAGCAACATCGTGGCCTCTGAGGATGCAGCAGTGTGGTGACGAGAGCATTACTCGTCTGCTGTTCAGCCCAGGAGTGAATTGAGCAGGGTGAAGTTAATGCATTTTTCAGTGCATCAGTATGTTGCGGAAACTGATCTTCCAATGAGCCAGTTACATTGCGGGGCAAAGTGAGCAGCTATACGACGAGGATGGGATTCAGACCCATACGTGCAGAGCACAATGGATTAGCAGTCCATCACCTTAACCACTCAGCCACCTCGTCCTCTTCTCCTTGCCTTCTAACAGTAAGTGTCGGACCCAGGTGTGAAAAGTGCGGAATGGGGGGAGAGGAGAAGCGTCCAAAGCGGCGGGGCTACACAGTACACATCGGGGAATTAGCTCAAATGGTAGAGCGCTCGCTTTGCATGTGAGAGGTAGAGGGATCAACGCCCTCATTCTCTACAATGCTTTACTATGAGTTCGGTAAAAACTAGTGTGATGCGGTGTCGGATGGACCGAGTGATTTCCTCTGGATCGACACATATGACCAAACCACTAAGAATATTGTTTGGTTTTTCAGCGAGGGGTGATGTTGGTGCATTCAGCAGGCAGGACATGGCCACAAGCAACTAAGCCTCTTGCCGTTCCTTGAATTTAACTGACCATTAGAGGGTGGGTCCTTAGATACAGAAGTTCCCAAATCCCGTCCTTTCTCCATTTAGACGGTTCATTGCAGGTTTGTAGTGCATGTGTTGAAGAGGCTGCACATTGCTCTCTGGTTAGAAGGCAAGTTGATTCCCCGCAAGATCAACCTGTGTTTGAGCAGTGAGCGTGTTCATCTTTCCTTCCCTACCTTTTTTGGATTATTGTGAAGATTACAAAGTACATCAAAGACTTCCTCAAACACAAAGCAACATCGTGGCCTCTGAGGATGCAGCAGTGTGGTGACGAGAGCATTACTCGTCTGCTGTTCAGCCCAGGAGTGAATTGAGCAGTGTGTTTAGGGTGAAGTTAATGCATTTTTCAGTGCATCAGTATGTTGCGGAAACTGATCTTCCAATGAGCCAGTTACATTGCGGGGCACAGTAAGCAGCTATACGACGAGGATGGGATTCGGACCCATGCGTGCAGAGAACAATGGATTAGCATTCCATCGCCTTAACCACTCGACACATATGACTTCCAGCAATCAAGCCATCAGTTGGCAGAGCTGATTCCATGTACTATGAACCCTGGACAAGAATCAAGTCTGGACATAGGGTGGAGTGTCTCTTTCACACATGGTAGCACACAACAGGAGATAGTCTGTGTCAGATGCGTGCTCACTGACTAAGAATATTGTTTGGTTTTTCAGCGAGGGGTGATGTTGGTGCATTCAGCAGGCAGGACATGGCCACAAGCAACTAAGCCTCTTGCCGTTCCTTGAATTTAACTGACCATTAGAGGGTGGGTCCTTAGATACAGAAGTTCCCAAATCCCGTCCTTTCTCCATTTAGACAGTTCATTGCAGGTTTGTAGTGCATGTGTTGAAGAGGCTGCACATTGCTCTCTGGTTAGAAGGCAAGTTGATTCCCCGCAAGATCAACCTGTGTTTGAGCAGTGAGCGTGTTCATCTTTCCTTCCCTACCTTTTTTGGATTATTGTGAAGATTACAAAGTACATCAAAGACTTCCTCAAACACAAAGCAACATCGTGGCCTCTGAGGATGCAGCAGTGTGGTGACGAGAGAATTACTCGTCTGCTGTTCAGCCCAGGAGTGAAGTGAGCAGGGTGAAGTTAATGCATTTTTCAGTGCATCAGTATGTTGCGGAAACTGATCTTCCAATGAGCCAGTTACATTGCGGGGCACAGTAAGCAGCTATACGACGAGGATGGGATTCGGACCCATGCGTGCAGAGAACAATGGATTAGCATTCCATCGCCTTAACCACTCGACACATATGACTTCCAGCAATCAAGCCATCAGTTGGCAGAGCTGATTCCATGTACTATGAACCCTGGACAAGAATCAAGTCTGGACATAGGGTGGAGTGTCTCTTTCACACATGGTAGCACACAACAGGAGATAGTCTGTGTCAGATGCGTGCTCACTGACTAAGAATATTGTTTGGTTTTTCAGCGAGGGGTGATGTTGGTGCATTCAGCAGGCAGGACATGGCCACAAGCAACTAAGCCTCTTGCCGTTCCTTGAATTTAACTGACCATTAGAGGGTGGGTCCTTAGATACAGAAGTTCCCAAATCCCGTCCTTTCTCCATTTAGACAGTTCATTGCAGGTTTGTAGTGCATGTGTTGAAGAGGCTGCACATTGCTCTCTGGTTAGAAGGCAAGTTGATTCCCCGCAAGATCAACCTGTGTTTGAGCAGTGAGCGTGTTCATCTTTCCTTCCCTACCTTTTTTGGATTATTGTGAAGATTACAAAGTACATCAAAGACTTCCTCAAACACAAAGCAACATCGTGGCCTCTGAGGATGCAGCAGTGTGGTGACGAGAGAATTACTCGTCTGCTGTTCAGCCCAGGAGTGAAGTGAGCAGGGTGAAGTTAATGCATTTTTCAGTGCATCAGTATGTTGCGGAAACTGATCTTCCAATGAGCCAGTTACATTGCGGGGCAAAGTAAGCATCTATACGACGAGGATGGGATTCGGACCCATGCGTGCAGAGCACAATGGATTAGGAGTTCATCGCCTTAACCACTCGACACATATGACTTCCAGCAATCAAGCCATCAGTTGGCAGAGCTGATTCCATGTACTATGAACCCTGGACAAGAATCAAGTCTGGACATAGGGTGGAGTGTCTCTTTCACACATGGTAGCACACAACAGGAGATAGTCTGTGTCAGATGCGTGCTCACTGACTAAGAATATTGTTTGGTTTTTCAGCGAGGGGTGATGTTGGTGCATTCAGCAGGCAGGACATGGCCACAAGCAACTAAGCCTCTTGCCGTTCCTTGAATTTAACTGACCATTAGAGGGTGGGTCCTTAGATACAGAAGTTCCCAAATCCCGTCCTTTCTCCATTTAGACAGTTCATTGCAGGTTTGTAGTGCATGTGTTGAAGAGGCTGCACATTGCTCTCTGGTTAGAAGGCAAGTTGATTCCCCGCAAGATCAACCTGTGTTTGAGCAGTGAGCATCTTGTGAGAGTGTTCATCTTTCCTTCCCTACCTTTTTTGGATTATTGTGAAGATTACAAAGTACATCAAAGACTTCCTCAAACACAAAGCAACATTGTGGCCTCTGAGGATGCAGCAGTGTGGTGACGAGATCATTACTCGTCTGCTGTTCAGCCCAGGAGTGAATTGAGCAGTGTGTTTAGGGTGAAGTTAATGCATTTTTCAGTGCATCAGTATGTTTTGGAAACTGATCTTCCAATGAGCCAGTTACATTGCGGGGCAAAGTAAGCAGCTATACGACGAGGATGGGATTCGGAACAATGCGTGCAGAGCACAATGGATTAGCAGTCCATCACCTTAACCACTCGGCCAACTCATCCTCTTCTACTTGCTTTCTAACAGTAAGTGTCGGACCCAGGTGCGAAAAGTGCAGAATGGGGGGAGAGGAGAAGCGTCGAAAGGGGCGGGGCTAAACAGCACGCATCGGGGAATTAGCTCAAATGGTAGAGCGCTCGCTTAGCATGTGAGAGGTAGAGGGATCATGCCTCATTCTCCACAATGCTTTACTATGAGTTCGGTAAAAACTAGTGTGATGCAGTGTCGGATGGACCGAGTGATTTCCTCTGGATCGACACATATGACTTCCAGCAATCAAGCCATCAGTTGGCAGAGCTGATTCCATGTACTATGAACCCTGGACAAGAATCAAGTCTGGACATTGGGTGGAGTGTCTCTTTCACACATGGTAGCACACAACAGGAAATAGTCTGTGTCAGATGCGTGCTCACTGACTAAGAATATTGTTTGGTTTTTCAGCGAGGGGTGATGTTGGTGCATTCAGCAGGCAGGACATGGCCACAAGCAACTAAGCCTCTTGCCGTTCCTTGAATTTAACTGACCATTAGAGGGTGGGTCCTTAGATACAGAAGTTCCCAAATCCTGTCCTTTCTCCATTTAGACAGTTCATTGCAGGTTTGCAGTGCATGTGTTGAAGAGGCTGCACATTGCTCTCTGGTTAGAAGGCAAGTTGATTCCCCGCAAGATCAACCTGTGTTTGAGCAGTGAGCATCTTGTGAGAGTGTTCATCTTTCCTTCCCTACCTTTTTTGGATTATTGTGAAGATTACAAAGTACATCAAAGACTTCCTCAAACACAAAGCAACATTGTGGCCTCTGAGGATGCAGCAGTGTGGTGACGAGATCATTACTCGTCTGCTGTTCAGCCCAGGAGTGAATTGAGCAGGGTGAAGTTAATGCATTTTTCAGTGCATCAGTATGTTTTGGAAACTGATCTTCCAATGAGCCAGTTACATTGCGGGGCAAAGTAAGCAGCTATACGACGAGGATGGGATTCGGAACAATGCGTGCAGAGCACAATGGATTAGCAGTCCATCACCTTAACCACTCGGCCACCTCATCCTCTTCTACTTGCTTTCTAACAGTAAGTGTCGGACCCAGGTGCGAAAAGTGCAGAATGGGGGGAGAGGAGAAGCGTCGAAAGGGGCGGGGCTAAACAGCACGCATCGGGGAATTAGCTCAAATGGTAGAGCGCTCGCTTAGCATGTGAGAGGTAGAGGGATCAATGCCCTCATTCTTCACAATGCTTTACTATGAGTTCGGTAAAAACTAGTGTGATGCAGTGTCGGATGGACCGAGTGATTTCCTCTGGATCGACACATATGACTTCCAGCAATCAAGCCATCACTTGGCAGAGCTGATTCCATGTACTATGAACCCTGGACAAGAATCAAGTCTGGACATTGGGTGGAGTGTCTCTTTCACACATGGTAGCACACAACAGGAAATAGTCTGTGTCAGATGCGTGCTCACTGACTAAGAATATTGTTTGGTTTTTCAGCGAGGGGTGATGTTGGTGCATTCAGCAGGCAGGACATGGCCACAAGCAACTAAGCCTCTTGCCGTTCCTTGAATTTAACTGACCATTAGAGGGTGGGTCCTTATATACAGAAGTTCCCAAATCCCGTCCTTTCTCCATTTAGACAGTTCATTGCAGGTTTGTAGTGCATGTGTTGAAGAGGCTGCACATTGCTCTCTGGTTAGAAGGCAAGTTGATTCCCCGCAAGATCAACCTGTGTTTGAGCAGTAAGCATCTTGTGAGAGTGTTCATCTTTCCTTCCCTACCTTTTTTGGATTATTGTGAAGATTACTAAGTACATCAAAGACTTCCTCAAACACAAAGCAACATTGTGGCCTCTGAGGATGCAGCAGTGTGGTGACGAGATCATTACTCGTCTGCTGTTCAGCCCAGGAGTGAATTGAGCAGTGTTTAGGGTGAAGTTAATGCATTTTTCAGTGTATCAGTTGGAACAAGAACATTTATGTTGCAGAAACTGATCTTCCAATGAGCCAGTTACATTGCGGGGCAAAGTAAGCAGCTATACGACGAGGATGGGATTCGGACCCATGTGTGCAGAGCACAATGCATTAGCAGTACATCGCCTTAACCCCGGGGTGTCCAAACTTTTTGCAGAGAGGGCCAGATTTGATAAAGTGAAGATGCCCGGGGGCCAGTAGTTCCTTCTGATGTTTTTTTAAACAAGAAAAGTCACATGCAAATGTGTACTTTTATAAAACAATTTTCATTGTCACAATTCTCTTTATTTTTTAAATGGCAGTGTAACCATATATAAGCCACTCAGGCAGACGTGAACAATTCTAAAAACACAATTCTGCCTTTAATTCATATCTGGAGAGTCAGATAACATTGAACATTGAACTGTATGGAATACCTAAAATTTCCTTGGGATTGATAAATATCTTTGCTTCATGGACATTTTAAACAGGAGTTATATGTAATGCAAAGTTGTCTGTTATCATTAAAGTTTAAAACAAGTTATTTTTGCTCTTGTCTTCAACAAGATCTTTCAGAGAGTACACATCTACAGGTACACAACATCAACAGTTATAAAAAAATCTTATTCAAGATGTTTAATAAACTAAAAAAAAGTGCCATAAGTCCAAGTGCATAAGTATGCTTTTGGCTTTTCACTGTTAATAGTGACAGATTCAAAACATTCAATTTCAGATTGATCAAGAAACCAATAACTTGCAGTCACTAATGAGAAGGGTGATACTGAGATCTGGATTTCAGTAAAGAGGCCAGGTTTGGTTTGAGGGAAGTCCTTGAAATGCGTAAAATGTCACGCAAGTGGGGGTCACTTAGTCTTGACCTCATTCGGTTCTTGTTTAAGATCATGACAGAGGATATTTGCTCACACAGATATGTGTAGCCGAATAAGTAGCAAATGTTTGCATTTCTGGAAACCTGCCTTTATCCAGCTGCCTGTAAAAGTCAACAGGAGTAAGCTGCTGGTGTTTACCGCGCTGCTCATCATCACACTGCAGCTCAATGAGCTCCAGCTGTAGCTGTGGAGGAGCATCGTCAGGGTCCACGGAGAAGGGAGAAGAGAAAAGCAACATGTCCTTTTCAATAGTAGCAAAATCCCAAAAGCGTTCGCTAAATTCCATAGAAAGAGATGCGATAGTTGTTGAATAACTCATCATTTGCGCACCGATGTTGTCCTGTGGGAAACTGTCGATGACCTCTTTCAAAGCTGGGAAGTGCGCAGTGCAGGGCTCTGTTTGGGACAATTGTCTTTCGAAAAGTTGCGGCTTAGTTCTAAAGGCCTTGATGTGAGCGTACAGCTGGCTCACCACTGCATCTTGTCCTTGCAGATTAACATTCAGCGCATTCAGATGCTTCGTTATGTCAACCAAAAAAGCCAAATCTGCCAGCCATACAGGATCGGACAGTTCTCCCATCGGTTGCCTTTTTTCACATAAAAAAAACGTCCAATTTCCTCTCTGAGAGAGAAAAATCGCTGCATTGCGGACCCCCGACTTAGCCACCTCACATCGTTGTGATATATTACTTCTCCATTTTCAGCCTGAAACTGTAGGTGGTGTAGAGCTTTAGCGCAAATAGAATTGATTGCCTTTACCACTGGTTTCATAACATAATCAAATTTGAGATGTTTGGCGCAGAGAGCCTGCCGGTGAATTATACAGTGAAGTTTAATAGTGTTACCTCCTTCTTCGCTGACTTTATTGCAGATCAGTGTGGACAATCCACTTTGCGGTATTATCGGTAACGATCCCAGAAACTTTACTCCATGGTAGTTTCAGATCATCAACAGCTTCACAAACAGAAACGAAAAAATCTGTTCCTCTGGTTAGGCCTTTGAGGCTTTGGAGGTCGAGCAGCTCCTCTGTTACGTTCATGTTGTCATCAACTCCTCTTAAAAAAATCAAGAGCTGTGCAGTGTCAGATACATCGGTGCTTTCATCACGGGCTATCATGAGAAATAATCAATGATAGGTCCTCGACTTTCGGTGCCACGGTGTTACGTTCCAGGCAAACATTCATAAATTCTTCCTTCTTTTCGGGGCAAACGTTCTCCACCATTTTCAGGACACAGTCTTTGATAAATGTACCTTCAGTGAAAGGTTTGCCATGTTTAGCTATTAACATGGCCACTTTGTAGCTTGCTTTGGTGGTACTTTCCTTTGACTCACAGGCTCGCGTGAAAAATCGCTGTTGTGAAGCTTCTTGAATCTTGAATGAAGAAGATACATTTTCCCAAATGGACACAAATGTCTGGAGTTCTCCTTGAGTCGGTGATTTGGAAGAAAACACTGTTCAGTTGTTTCTATGGTGGCTCTAAAAACAGATTCAGAAAGAACAGTGTGGAGTTAGAAAGGACGACTTTGGACCTTTCAGAGTCAAAATGATTCATTCACAGAACCCATTATCATCATCATCGTCATTATTGTAATTATGGAGTCATCATTTGTTTTATGTATTGTGTTACAATCTTTCCCTCCAACATGTAGTGATGTCATTTACCATGTATCACATAATGGGTCTTTAACTGTGTAAATGAATATTAAGTTTAAGCATCAACATGTGAAACTAAACATGCTGATACTCTTAGATCTTGTGATATACTCTCAGCCTGAGCTTGGATTTGATCTGTTCTGATATTTTGAGCACAGAATGAAAGTAACTGTTATTTTCTTTCTTTTTATAGTTTGTTTAGTAGATTCTGCGTTGTCTTTTGTTTGTTTGTTTTTTATTGTTTTTTTGTTGTTTATGAATTTCACATGTTCGTATTAAATAAATAAACACAAAAATGTTGACCATTCTATTTTTTAAAGTAAAAAATGCTAAAAGTATTTGTTCTGTTGGAATTTCAAACAGTTAATCTAATCTAAATATAATCTATTTCATCATTACATTTAAAAACGTCACGTGTACAGATTACACTTGTGAAATTGTTGTATATATGTTGTAAAAAAGGGTATCCTATAAATAAAACATTAAATTTAAGACCATTTTAAAAGTGAATCTGGGTTATTTTCTGTATATTTACATAAGTATGAGTAATATTTTAAGTATGAGATCATCATTACCTATATCTACCTTTGAAATGTTTCTCTCATTAACTGTAGATATTGTGTCCATATAACCAGGCAGTATTATGACACTGCTAAGATGCAGGATGTCTGCTCGGCCTGTAGCCAACACAGAAAGCCCTTACCTTCACTAGGTCCATCATCAGGAGACAGTTTACAGAAGGAGAAGGACTTTAGATTATGAAATGTCCCGTTTAGGTGACAATCTACAAAAATACTCAGTGTCATACTGTACAAAAACATTTTATGCAGTTAAGATCAGTTACTGCATTAATGTTAGGTAGGCCTGCATACAGAAGTGAAACTATTTACCAACATCCCAAAATATACACATTTTTAATGTATTTTTATATTCAGGAACTACAGTTAAAACAATAAGAAACATTCTGCAATACAAATGTAAAATAAGAGTGTATAACTGCACCAGAAAAACTTAAAACACAAGACTGGATCTTTTTAAAATATGAATGTGGATGTGCCAAATGGTCAAAGTTTAAAAAAAAAAGAAGTATCTATTTAAAACTAGAAAGCACTCATTAGATTTGTACGATCCTAAATGAACTATTTTAATATTAAACAATGCTTTCATTGATCAAAATACATAGACAATCAAGAGATATATGCAACATTTTTTCTCAACCTAGTAAATATGCAAACGTGAATAGTGACATAGGTAAAAACAAACATCTTGCAATGTTTAAAAAACATTTTTTTATTCATATGAATTTAAGACTTTGATCTGACTTTTTCTTGACGAATAATAATCTTAAACTGTAAACTTTCACACTGTTGTACTGTGTTAAACTTCAAATGTTGTGTGAGAGACAGGCTGTTCAGCTGTCCCCGATGATGTTCTGGCAGGATGTGGAAAGGGCAGGCAGCACGGCTCTCTGGTACAGCAGTCTTTGATGAGGGGATGATGTGATGTAGAACTCTCTGTGACTCTGTTAGGGCCGATGTAAAGGTAAAGATGTTATTTTACACAGCATCATGTCATTGGAGTGGATACGATGTTTACTAGAGAACATATACAGTGAACAGTTCATGCTAGATAGCAGAGTAAATGCACATGTTTGTTCTGAATCTACAACACTAACAGCTCTGTAACTGTAGGTGCGTCTGTCCCTACATTAACGTTACCGACTCTCCATTAAACTTAGAAACTGACGTTACTTGCCTGATATCTCCGTTTTAACTGTCTGTGGGCTGTCTGGGCCCAGGCAATAACAGTCCATTACAACCATAAATTATAAATACATTAGCTGTGCAAACATTATCTCAAACTAACGCTCTGCAACTACACTTCAGGGTTTTAACATTAGCGAACTGATGTTACAGATTTTGCTGGATTAACAATACCGCTAGCTTGTTAGCTGGTGTGTACTAACCACACTTCGGTTCTTATGACTGAAACACTTATGCTGGTTCATGTGGACGCTGACAAACATAAAAAAATTAAGCTTACGATGCACAGTTCATGTTTTCGTCCAGCTGAGTCTTCATGGCCATGACCAGCCCTCCCACCGGAGGCGTCAGCAGCATCGGGGGCTGACGAAGCTGCTGCACTGAAGGAGGTGCACCAGCTGTCTGCCTCACATGTGTGTCGGTGTCGGCTTCAATATCTCACTCTGAAACCCCTCATATCACCAGGAAAATCAGAGAGCGCCCTAACGTTACACGGCCATGTACAGCGGGTTTCCACCTCTCCTTCCTATTAAAAGACAGACAGTCGGTCTGTCCAATCAGGAGGGTCCATCCTCTGATCAGAGAGACCTACCCTTTCCGGTAAAAGTTAATGTTGTTGTGTTTCATGATTTGTAGTTGTGGTTTTGGATTTGGCGTTGTGCTTTCCTATTTGGCGTTGTGTTTTCTATTTGCTGTAGGGATTTGCCCCTCAGGGCCACCGTATATATCAGACCGGAGAGGCCCTGGATGCTACCACGGAGAACTTTCCGGTGGCGCTTAATGCCTCCTTTACTTTTTTTTTTATAAAGAACATTATTATTTATTATTATTATTTATTATTTAACTTTATTCAAGTTTATGCACTTTACAAGTTATATATATATATATATATATATATATATATATATATATATATATATATATATATATATATATATATATATATATGTAACATAGTTGAAAAGGTTCATGGTAAATAAATCCCACTAAATGGGACAACACTGCCATCTACAGTTCTAAAACCTGCAGTAGTAGCAAAGGATTATGGGTAATCCTCAAAGCAACAGAGGATTAGAACGAACGTGTCTGAGAGTGTTTGTGGACAAAAACAATGTTAACTTATTTCTTAAGTACTTAACGCTAAGCTGGCTGTGTTTGGTAGGATATAAGTTATTTTGCATTGAATTTGTCACGTTTTTATCAAGTCAACTGGTCTTTTTTATGTGTTTTGTTGTTAGTGATTTCCCTCCAGTGTCGCTAGCTAAAAATAACATGCAAACAGAGCATGTGCTGTATGATATATTTTGAATATTAAATATTTCTGTTATTGTATTTTATTTTCATTCATAATTTCACAGGCAGTGTTTATTTTATCTACATGAGTTTAAATCTATATGATTACTGTGTACTTAAATTAATTTTGTATCAAATCAAATCAAATCAACCTTTATTTATATGGCGCTTTTCATACAGAAAAGTAGCGCAAAGTGCCTCACAGAGATGTACAGAAGAAGAGAAACATCAAATAAAATCAGGAGAAGAAAGTTAAAAGACCCCAACCCTCCCACAGACATGCACAGAGACATACACAAATGTATATACGTTCATTCACACATTCACATAAACACACACAGCCATGCAGGCACACAGATACACAGACTCACACCTACACCAACGCTAGCTGTCACTACAGAGACATGGCCGGGCAGCGAGACCTGAGGTACAGAGGAGTCTAGAGGAAGCTACCTTTTAGGGGGCCAACCACAACGGGAGAGATCCCAGTCCAAGGTCACAGGGAGCACCGCCACAGAGACCACCCCAACCCGGGCTGGAACCATCCACGGGACAGCAACCCCCACGGCCAAGATCAGAGACAACTCCCAAACTGGCAGGCCCCCTGAGGAAACACTGGAGATTAAAAACTGTTGCCTAGAACAGTAAAGGGTTAAAATATGGAGGCTAAAAACAAGGGACTAAAAGATAAGCGCATAGCGGCTAAAACATGAAATAGAAAATAAAAGCATAAGAGCATAAGACATGAGGCCATAAAACTGAATAAAAGCATGAAGGCTAAAACACAGAGATTAAAACAGTAAAAAGTGCTCTGATTAGCACTGCCAAAAAGAAATCAATTAACTAAAAGCCTGGTTAAAAGGATGGGTCTTAAGCCTCTTTTTAAAAACCTCAGCAGTCTCTGCGACCCTGAGGCTCTCCGGCAGGCTGTTCCACAGTCGTGGCCCATAATAACTGAAAGCCGCCTCCCCGTGCTTTTTTCAACTAACCTGTGGTATGGTTAATGGTTATTATGGTTAATTAATTTTGTAAGCATGAAAAATGTAAAACAAATTGTAATGAATGGGTAATCCTAAAAGCAACGGAGGACTACATTGAGAGCATGCACTGTTTGTCCACGACAGATGATTGAACGCCACCATTATCTTTTGTTATATACGCAGAACAAATAAACGGCTGTTACCCAAATCATATCCGCTCTGAGATTAATTTGGCCAGAAAACACCCAACAGAGAGGTCACATATATACACACACACCCACACAGACAGACACATTTAAAAATATATTTTTATTTCATCGTTTACTTTAATGTTAATATTTCTCCTGTTACTTTCCGATCCAATCCAAACTCCTTCTGTTTTATTATGGTTTAGTTTGGCTCCTGAAGAGAGTTCATACAGGTTTAAATGATTCGTTAACACATCCATCTCTGGTTAGTTTTTTATAATTACATCCTCGGCATAGGCCACTGCAGTGACTTTAGGAGCGTGCCCGACACATGTACCAGATATAAGTAAAACTCATTTTCGATGGTAAGTAAGATGTGCAGCGTTGGTAAGTATTCAGAAATCCATCTGTTGCAAAAGAGTTCTGCCATCTGCTGTTCAATAAGTTTCCCTCTGTTGCGTCTGCAAACAACACAGTCAGATATCACTTGCCTCGCAGCAGAATTTGCATTGATGATCCAGTACCTCTGCTGCAGTCTGGACAGCATGTGATTTCTTCCCGCATGTCCCACTTGATGATGAATATAGCCCAGAATCAGTACGGATACATGAAAATCGTTGGACAAAATGACTGGATGTCTGGACTCTGCTGGTAATGCTGCTTTATCCAGCCGACCACCTTGATAATAAATCCGGTCATTGATAATGGAAGACACTATTAGGAACACACCGTCACTTCTTGCAAGATTACGCTCCATCTGTAGGAAAGGAGTGCAACTAAGAAACAAAACGTCACCCGTTGATGCTTCCTAAAGCCATGTTACACCAACAGCGACAGAAAATACATTCACTCCAACGTGTCACATTAAGTGGAAGGTTATCCACGGAAAATGTCATTTAAAACAACTATCATAACTACCATAACCAGAGGAGTCTCCATTCTTGTCTTCAGTATATGGTTGTAAATGTGGCTCTGAATGGATGGAAAATGTGAATGTGGAGGCGCAGAGAGTAAAACATCCTCATCACCCAGTGTATCAAGTACAAATTACAAAGGAGGAAGCTTTCCAGAGGCAGTGAAACACTTTTTACTTTGTCATCTTTATTTTATTCATAAATATTAACTAAAAATATAAAAATCAATATAACAAGCTGTTAAAATGACAGTTTATAACAAAGTTTAGAGGGCAGCGGCACGCTATGTAGTAATCTCAAGACTGAGACTTGGACACTGTGGGCTGAGGAGTGGGCTGTATCTGATTAGAAAAAACATCCTGATGGCAAATATGAGTGTGGAGAAAGTGAGACAGGTAAACATGTTGTACTCCAGTGCAAAATATACTCCAGTCACAGAAGGATTATCTTCAGGAAACTTGGTGCAGATGGGGAAAATGTTTTTAATATGCACACACTTCTAAATCTGGATTATCGGGTTAAAAGAAATAAACTGGTGGATTATTTTCACAAAACAGGATTGTAAAAAGCATTTGATGTAGTTTTTTTTCAATTAGAAAAAGTAGGGGCAGCAATAAGCCATTGCTGCGTCTAGTCCGCCTAACAGAAGAAGAAGAAGCAGAAGAAGCAGAAGTCTTAGTGAAGGACGCCGGACTGGAATGGACAGGAGATGGCAGAAGGAAATGATGAATCAGGAAATTAGTTAGGAATCGAGCAAGGTGGCGGGAGAAGTGAAAGTTGGAGTGAAGTGAAAATGGGGAAAGCCAGGCGAAAACGCAAGAAATTGGGGCAGAAAGGAAGGAGCTCAATGTCAGAAGAAACAGATAATGAGCAAGCGAGAGGGAATGAGGAAGAGCATAAGGTAATCATCAGACTGGAGCAAGAAGGTGCTGCGTTCGGTGAGTGTAACCCGGTTCTCCTTACCAAGGGGATAAACAGTCTTGTGGGAGAGATAAAGAGTGCCAAAGTTCTGCGTAGTGGAGCACTACTGATTTTTTGCAGGGACAGCACACAACTAGGGAAAGCGATAAGACTGAATTAGATCGAGGGGAAGAGAGTTAAAGCAACGATAGCTACTGGTTGGGGTCTCACTCGAGGAGTGATTTTTGGGATTCCCTTAGATTGTCCACTGAACAAATAAAAGAGAACGTGAAAGGTGCAAGAGTGAGGGTAGTCAGACGCCTACTCGTGAGGGCCAAAAATGTGACAGTCTGTCGGTGCTGCTTACATTTGATGAAGATCAAATCCCTGATAAAGTGTTTATCGGTTATATGAGTTATGATGTGAGGCTCTATGTTCCCCGCCGCTTAGGTGCTTCAAGTGTCAAAAATATGGGCATGTAGCAGCAGTATGCAAGGGAAAGCAAAGATGTGGGAGGTGTGCAGGGGAGCATGAGTATGGAAAATGTGAAAGAGGAGCTAAACTCAAGTGCTGCAACTGCGGAGGGGAGCATACGTCTGCATGTAGAGGGTGTGAAGTAAGTAAGAGAGCAGAAGTGGTGCAGCGAGTGAAAACATCCCAAGGGATCACATATGCGGAAGCGGTCAGAAAGGTGGGGATTCAGCCAAACAGCGGTAGTGTTAAGATGGCAGACAGGCATGAAGTGAGAGCATGTGAGGGATGCAGCAGAGTTAAAGAGGACACATTGATTGTGGAGAAAAGGCAGCTTATACTGTTCATGGTTGATGTAATTAACTGTACTGCGCAAACAGACAAGAAAACAGAAAAAAATCAAAATAATAGTAAAAGCAGCAGAGAAATATCTGGGAGTTGAGGCCATTGGTTGGGAGGAAGTGGAGGAAGTGTTGAAAGGAGGCTCACCCAGTTCGCAGACATCGTCACAGACATCGTCACAGACATCGTCACAGACATCGTCACAGACATCGTCACAGACATCGTCACAGACATCATTATGGGGTGGTGGATCATCATGGTCATAAGTATATTGCAGTGGAATGCAAGAAGTCTTGTAGCCAATGGACAAGAGCTTAAGAAGTTTGACTCAGATCAGCAGGATAAACCCAGTATAATTTGTGTGCAGGAAACATGGCTGAGAGTGCAATGGGATTTCATAATACAAGGATACACTGCTATAAGGAATGACAGGAAGGTGGGGAAAGGTGGTGGGGTGGCCACCTTTGTCAAAAATGGAATAAGGTTCAGTACTGTTCAAGTAGGAAGAGAATGTGAGTCCATAACAATAAAGATTTGGACAGGCAAATATGAGCTAGCAATAATAAATTACTACGATCCATGCAACAGATTAAGTGTAAATATACTGAATATGGTGATGGGGGAAGTGCAGGGGAAAGTAGTGTGGTGTGCTGATTTTAATGCACATAGCACTCTATGGGGTAGTGGGAGAACTGATGCAAATGGCTTAATAGTAAAAGAATTTATAGAAGATAAAGGATTAGTACGTGTGGATTATGGGAGGGGAACAAGGTACGACTGTGTACAAAATAAGGAGAGTGTGATTGATTTGACTATGACATCAAATGAAATGACAAGTATCACTGCTTGGGAGGTGCTAAATAAGACATTAATGGGTAGTGACCACTATCCAATCAATGTTAAGATTGGAGTAGAGGTACAACGGAAGGAAGACATGAGATTGCCAAGATGGAAAATTGATAAAGCTAACTGGGAACTCTTTCAAGAACTGAGTAGGAAAAGATTTGAACAAGCATATAAAGAGGAATGGGCAGAGGTGGATGAGTTTAATACGGTAGTGGTCACAGCTATAATAAAATCGGCAAATGAGTCGGTACCAAAAGCATCGGGATACAGAAACAAAAAGAATGTGCCGTGGTGGGATGAAAACTGCAGACAAGCAATAAAAGAACAAAATAGGGCATTTAGGCTGTTAAAGAAACATCATTCTATGGAGTCGCTAATTCAGTATAAAAGGTCACAAGCAGTGGCTAGAAGGACGGTCAGAACAGTTAAGCGTGCTTGCTGGAGGCAATGTTGTAGTGAGGTCGGGAGGTTGTCAGCTGTCAGATGTTTGGGGAATGATCAGGAAAATGAGTGGAATAAGAAGGAATACAAAAATACCAATACTGACAAGTAACAGCAGAACAGCTGTAAGTGGATTAGAAAAGGCTATACTATTGGCTGAAACACTAATCAAAGTTCATAGTTCAGGGAATCTATCAGCAGAGGCTAAACAGCAAAGGAGCGCTATTCTCGCACATAATACATGGGTTAACAAGAAAAAAATAACAACAGAAGAGAATCTGGACCTTCCATTCAGTATGTATGAGCTAAGGAGGGCCATCCCCAGCACCCGGCAGTCAGCGCCAGGGAAAGATGACATCTGCTACTGTATGTTGGATAACATGGATAACAGATCACTACAGTTAATACTGAAACTAATTTAAAAAGTGTGGGAGTTAGGGGAGATTCCAGCTGCATAGAAGCACTCAGTTATAGTGCCAATTTTAAAACCAGGTAAAGATGCATCAGACCCATCAAATTACAGATCAATAGCACTTACATCTCATCTAGGGAAAACTATGGAAAAGAAGGCAACAGAGAGGTTAATGTATTTCATGGAAAATGGAGATCTATTTTCTCCATACCAAAGTGGGTTTCATAAAGCGAGAAATACAATGGACTCAATACTGTGCTTAGAGTCAGAAGTCAGGAAAGCACAGACAAATGAAGAGATTGTGGTTGCTGTGTTTTTTGACATAGTGAAAGCATATGACATGTTGTGGAAAGAAGGCCTTCTAATCAAACTAGATAAATTGAGAGTGGGAGGGATGATGTATAATTGGGTGCTGGGTTTCCTGTTTGGGAGGACAGTAGAGGTCAGAGTAGGGAAAGAGTACTACAGTTGAAATGGGGGAAGAACCTCTGAGAATGAGAAGAACCAAGCTCATGCTGGCATACTGGGTCTATCTGCAGGGTCATAAAATGTATCATCCAGCAAAGTCCATACTAGAGGACTGCTCAGAGCATGACAAATCAAACTTCAGGAGCTTAGGCTATGTTGGAAATGCAAAAGCTGAAAGCATTGGTTTATGTGACGTGCAGTATATCTCCAATGTTCCTCTACCAGAAATTCCACCCTGGTTGTTCCAGATGCCTTCAGTAGATTTTAATATTCAGCAGAAGCTCAACAAGAAGACAAGGCAGGGAGATATTGGAGTAATAGTGCAAAAATACATTGAACAGAATTATCCAAATAGAGTGTCAATATTTACAGATGGATCAAAAGAGCCAGAAAATGGGCGCACTGGGGCTGCGGTGTACATTCCAGAGTTTAAAGTGGCAGTTAAGCAGAGAGCAACAGATCATGCATCAGTATACACAGTTGAACTCCTGGCTATCACAATCGCACTGAGATGGTTAGGGGGAGACAACAGGGCCAATGCACTCATTGCATCAGATAGCTGGGCAGCCCTCAGTAGTATTAGGACCATGAAGTCATGTAGGCAAGATCTAATCATGGAGATCCATCAAATGCTATATGACCTTCAAAACAGGGGGAGGACTGTCAGTTTTCTGTGGGTTCCTGCTCATGCAGGGGTTGAGGGCAATGAGGATGCAGATATACTGGCAAAACAAGCACTGAGATTACAAACACCATGTTCAAACACAAGGATGCTCATAAGTGTACGTCGTACCAGAGCACCCTAGACCAAAGGTCGATTATCGCTTTTGTGATCGTATCATCTGATCTGAGGCCGTATGTTTTGGACACTCGGGTGAAGAGAGGGGCAGAGCTGTCAACTGATCACCATCTGGTTGATGAGTTGGATCAGAGGATGGGGGAAGATTCTGGACAGACCAGGTAAACCCAAATGAGTAGTGCAGGTGAACTGGGAACGTCTGGAGGAGGCCCCTGTCCGAGAGATCTTCAACTCACACCTGTGAACTCAGCCGATGAGGTAATCGGCTGGTGGAAGGAGCACTTTGAGGAACTCCTTAATCTGACTAACATGCCCCCTTTTGTAGAGGCAGAGCTGGAGGCTGATGGGGAATCATTGTCAATATCCCTGGCGGAAGTCACTGAGGTAGTTAAACAACTCCACAGTGGCAAAGCCCCAGGGGTTGATGAGATTCGTCCAGAGATGCTGAAAGCTTTGGGTTTTGAGGGGCGGTCTTGGTTGACACGCCTCTTCAACATTGCGTGGAAGTCTCTGACAGTGCCAAGGGAGTGGCAGACCGGGGTGGTGGTTCCTCTTTTTAAAAAGGGGGACCAGAGGGTGTGTGCCAATTACAGGGGTATGACACTACTCAGCCTCCCTGGTAAAGTCTACTCCAAGGTGCTGGAAAGGAGGGTTCGTCCTATAGTCGAACCTCAGATTGAAGAGGAACAATCTGGATTTCGTCCTGGACGTGGAACAACGAATCGGCTCTTCATTCTCGCAAGGATCCTGGAGGGGGCCTGGGAGTATGCTCATCCAGTCTACATGTGTTTTGTGGATCTGGAGAAGGCATATGACCGGGTTCCTCGGGAGATACTGTGGGAGGTGCTGCGGGAGTATGGGGTGAGGGGGTCACTTCTGTGGGCCATCCAATCTCTGTACACCCAAAGCGAGAGCTGTGTCCGGATCCTCGGCAGTAAGTCGGATTCGTTTCCGGTGGGGGTTGGCCTCCGCCAGGGGTGCGCTTTGTCACCAATCCTGTTTGTGATTTTCATGGACAGGATATCAAGGCGTAGTCGTGGTGGGGAGGGGTTGCAGTTCGGTGGGCTGAGGATCTCGTCTCTGCTTTTCGCAGATGATGTGGTCCTGATGGCATCGTCGGTCAGTGACCTTCAGCACTCACTGGATCTGTTCGCAGACGAGTGTGAAACGGCTGGGATGAGGATCAGCACCTCTAAATCTGAGGCCATGGCTCTTAGCAGGAAACCGGTGGATTGCTTACTCCAGGTAGGGAATTAGTCCTTACCCCAAGTGAAGGAGTTCAAGTATCTCGGGATCATGTTCACGAGTGAGGGGACGATGGAGCGTGAGTTTGGCCGGAGAATCGGAGCAGCGGGGGCGGTGTTGCAGTCGCTCTACCGCACCGTTGTGACGATAAGAGAGCTGAGCCGGAAGGCAAAGCTCTCGATCTACCGGTCAATCTTCGTTACTACCCTCACCTATGGTCATGAAAGCTGGGTCATGCTGAAAGAACGAGGTCGCGGGTACAAGCGGCCGAAATGGGTTTTCTCAGGAGGGTGGCTGGAGTCTCCCTTAGAGAAAGGGTGAGAAGTTCAGCCATCCGTGAGGAACTCGGAGTAGAGCCGCTGCTCCTTAGCGTTGAAAGGAGCCAGTTGAGGTGGTTCGGGCATCTAGTAAGGATGCCTCCTGGGCGCCTCCCTAGGGAGGTGTTCCAGGCATGTCCAGCTGGGAGGAGGCTTCTGGGAAGACCCAGGACTAGGTGGAGAGATTATATCTCCACACTGGCCTAGGAACGCCTCTGGATCCCCCAGTTAGAGCTGGTTAATGTGGCCCGGGAAAGGGAAGTTTGGGGTCCCCTGCTAAAGCTGCTGCCCCCGCGACCCGACCCCGGGTAAGCGGATGAAGATGAGATGAGATGAGATGCTTGGCCCCGCACTGCTTACACATCTTGCTGGCCACACCAATCGTTTCCTTGCATGTGATGCATTGTTTTTGAGTAGGCATCTGGAGACAGAAACAGAAATAAGAAATGAGAACACTGCATGCTGTGTTACCAGTGAATAATAAATTACCACAATAAATACAGTGCTCTTACATGTCGGCCTTCAAAGAAAACTGCTACAGCATAATACTACTCAGGACCTGTGTCCCCAAATTAGTTTTTTTTCCAAGTCAATTTATAAAAACTGTATATGTGATAGTTTCTTGAGGGCTCTAGAAGGTAACAATAAATGCTTGTTATGAATTAAGAAATACCTATAGAGCTTTTCAGAGATGTAAACTTAAACATTCCAAAACAGTCCTAGTTTATTTCCTGTTGCAGTGTATGTGAATGACACCAGCTGTCAGGAAGTAAACAAGGAACAAGGCTGTTGCCTAGCAATGGAATTCCTTTGAAAAGGTCTATTGAAAACAAAATACGTTAGGTGGTATATTAACAAATGCATTCTTCCTTAAAACATGCACAAATAGTCACAAACATAGTAAATGGGTCACATATTTGACGGCACACCTGTTTTGTCTGTCCTCTACAGTGAGTCAGTGGACCATAAGCCCATTGTTCTGCTCATTTTTTGTAGCCAATGCAGCACAAAAACACAGCGATCCAGCAAGCCAGCAGCCAACCAGCATATGGCTCTGCAATGCCTCCACACCACACCAGTCACAGGACATGAGCTGAACAAAGTTGTCACTCCTTTAACCTGTGATGCCAGTATTCAAGCCCACAGAAAGTAACCATGAAATGACAAATGTTAACTTGCAGTAAAGACTTCTTACTTTGAAAAATCTTTTTGCCAGGGTCTTGTGCAGACTCTCTGTCTTCCTGTTGTTCCATCCCATGGCAAACACAGTTATCATCTCTGCTCTGCCTGTAAAAAAAATATCCACACACACAAACCCCCCCAGAAAATATCAAAATTCAGAAAAATTTTACAATCTGGTACCGTGTCAAGCCTACCCTTTTCTGACTACACACCAACCAGCATCCGCTGTTTTACATTTCTGACAGCAATGTGGAGTTACAGTCTCTGCGCCCAATTTCGAATTCATGAGCTCTAGCATTGCAGCTCTGAATTCTTTTTCAGACATTAACTGTTTTCTTGTCCATGCTGACATTGTGGGTGTCTGCTCCACTTTAGTCTCTGAAGATGATGATCTAAAATAATAAAACACAAAAATTGATGTAAAGGACAGTGTATTTAAAGACAGAAAAGTCATTTCCATAATGGCTTTGTTACTGCACGTGCATAAAAAAAAAATCACGGCCACTACTTAAGTCAGTTGCCTAAATTTCACATTTTTAAATGGAAACATAAAGGTCGTCTTTAAGCTATTTAAGCTATCAGATGTCAATATATGATCCAAGATGGCGCCACGGACGGCTGCCTCGGCGCTTAGCTCCGCAGTTCCTTGTTTGTTTTTGTTTTTTTGTTGCGTTTTAAGTTTTCCTTCCGTGATCCGGTACACTCGGGAGGAACTTTTACAGTATGGACAGTCTACCGGACACAATTTTCCAACATTTTTCACCGATTCTGGATACTTTTCGGAACTTCTAGTCGGAGGAGCAGCGGCTGTCTACGGGATGTTCAGGCGACGCAGACGGGGCAAACGGGCCGGCGCGCTCGTTAAGCTCCGACAGCGGGGATTCCGAACAGCGCTCCCGTCGATTCACCTGGCGAACGTCCGCTCCCTTAACAACAAGATAGACGAACTGCTGCTCCTCAACAGAAGGAATTCGGACTTCTGCAGATCTGCCGCCATGTGTTTCACTGAAACTTGGCTCAGTGAACTCACCCCAGACTCAGGATTACATCTACCGGACTTCCAGCTGTTACGAGCGGAACGAGTAACGGAGCTCTCGGGGAAGAGCAGAGGAGGCGGAATCTGCTTCTATATTAACGAAGGTTGGTGTACAGATGTCACAGTGTTGAAGAAATCATGCAGCCCCCACTTGGAGACATTTTTCATAAACTGTAGACCGTTTTATTCACCGCGGGAGTTCTCCTCGTTCATTCTGGTTGGTGTGTACATCCCACCTCAGGCCTGTGTCACTGAGGCCCTGCAACACCTGGCTGACCAGATAACGGACGAGGAGAGGAAGCATCCAGACTCCCTGCTCATTGTGCTGGGGGACTTTAACAGAGCAAACCTCAGCCGTGAACTACCTAGATACAGACAACAGGTTAAGTGTCCCACCAGGGACAAAAACACTCTGGACCATTGCTACACTGTTTTAAAGGACTCCTATCGCTCTGTTCCCCGTGCAGCTTTTGGGCTCTCTGATCACTGTATGGTCTATCTTGTTCCAAACTACAGGCAGAAACTCAAATCTGCCAAGCCTGTAGTGAGGACTGTGAAGAGATGGACCACAGAGTCAAAGCTGGAGTTACAGGCCTGCTTTGACTGCACTGATTGGAGTGTTTTTGAGGCTGCTGCTACAGATCTGGACGAACTGACTGACACTGTGACAAGCTACACCAGCTTTTGTGAGGACATGTGTGTGCCGACCAAAACCTTCTGCACATACAACAACAATAAACCCTGGTTCACTGCAAAACTCAGGACGCTTCGCCAGTCCAAGGAGGAGGCCTACAGAAGTGGGGACAGAGTCCTGTACAACACGGCCAGGAACACACTGACAAAGGAGATCAAGGTGGCAAAAAGGTGCTACACTGAGAAGCTGAAGAGCAGTTTCTCAGCTAACGACCCTGCGTCAGTGTGGAGAGGTCTACAGGACATAACCAACTACAGGAGACCATCCCCCCACACTGCAGTGAACCGTCAACTGGCTGACGACCTGAATGTCTTCTTTTGAGACGCCAACTTTCACACCCATCACCCACTCCACCATCACACAACCCTCATCACCCCTCCCTTCCCCCCCACCGTCACTCAGGATCTGTGAAGAGGATGTGTGTCAGCTCTTCAAGAAACTAAAGACCAAGAAAGCTCCAGGCCCAGACGGTGTGTCACCCTCCTGTCTGAAGGTCTGTGCTGACCAGCTGACCCCCATCTTCACCCAGATCTTCAACAGATCCCTGGAGCTGTGTGAAGTCCCCTCCTGCTTCAAACGCTCCACAATAATCCCGGTCCCCAAGAAACCAGCAATCACAGGACTAAATGACTACAGGCCTGTGGCCCTGACATCTGTGGTCATGAAGTCCTTTGAGAGACTGGTGTTGAGCCACTTGAAGGACATCACAGGACCCCTGCTGGACCCCCTGCAGTTTGCATATCGGGCAAACAGGTCAGCGGATGATGCAGTCAACATGGGACTGCACCACATCCTGCAACACCTTGACACCCCGGGGGCTTATGCAAGGATCCTGTTTGTAGACTTTAGCTCGGCTTTCAACACAACAATCCCGGACATTCTCCACTACAAACTCTCCCAGCTCACCGTCCCAGCCTCCACCTGTCAGTGGATTACTAACTTTTTGACTGACAGGAGACAGCAGGTGAGGCTGGGGCGGATCTCATCCAGCACCCGGACCATCAGCACAGGCGCTCCCCAGGGGTGTGTGCTCTCTCCACTGCTCTTCTCCCTTTATACAAATGACTGCACCTCGAGTGACCCATCTGTCAAACTCCTGAAGTTTGCAGACGACACAACCGTCATCGGTCTCATCCGGGACGGTGACGAGGCCCTCTGGTGCGGTCAGAACAATCTGGAGCTAAACACGCTCAAAACTGTGGAGATGACAGTGGACTTCAGGACCTGCACTCATCCAGAGTCAGGAAAAGGGCAGTTCACATCTCTGCAGACCCTTCACACCCTGCACATCACCTCTTTGAACTTCTCCCCTCTGGCAGGCGTTACAGAACTCTGTACACAAAAACAGCCAGACATAAAAACAGTTTCTACCCCCAGGCCGTCACACTGCTGAACAATTGACCCCACCCGACACATCACACACACATGCCAGACATACAAGACACATGCACCTAATGCACCTTATGTATATCATTGTAAATAATATAACAAAGATATTTATAACAGCCTGGTCACTTTACTTGCACAATTATTTTATCTTTCAATTTTAAATTTCTCATATTTACTTGATAACCTATTTTTAATATTACCTCTATTTTTTATCTTAAATTATTGTTCTGTGTTGTTCTGTTATTGTTCTGCTATTGTTATGTAAATGTTATTGTTATGTTTAGGTTTGTCCTGTTAAATGTTTGGAAACTGTGAGAAAAGTATAAGCCGGAGTCAAATTCTCTGTATGTCCAACATACTTAGCAATAAACCTGATTCTGATTCTGATTCTGATTCTGATATGCGTACCAAGACTTAGGACATCTTGAGGAATGTCATCTGTCAGCAACTCCTCCACTTCTGGGGGCTTCCTAGCCACACGGTTTAAATATAAACACAAAACATAATGTAGGAAACATAACTGCTGACCAACTTGTGATTAACGGTAGAACTGTATTATATTTTACTGACCAGATCGATTCTTCCTAAAGTGTTGAGCTATAATGTTCCCATTCTTGTCCCTCTTCCTCAAGGTAACTCTGGAAACTTTAGTCCCTTTGTTTTCTTTTCTTTTCCAGATGCCATTTTAGATGAGAGAGAGAGAGAGAGAGAGAGAGAGAGAGAGAGAGAGAGAGAGAGAAGAAACTACCAAACAGAAGACCAAACAAAGGCTACAGTCAAAGTAAAGACAAAGAGAGAAAATGACAAAGCAAAAGCTCAGAAAATTAAATTACTGTAACAGGGAGAAGGATTAAGAAAATGGCTCTTAAAAGAACCGTTGGATTTGTGATATATGAAGAGAGTTTTTTTTATTATAAAAACAATGAAGCAGGATTAGTTGCACTTCCATAAATGTTACTTATTGCCACTAAAAATAAAAATTTAGCAAAAAGTAGAGTAAATAATCAAAAGAATAAAAAGAGAAATAAAACGTGTGCCTACGAAAGTTAAGGGTACACTAACACTAATTAAAACTATCAGGGCTCTGTATTTGAGTATCAAATACAAGTATCAAAATGCGCTCTCTAAGTTCTTACAGTGCATTTTCACCTGTTTATTACCAAAATAAATAGTTAACAGATGTCCTAATACTGACGGAAATACACAAAATCACATAAGGTAGCATTTTTTTGTCAAGATAGCATAAATAAAAAGCGTGTTAGCATGTGCGCTAACCTTAGCGCCTTATTGATAGTTAACATACGACCTCCGTGGCATTCCCAACTGAGTTGTAACTTAAACGTCAAACTGAACTAACTTACTTACACATGATTTGCAGACAATCACGTGATAGCTCACGCACAGAACACAACATGACCACATAAATTAGTACACAAACGGACTTACCAATGCTACGACGTTCAGTGAAACGTGAATGCCACGCCTCCTTCTGGCGCATCACATTTTGATTGGTGCCAAAGGTTAAAGGGCAGACGATGCTACAGGTTGACGTGTCGGGCCGGGGTGGTGTGTATGTGCCATCTGCGTCCTCTAGCACTGCCACCGTAGCCACTAGCAGCTACAAGCACTGATGTGTGCAGGATCCAGCTTGTTTGGTGTTAGGCTGCTGTTTGCCCTGCCTTGCCTCCAACTTGCCTCTAACTTGTCTCTAACTTGCCTCCAACTTCTCTACTTTCTCTGTGTGCCTTGCCTTGCTAATTAGGAAACAGTTGTTCCGTCTTTGTATAGACACTCGCTAAATCTCTGAAGTGTAGGTGAGTTCACGTGTGCCACGCCCCAATCCGATTGCGAGACGTCAGTGGGGGTGGGAGGGGTTACTGCAGCAGCTATAGTGGAGGACCTGCCACATTTATACTTTTTTTGTATGGTTTTTCCCCCTTCCGTTTTGAGTTGCAGTGATATGTGCATTAATATTGTTTTGTTTTCTCTGTAGGGAGAGTGAGCCTACACGTATTATGGCTAGAATATATTAGTAGCTGAATTAATTATGAATTAACTCGACTCGTTAAAATTTAGGATTTAATTTACCTCGAAGTAGGGCACCACACCAAAATAAGACAGGATGTTTACTAAACTTTTGTGAAGGTTTAATACGTGTTAGTAATTTAAAGTAATTGATTGTTTAAATTTTATCAGTCTCGTCTCGAACGCATTAGTTCATACCACAGCCTTATCAGGGACCATCATTTTCTGCACAGAAGGGAATACTCTCACAACGACGTAAAGTTATAAACATTTATTTGGTGAACTAACAAGGATAATGTGTGTGTGGGTTAAATGTGGATATAAAAAGTTTAAGACCAGACTGATTCAGACCTACGGGGCTGGTTTATAATATTACTGGCGGACTTAAACTGGCTCTAATTAGCCTGTCAACAGAACTCGGATCAGAACATAATTATCACCAACGTTTTCAACCAGGAATTGTATTAAAAGGCTAACCGTTGATAATACAGTCGCCATGGCGTCTTACAGTACCGATGCAGGTTCCGTAGGTCGGAGTCCCGGTGTTTGGCGGACCTGAGTTCTGGTCTGTAGACTGGGTCAGCTGAGCAGTTGGATCGGTGGGGCTTGTCTGCTTCTGTCCCGGCTTGGATTTAGCTCTTCAGGTGACTGCAGCTCTGCACGTCGCTTGCCTCTGGCTGTTGTTTGTTGGTTGACAAAAAGATTCTGACCGGTTCTGTGGACTGGTGTCACGAGTTCGATGCAATTTGCCGGCCGTACAAAAAGGCAAAGACAGCTCGAGGGGTTTTACTATACTTATAAAAGATAAAAACGTGTTGTTGAAAATTTATAAAGTCGCACGATAAAAATAGATTAATAAACGAAAATACTAGTATAAAGTAACGTCTCTTGCGAACTTTTGGACAACAAAGTTGAACAAAAGAAACAAAAGTAAAACAGAAATGCAGCAAGCAGAAGAGGGGGAGAAGAGGGGCAGAGAAGAGAGAGTGAGTTGAAGAGAAGATGAAGTGAAGATAAAGTAAAGCAGAGACACCTCTGTGTGTTCCTTTATCCCCCCAGAGGAGGGAGAAGGGGGGTCTTGGCCAAACCCAACCCTCTGGTTCTAAGCAAATTAGCTGCTTTATATTCCAGCATTCTAAAAGGGAAGATTAAACTATCTCTGGGTGATTTTCCGTTATTAATCTTTCTGATATCCGATTTAACCAAAATCTTTAGGCAGGCAGTTTTAACAGATAGCCTTACTGAGGGAAGGGAAGTATTATTAAAACACAGAATATTTCAGGAATTAGCCAGAGACTTTGCACTTCTGAAACCACATAAGCATAATCTCAAGCAATATACAAATAATGCATACACAGTTACACATTTGAAAGAATGTCTTTGGACAGCCAGTTGCAATGAAACAGCGAACTTTAACTGTTTTTTAAACTTTCCAAGCTCTGTTTCTTGTCCTTATCACTGAATGTCACTCTGTTTTCTGGGTGAGAGAGAGACCGACCCTTCAGTTAAAATTGCTATCAGATTTGACATTGATTTAGGATAATGGGTCCTCCCTAGGAGGGTTTGAGGTTGTAAAACACCTATCTCACATTGAAACAAGTATAAGAACGTCTTATCTCACACTCCCTTCTTGTGACGCTTAGCAGAGAAAGGGAGTCCAGAGCGTGTTCACAAAAGAGCACTTCCTGAATTATTTGAGTGCAAGGGCCTCTATCAGGGCTAGCCGTGGTGTACTGCCTTTCAGTTCCTGACTTAACCACTGTATTGGTGAAGGTGGAACATCACTTGATAGAGATTAAAGAAAATAATGATATAAATGTTTTAGACGTAACTTGATAAATGAAATTGTTTTCTTGTGACTAATAAGGTTGTTAAATTATTTTAAATTGTGCCTGTATTCATTTGTGTAGGAACCTGTATTTGGGTGGTTTTTGGGAAACGCTCAGAGAAATTAAAGTTAAAGGAGTATACTCTTTAGGTGCAAGTCCTAAGGTGGCGTTGTCGGTGTTATATTGATTCTCTAGATCTGCCACTTGCAGTTCAACTGGTATTGCCAAACAGGGAACCAACTTGCCCTCTTTAAGTGTTACATTCTTGAGCCTTTCAACCAGAGAGCAATGTGCAGCCGATTCATACATGTACTACAAACCTACAATGAACTGTCTAAATTGAGGAAGGACGGGATTTGGGAACTTCTGTCGCTAAGGACCCACCCTCTAATGATCAGTTAAATTCAAGGAACAGCAAGAGGCTTAGTTGCTTGCGGCCATGTCCTGCCTCCTGCATGCTCAAACCAACACCACCCCTCGCTAAAACCAAACACTATTTTCAGTCAGTGAGAACGCATCTGACACAGACTATCTCCTGTTGTGTGCTACCATGTGTGAAAGTGAAACTCCACCCTATGTCCGGACTTGATTCTTGTCAGAGGTTAATACTACAAGGAATCAGCTCTGCAAACCAATGGCTTGATCCACAGGAAGTCACTGTCCATCCAACATCGTATCATACTGTTTTTCACTCAACTGATACTAAATTATTGTGGAGAATGCAGGCGTTGATCTCGCTACCTCTCACTTTGCACTTACTGTATTCCACCAGGTCCGCCAAAGTAAGCCCACATGCCAATCACGTTTCGCCGTGGGGCTTACTTTGGGCTTACTTTTGACCAATCACGTTTCTCCAGTTGGGCTTACTTTTGACCTATCGAGTTGTTAGGTCGTTGACTTTCAGTTGCTGCCAGAAACCTTGAAGAAGAAGACGACAAAACTCGAAGACGAAGACGAAGAAGAGGACGAAGACAAAGACGGTCTGGGCTGTTGTTTCTTTGCAAACTATACTTTTAACGGATATCATCCATTTATCAGTAAAGCAAAGATACACATTTTCTGCTACATCCCTTGGTGGACATAGCTTGCTGAAGCACATGCTAACGCACATGTTATTGCACGTTAGCATTAGCAGCAGCCATTGTTTGAATGAATGAAAGAATGATTCTTTTAACAGATATCATCCATTTATCAATAAAGGTAAGATACACATTTTCTGCTACATGCCTTGGTGGACATAGCTTGCAAACGCATGTGTTAACACACATGTTATTGTTCCTTAGCATTAGCAGCAGCCATTGTTGCTTTTGAGGGCAGGCAACCTCTGTTAAAGTCAAATTTACACACTTGAATATACAGGTATTTTTAGATGATTAGAGGTAACAGTCTTTTTTCTTATTTTTATTCAGAAAATGCATGCGTATCCAAGGTTTCGCAGCCAGTCAGCTGAGTCAACACGACTTTTGATGGTGCCCCTCAGGGGAGGTGTTGGAATAATTGTACATAAAGTAATCTAATATTTACTCCAATTGCCTTTACATATAAACTAACCTTACTTGGTGTGTGTGAACAGCTCATTTGTGCAGAGTTGTTTTACAGGTAGAATAAATGAGATAAGCATGACTGCTGATGAGTTACAAAAGAACTATCTGTGCAAAAACAGAAACTGCTCATCTGTTTAAAGGCAGAACATGTTTCAAGGACGAGCAACATGTGCCCCCTCTCCCTTACAGCATGTAACTCATGAGGTTATGAATTGAGCAACATGTGAAGAGTTGCAGTTGTGTGTCCAATCTCCCTTGCAGCTATAACTCATATTGTAACTAGGGACCAAAGGAAATAAAAATAAAGGGCTCGGCAGAATGTGTTTCAGAGCGGTAGGAGATTGTAACTGAACGCATCTCTGTCCGTTCTCCTTGCAAGTAAAACAACAACTCTTGTCTTTCTCTCTTTTGTTATGTTTTGGATGTTTTAGGTTGCTTGAACCTGACTGGAGGCAAATGGCTTCAAAGGTGTTGCTACAAGGGCAAAACCTCAAGAGGAGGTGATGGCAGAGGCTAGTGTTTTTGTCAGTGGCCACGGTGGAGACCCCACTGACAAATTGTTGGTACTGGCTCATTTCCAGGGCCAGAGATTTAAATGGCTGCTGGAAAACAATCTTGGATATGCACTGTACTTAATGCATAGCATTTCAATCGAGAGTGCAACAGCCAGCCATCTTTCAAAGAACAAACAACTGTTGCTGCAGGACATGTCTCAGGTCAGGGAGATGCCAGAGGAACAGCAGAAGTTTAAGAGGAAGCAGGAAATGCTGGCTAAGGGGAGGGAAACTGGAGACAACGGCTGGTTGATAGTGGAGTTTGGAGAATTTCAGGGGCGTTCAATGAAGGAGAAGGTTCTAGGTTCGCATCCCGGCCTGGGCCTTTCTGTGTGGAGTTTGCATGTTCTCCCCGTGTCTGTGTGGGTTTTCTCCGGGTTCTCCAGTTTCCTCCCACAATCCAAAGACATGCATTTGTTAGGTTAATTGATGACTCTAAAACTGCCCGTAGGTGTGAATGGTTGTCTGTCTCTGTTTGTCTCTATGTTCCCTGCGATAGACTGGCGTCCTGTCCAGGGTGTACCCCGCCTCACGCCCAATGTCAGCTGGGATCGGCTCCAGCACACCCCGCGACCCCGACCCCGGGATAAGCGGTTGAAGATGCATGAATGAATGTTCAATGAAGGAGGTCTATGAGGACAAGACCACCAAGGCCCAGAACCTCATCGGGTATCAACTAAAAGCAGATGCCCGGCCCAACACCAACATGGCGGCTTTCAGAACCTATTTCTTGAAGTGACGTGCAGCTTCCTCCAGCACCTCTGCACGTCCACCTGCAGTTGCCAGAACCTCTGCACGTCCACCTGCAGTTGCCAGCACCTCTCTGCCTCCAGCACCTGCAGTTGCCAGGACCTCTCTGCCTCCACCACCTACAGTTGCCAGCACCTCTGCACGTCCACCTGCAGTTGCCAGCACCTCTGCAGTTGCCAGCACCTCTCTGCCGCCATCACCTGCAGTTGCCAGCACCTCTCTGCCTCCACCACCTGCAGTTGCCAGCACCTCTGCACGTCCACCTGCAGTTGCCAGCACCTCTCTGCTTCCTTCTGTAGCCTCCCCTTCGCCTGGACCTCCACCTGAAGGAATCCAAGCTGGTGCATGGAAGTCTGCCACTGTGAAAGCGCTGCTGGCGCTAGGCAAACATTTAACTCCCTCACAGCTGGCAAGAAAGCTGATGTCACCAGCTAAATCCTGTGAGTAGGAGTATGAATTTTGGATTTCCCCTACAGCAGTTCTACATGTCAAGCTTTTCCAATTTACTTAACAGACCTGTCCACTTTTTTTCCAGCTTCAGCTCCAGCTCCGCCTGCCAGACAGAGGACTGAACACTCGGCCAAACGGCAGCTTTTCCTTGCTGGTAATTATACACCATATTGCATACATTTGTCTCTCTGTGAATTAACCGTAAGCCTTATGGTTTGAACATCTGTTCTCCAGGGACTGCTGAGCCAGATGATGAAAAACTGGTATCTGCTGCATCACAATATGAAGCACATCTAAATACAGGTGTGACATATGACGCAAATGCAAATATTTTGAGAATATATTTTGTGGAAAAATTTTTAGATTTCAGATATATTTTTCTGTACAATAATTTTATCTGTTGCCTTTCTGCTCTTTGCCTGTTTGTGAGCTGCATTCATGGCATATTACAATCATATGCAACAGTGAACCTAATATTGTTTTGCTGCCTGTTTGCTTAATTTCTCTTTTATTAGCTCTTGCATCCGCTGTGCATCAAGATGCCTGTGCTGATAACCCTCCAGCAGAAATACCAGGTCGTGTAGTTCATCAGCCACCAGCTGAACTTCCCAGTCACCAGGGCCCAGTATTTCAAACGTGATCTGACAGGATTATCCTGGTCGGATTGGATTAAATCTAGATCTGATCTGAAAACTGGGTATTTCAACACAGATCAGGAGAATCCTGATCCTGAAGATCAGGGTTTCAGCTCTGGTAATCCAATCCTCCCCTGAATCCAGATAAAAGGCTGATTTGGGTATTTCAAAAGTTAAGTCAGATATCTGGATCAACTTGATACCAAAATTTCAGGATCATTTGAATCCCACCTCAGAGGTGGATTTGACTTGGATTGACAAACTCTCAGCGCATACTTCTCCTAGATATTGTTACTCAAGATGTTTGTTACACTTAAGTGTTAGTGTTGTACTTCTAACAAGTAATTTAAGTAATATCAAAAAATGTAAAGCATAGTAAAATTTTTGACCACACTGTAAAACTGCTGTAAATAAAATTACAATTATTTCTCAAATTCTAGTTCACCAAACATTGTAACTTGCATGTACCAAAACAGAGAAAGACAAAGGAATGCAGGGTCCAAACAAAGTTTTATTCCAACAAAAAATAATGTGACCACTGAGGACCATGCTATTTCAAATGTCAAGCTGTTTCTCTAACAGCTTGATTGTTAACTCTGTCTCTTTTTGCTGAAGCAGCGTCAGCTTAATTTGCCGTTTGGCCAGTTCAGTCTGTTTGACTGCCCTTTCGGTCACCATTTTGAGGAGCCTCTCATAGGCTTCCTCATCCCCGGCATGCCTCTTCCGTCGCCGTCGCTCTGGCGCTGGCGCTGGCTCTGGCCCCCGTGCCTGATGTGGTAGATAGATAAGTTTATTGGTCACATGCAAAGCTAAAACCAAGGTTTAAAAACAGTGTAGTGAAATGCAAAAAAAAACAAGCTCTCACCAATGTTGGAGAGGAATTAGGATGAAGAAATGTTTCTAATTGTGTCACTGACCAATACCATGAAAGTAATGCCATTACAAATTTAAGCAGTTTCAAGCACTTTATTCAAACTCCAATTACTTAAAGGCCTTAAATGTATCAATAAAATTAAAGCATTTTCAAGGATTTCCAGCACTCACCCTGTTGTAGCTGAGTGGTCCATGGCTGTGAGTGGACTCTGAAGGTAGAAGGTGTATGAGTATCTTAATCCACAATCCCAAATTGTGTTTATGTAGCCTACACAAAAACATGATATCATCACCAGCATTAGGCTACTGTAGCATTCTGAACCTTCTGAACAAACCTTGTAGTTAATACTCAAACTGTGTTGCGTTGTGTTTTCTAAGCACTGAGCAGGTCTGTACACAATGCAGCCTGCTTATACTGTAAATCTGCCGTGTTGCAAATGACGTGACGCTAATGATAGCCGCTAATGATAGCCGCTAATGATAGCCCGCTAGCTGCTTAACACACAAGTCAATGGAGCCGCGTTAGCTCCCGTTAGCACGGCCGCGTCTCAATTAGAGATCGCCACGGCCTGCTTTTAATAAGGTGACAATTCAAATAGTTGGCTTGCATGATGTGTTGGTTGCCGTTCGTATGGTATTAAAACCGCTACACAATAGACGACGGTTAACTTACACTTTTGACGTGAAAGTCGGCTCTCTGCTACTCCTTTCATGAAGTAGTCCACCATGTTTCAGATCCCGGAGGCGGAGACTTGAGATTGGGAAATCCGTATCCGGCCAGGTAGAGATCACAGTGATCCGATCTGCCTGTGTTTTGAAATACTCAGATAAAGTCAGCAGGATCACCGTGATCCATGACTGAGAAAAGGAGGATTTCATTATCCGGATTATTCTGATCCAGATTACAAATTTTGAAATACTGGGCCCTGGGCCCAGTATTTCAAACGTGATCTGACAGGATTATCCTGGTCGGATTGGATTAAATCTAGATCTGATCTGAAAACTGGGTATTTCAACACAGATCAGGAGAATCCTGATCCTGAAGATCAGGGCCCAGTATTTCAAAATTTGTAATCTGGATCAGAATAATCCGGATAATGAAATCCTCCTTTTCTCAGTCATGGATCACGGTGATCCTGCTGACTTTATCTGAGTATTTCAAAACACAGGCAGGGTGGATCACTGTGATCCCTACCTGGCCGGATACGGATTTCCCAATCTCAAGTCTCCGCCTCCGGGATCTGAAACATGGTGGACTACTTCATGAAAGGAGTAGCAGAGAGCCGACTTTCACGTCAAAAGTGTAAGTTAACCGTCGTCTATTGTGTAGCGGTTTTAATACCATACGAACGGCAACCAACACATCATGCAAGCCAACTATTTGAATTGTCACCTTATTAAAAGCAGGCCGTGGCGATCTCTAATTGAGACGCGGCCGTGCTAACGGGAGCATTGACTTGTGTGTTAAGCAGCTAGCGGGCTATCATTAGCGGCTATCATTAGCGTCACGTCATTTGCAACACGGCAGATTTACAGTATAAGCAGGCTGCATTGTGTACAGACCTGCTCAGTGCTTAGAAAACACAACGCAACACAGTTTGAATATTAACTACAAGGTTTGTTCAGAAGGTTCAGAATGCTACAGTAGCCTAATGCTGGTGATGATATCATGTTTTTGTGTAGGCTACATAAATACAATTTGGGATTGTGGATTAAGATACTCATACACCTTCTACCTTCAGAGTCCACTCAGAGCCATGGACCACTCAGCTACAACAGGGTGAGTGCTGGAAATCCTTGAAAATGCTTTAATTGTATTGATACATTTAAGACTTTCAAGTAATTGGAGTTTGAATAAAGTGCTTGAAACTGCTTAAATTTGTAATGGCATTACTTTCATGGTATTGGTCAGTGACACAATTAGAAACATTTCTTCATCCTAATTCCTCTCCAACATTGGTGAGAGCTTGTTTTTTTTTGCATTTCACTACACTGTTTTTAAACCTTGGTTTTAGCTTTGCATGTGACCAATAAACTTATCTATCTACCACATCAGGCACGGGGGCCAGAGCCAGCGCCAGCGCCAGAGCGACGGCGACGGAAGAGGCATGCCGGGGATGAGGAAGCCTATGAGAGGCTCCTCAAAATGGAGACCGAAAGGGCAGTCAAACAGACTGAACTGGCCAAACGGCAAATTAAGCTGACGCTGCTTCAGCAAAAAGAGACAGAATTAACAATCAAGCTGTTAGAGAAACAGCTTGACATTTGAAATAGCATGGTCCTTAGTGGTCACATTATTTTTTGTTGGAATAAAACTTTGTTTGGACCCTGCATTCCTTTGTCTTTCTCTGTTTTGGTACATGCAAGTTACAATGTTTGGTGAACTAGAATTTGAGAAATAATTGTAATTTTATTTACAGCAGTTTACAGTGTGGTCAAAAATTTTACTATGCTTTACATTTTTTGATATTACTTAAATTACTTGTTAGAAGTACAACACTAACACTTAAGTGTAACAAACATCTTGAGTAACAATATCTAGGAGAAGTATGCGCTGAGAGTTTGTCAATCCAAGTCAAATCCACCTCTGAGGTGGGATTCAAATGATCCTGAAATTTTGGTATCAAGTTGATCCAGATATCTGACTTAACTTTTGAAATACCCAAATCAGCCTTTTATCTGGATTCAGGGGAGGATTGGATTACCAGAGCTGAAACCCTGGGCCCAGTATTTCAAACGTGATCTGACAGGATTATCCTGGTCGGATTGGATTAAATCTAGATCTGATCTGAAAACTGGGTATTTCAACACAGATCAGGAGAATCCTGATCCTGAAGATCAGGGTTTCAGCTCTGGTAATCCAATCCTCCCCTGAATCCAGATAAAAGGCTGATTTGGGTATTTCAAAAGTTAAGTCAGATATCTGGATCAACTTGATACCAAAATTTCAGGATCATTTGAATCCCACCTCAGAGGTGGATTTGACTTGGATTGACAAACTCTCAGCGCATACTTCTCCTAGATATTGTTACTCAAGATGTTTGTTACACTTAAGTGTTAGTGTTGTACTTCTAACAAGTAATTTAAGTAATATCAAAAAATGTAAAGCATAGTAAAATTTTTGACCACACTGTAAACTGCTGTAAATAAAATTACAATTATTTCTCAAATTCTAGTTCACCAAACATTGTAACTTGCATGTACCAAAACAGAGAAAGACAAAGGAATGCAGGGTCCAAACAAAGTTTTATTCCAACAAAAAATAATGTGACCACTAAGGACCATGCTATTTCAAATGTCAAGCTGTTTCTCTAACAGCTTGATTGTTAATTCTGTCTCTTTTTGCTGAAGCAGCGTCAGCTTAATTTGCCGTTTGGCCAGTTCAGTCTGTTTGACTGCCCTTTCGGTCTCCATTTTGAGGAGCCTCTCATAGGCTTCCTCATCCCCGGCATGCCTCTTCCGTCGCCGTCGCTCTGGCGCTGGCGCTGGCTCTGGCCCCCGTGCCTGATGTGGTAGATAGATAAGTTTATTGGTCACATGCAAAGCTAAAACCAAGGTTTAAAAACAGTGTAGTGAAATGCAAAAAAAAACAAGCTCTCACCAATGTTGGAGAGGAATTAGGATGAAGAAATGTTTCTAATTGTGTCACTGACCAATACCATGAAAGTAATGCCATTACAAATTTAAGCAGTTTCAAGCACTTTATTCAAACTCCAATTACTTGAAAGTCTTAAATGTATCAATACAATTAAAGCATTTTCAAGGATTTCCAGCACTCACCCTGTTGTAGCTGAGTGGTCCATGGCTCTGAGTGGACTCTGAAGGTAGAAGGTGTATGAGTATCTTAATCCACAATCCCAAATTGTATTTATGTAGCCTACACAAAAACATGATATCATCACCAGCATTAGGCTACTGTAGCATTCTGAACCTTCTGAACAAACCTTGTAGTTAATATTCAAACTGTGTTGCGTTGTGTTTTCTAAGCACTGAGCAGGTCTGTACACAATGCAGCCTGCTTATACTGTAAATCTGCCGTGTTGCAAATGACGTGACGCTAATGATAGCCGCTAATGATAGCCCGCTAGCTGCTTAACACACAAGTCAATGCTCCCGTTAGCACGGCCGCGTCTCAATTAGAGATCGCCACGGCCTGCTTTTAATAAGGTGACAATTCAAATAGTTGGCTTGCATGATGTGTTGGTTGCCGTTCGTATGGTATTAAAACCGCTACACAATAGACGACGGTTAACTTACACTTTTGACGTGAAAGTCGGCTCTCTGCTACTCCTTTCATGAAGTAGTCCACCATGTTTCAGATCCCGGAGGCGGAGACTTGAGATTGGGAAATCCGTATCCGGCCAGGTAGGGATCACAGTGATCCACCCTGCCTGTGTTTTGAAATACTCAGATAAAGTCAGCAGGATCACCGTGATCCATGACTGAGAAAAGGAGGATTTCATTATCCGGATTATTCTGATCCAGATTACAAATTTTGAAATACTGGGCCCAGAAGGATCAACTTCCTTCTTTCCAGCAGGAGTGGATTTGGTGAACACTAATTAAGGCTAACCCAGGAACTGGCAAGCCAGAGCAAGTGGCCCAGCTGAAACTTTGGTGGTATCCTCCTCAGCCCCTCCTCATTCACACCCAGCCTCCTGCCTCACCTGACCTCTTCTTCCGCAGGCCTCTCTTCTTATGGATGCCCCGTAAGATGTGGCTGTTTCCCCTCGTCTGTGTTCGTCCAGCCTGTGGCAAGCACAACCTTACAGCAGCAGGTCTGTACCGGCCCGTACGCAGGGTGTTGGACAGTGACAGGTGGTATAACCTTGCCACTGACTACCTGGAGTGCAAACACTGCTCTAAAAAATATCCTGCTTGGTCAGAGGACATCTTGGGACAGCTGGATATGGGCCACCGCAGCCAGTTTCCAGCTTTGCTGACATACAGGTAATTTATAATCAATGTCATTTATTAGCTGCTTTTCTTTGTATTCTTTGTGTTATTTTTTAGACCGCTCTTACACTCTTCTTTCTTTATATACTCATGAGGATGGTGAGGGAGAGGACTATGGGCAACAGCGTGATTCAGCTGTACAAGAAGCTGCAGGAACAACACAGCGAGGCGTGGATGCAGCGTGTCCTGCAGTACCTGACAGCTTGTGAACCATTCACAAGGCTTTCTGTTGTGCGCCCCCCTGCATTCGCTGAGCCTCCCATCTTCCATGACCTTCTGATTGGGTCATTGATCAGTCTGTTTGACAGTGCAATTGGGAAGGACACTCTGGGCGTTCCTCTGCTGGACCACGAACGGATCCAGCAGATATGGCAGGAGCAGCAGAGACACGTGGGCTGCATCCAAGACCCGGAGAACTTCCCGCTCTACACAAACACAGGCACCCTGAAGAAAGGTGGTCTGGAGCTGTGCTGCTACAGGTGTGCCCATGGCTCTACCTCCCTGGAGTCCTTCCACCTCCACTTGAACACATTCATTCCAGGTATTGCATACATAGGTGTGACTAGTTTCTGTTTACAGCAATATTACAGTTTTTTCTCAGTGTGTCTGGTTGTAACATCAATTTTATTACATTCTTCATACCATCTTCATTCGGGTGTCGCCACCTCATTCAGATGATGAAGTGTTGGTGCACCAGAAACTTTTTTTTAAAGGGTTTCCTGTCTGGGCACAGGATAGGTGCAAAAATGTATGTTTTAGTTTCAAGAGAAAGGTTACTCAAAGCACAAAATGAAACAACTCCAAATAAATTAAACTGAGGCAAAAAAAACAACTACAGGCCTGTAAGATTTATACAAATCATTTAATCAATTTCAAATGATCTTAAACATTGTACTGAACTAAGGATTAAGCAGATACCTAAACAATGGGAATAGGACCAGGTGAAAAGGAGGAAAGGCAGCCTTATCATATTCATCATGTGAATATCTTATTAAACTGTTACAAACCCTTCTTTGTTTATCTAACTTTCAGTAACCAGTGCCAGTGATTCACATTTCCAGGCATACCTCCTGATGCGCTGGAATGATGACCGGATGCAGGATGCCGTAAAAGGAGCACCTTCGACCCGCTCTTATGGCAGTGCTCTGAGAGAGGCAGTGGACCAGCTCAGCCAAAAGGTATCGCACCCCTGAAGTGTAAACAGGCAAAAAATTATCCCTCATTCAACATCAGAAAGAATTACTTAATTAATTTGGTTTTTAATAAGACTATTCATTAATGTATTAGATAAAATAATAATAATAATACTTTTTCTTCTGTTTCCCAGGTGAATTGCTGGGAATGGAGTACCTGTACAACCAAACCGGCAAAACACTGACTCCAGTGCTCCAGAACCCAGAGGAGGAGGACAGGCTGGTTGAAGAGGTCAATGATACCGGGGTGGAAGATGAGGGCTTTGAAGAAGAGAGCACATAGGACATCACAGTTCCTGTGCTCCATGAGGATGACCCCTCCCGTCAACTGGAGAGCAGGCCCTCATCGATTACGACGAGTCCTCAGGCCTCTCCACCTCAGGCCCCTGCATCACTGCCTGATCTGCCGTTCACGTCACCTGATGGAGGAAAACATCCTACCGCTACCCCTTCAGTGCTGCATGGCCCCTCTCACATTGGCTTCTCTCACGCTGGCCCCTCTCAAGCTAGCCTCTCTCACACTGGCTTCTCTCACACTGGCTTCTCTCACGCTGGCCCCTCTCACGCTGGCTTCTCTCACGCTGGCCCCTCTTACACCGGCTTCTCTCACACCTGCTTCTCTCACACTGGCTTCTCTCACGCTGGTCCCTCTCACGCTCAGGTAAGATACTTAGATGGCTATTTCAATCCAATCTCAATGACAATTTTTATTTCCCATTTATTAATATTAAGCAATCCATTTTTTTAGGGAGCAGTCATTGGACCAGATGGGATCACTGGGTGGGACAAGGTCCAGGATCTCGCTGCTTACCTGGTGGGTCTCCGTGAGGCGCCTTACCTCACTGAGCTGCAGGTGACCCAGGTCATCCAGCTGTGGAGAGTGCTCCCTGAAGGTGACAAGGAGTGGGTTGACTACCAGCCTCAGCATCAGCAGCGGCTTACGAGTGGCCGTTTTAAGGCTCCCAAGTGGTCTGGAGTTACCCCAGGTGTAGAAAGTGTCAAGTGTTGCTTGATAGGACATCCTGGGGGACCAGCTCAGTGGCCCAGCACTAGCCGCTTGGTTGAAGCCATGTGCATAAGGCTGTGCACTTTGCACAAGACGGCCACCAAGAAGGCTGGAGTTTCCGCCCCCAGATGGACAAAGATTCTGCATGACTACCACCACATCCGGAACTTGGTCCTCAGCAGTCCAAGGGTTATGGCGGGGACAAGGATCCAGCTCTTTGAGCTTAATCAGCAGACACTCATACAGTGGTAGGTCATACATTATTTACCTTAAATTACCTGAATAGTTCTCTAATGAATACATACCTAACACTTGGGGCGGCTGTGGCTTGGTGGCAGAGTGGGTCGTCCTCTGTTCGAGAGATTGGTGGTTCGATCCCCATCTCCCCCTGGTCCACATGTCGAAGTATCCTTGGGCAAGACACTGAACCCCGAATTGCTCCCCGTGCTGCGCATGGGTGTGTAAATGTGGTGTGAATGGTTAGATCAGATTAGATGGTATGTAGATGTCCACTGCCATCAGTGTGAATGTCTGTGTGAATGGGTGAATGTGACAGACACTGTGAAGCGCCTTGAGTAGTCAGATGACTAGAAAGGCGCTATATAAGTACAAGTCCATTTAACACATGGTTTTCTCTCAGGTTTCAAAGGTGGCAGAAGGTTCGGGAGATGAGTGTCCTTTTGCAGGGTATGTCTCAAACTGACCCTATAGCTGTTGCACCTCACCAGCTTCCACCATCGAAGCAACCACTGCAGCTCCCTCCTCAACCAACAGGCCCACGGCACAAGTTTGTCCTCCCTCAAAATCTGGAAGGGCAGGCTCCTATGCTGCGGCCAGGGCGACGGCATTCTGCTGCCACCACCAGGGAGCACGGCATTGCACCTGCCCCCACTGCACAGCTCGCATCAGCTCCTTTCATCCTCAACCCGGAAAGGACTTTGACATGCGTGCTGGCAACTCCCAGTGTCAAAACATCTGGTGTGTCAACATCCGGCACAGCTCCACTTGTTCCTCCATCTGCTGCTCCTGTGTCACGGTTCACACAGAGAAACAAGCGCTGACGAGTCCTCAAGGAGGAGAATGGTGTCCTCAAGAGGAAATACGTGAGAGAGGTCACCTACAACACCTGTGGCCACTGTGGGCAGCCCAAAACCAAGGAATTTGGACACAGTCGTCATGGCAATGCCACCTTCTGTCTACGTGCCTCAAATGGCAAATCCTTTGCTGAGTAGTTGGCAGAACAGAGAGCAGCGAAATAGGTTTAGGGACCACGTACAGAACAGGTTCTGCAGGGAGTTGTATATATTATTCATACTGTTATTATATATTATATTGTATAGAGATTTATATATTGTGTGCTTGTGTTCCCTGTATGCAGATAGGTTTTATGAAGGGTTTGCATGTGCTCTTTTACAATAATTGTTTGTTTTACATTGTTTTCACATGCATTAAATCTGATCATTCCAACATTTAAGACTCAGCTTGTGCATCATTAATAAAAGCTATATATTGTCTCAGTCTTTGAAGGGCAAGCTTTATTGTTGTTATTTTTTATATTAACAGAAATAAACAAGTCAATGGGGGGCACATGATCTGAAAGCCAAAGCAAAGTTATTCATAACATCCAATCCAATTTTTATTGATAAAGCACAATTCTGGTTCCGGCGCTGTATCGAGCGGCAGCCAGCAACAGTTTCTCTCTCCTTTCCGCACTTTTTAGCTATTTTATCTTATTTACTGTCTTTTGAATAGTGCTGTTTTTCCCGTAGGTCGTCGTACCAACCCTAGCCAACTATGTTTGTGAACTTTCTTACATGTTTTTTGACCGTTTGTCTCATTCTTGGGACCATTTTTGCCGACCACGTCTCCATCTGGACGCAACAATGCGGCGGCTCCATTGTTTAGACCCGTGAACAGCTGTTGTCGCTAATACCAAGGGCGCTGATGTGGGAGAGGCCTGAAATTCCCACAGAACTGAGGAGAAAGTACAGGGGATGTAAGGCTGGACGTAAACACCGTGAAAAGAAGAGGAGATATAAACCATCTCTCCCTTCCCTCACCATGGGGAACGTGAGGTCGCTGGCTAATAAGATGGACGAGCTGGCAGGCCTGGTGAAGACTCAGTGGCTGAATCGTGTAAGCAGTTTGCTGTGTTTTACGGAGACGTGGCTCCACGAGGACATCCCAGACTCTAACGTAACTGTGGATGGCTCTCAGACTGTTCGGGCGGACAGGAGTCACTGTGAGAGTGGCAAGAGGAAAGGTGGGGGACTTGCTATTCTTATTAACAACAAGTGGTGTCATCCTGGACATGTTACTGTAAAGGAGCGTGTGTGTAGCCCGGACATTGAGCTGCTTGCCGTGAGTCTGCGGCCATACTATCTGCTGAGGGAGTTTTCAAACGTGATCGTTCTGGTTGTTTACATTCCTCCGACTGCAAACGCGGTGCGCACGAGTGACATCATCCACACCGTCGTCGCGGGCCTTGAGACACGGCACCCAGACACATTCATTGCAATATATTGGACTTCAACCACATCACTCTGGCTGCAACACTGCCCACTTTCAAGCAGTTTGTGGACTGACCAGGG